>NC_090820.1:98161293-98472364 GCF_000390325.3 Nicotiana tomentosiformis
GAGATTGGTAGATAATTAATTAGAATTGTTTGATAAGCTTAACAAGCCCCCCCACCCCCACCCCTAACGTGGCAGCCCATGAGGTTGGATCAAAACCCAAGTAGTGACTCTTGATTTTTGGTAACTATGTGGCATATGTTAGGAGAATTTTGTGGCTAAGTAATCCTTAAAGTGGGGCCCACTAACAAGGTTAAAAATCAACCTTCCTAATTCATTAAAGGGAGATGGATTAGAACTTCAAATAAGGCAACAGATGAATTCTCAAAATAGGAATTCATATGAACCCTTACTATCATGATATAAAAGGGTAACGTTTGGGAATGACTACAAGGTTGTAAGTATTTCACTGGTTTGCAAACGGTACAATATTTCTAAAGAATATCATACGCATTTTTCCTACTTCAACCCGCCGTTGCGTATTTTCTCGCAATTAACGTGTGTTAGAGGGATTGTCAAGAGAATTGGTTCAGGTATATTAAGGCTATCCCTTCTTTCTTTTTGGCATGATTCATACGATACAAACGAAATGAGCAAATACGCAACTTTCATAAATGCCTCTATTCATAGAAGCACTAGGGGTGCCTATGTTCTTGATTCCCCATGTGAATTATTATTATATCTTCTGTTCATAGGTCTCAGAAAAATACGTATTTGATAAAGTTTATCCAAAGGCATATTGATCTTATGACATTCCGAGAAACCTTTTTAACGCACTCTTATGCATTTCATCAATTTATACATGTACATTGATCCATGACTAGATTGCATTATATACACGTATATTATATGTATATGGGATATGGAAAAAGGTTATGATGTTATATACGCACCACCACCTGATCAGCTGGTATACGCTGATGATTTGCCCACAGTGGCCGAGATGATATGATGGGATGCCCTCAGAGGCTTGATGAAGTTATGTATACATATACCTATGCATGGTACAACATTTATGCGCACATGCATGACATTATAAATATGAAATGATTCACAGAGCTATTCAGACTTACATATTAAGTCTTTTACTCAATGTTTCTCTCATGTCTTTTATTTACTGATTTTCATTACTTACATACTCTGTACATTATTTGTACTATCATAACCCATAAACCTAACCTGTCATGATAGTGCCTATCTCGATACTAGGCAAGCCGACAACCTCAATAAATCACAATTTCTTTTAAGTTTGAAAATATAATATTTAAATACAATCCACAAGTCTCGCAAATACCGATACACACACACCTAAAATATAGTGTCACTGAGTATACGAGTATCTATACATTAAATATCTGGAAAACATGGTCTATAATAATGTGAGACCAAATACAATAAACAAAAGGATAGCAAAGGAGAGGCAAGGTCTGCGAAACATGGCAGCTATCTCTGAATCTCCGAAAAATTGAATGTGTGAAAGAATCAACACCCACTGTATCCGGGATCATCTGGATCTGCACACGAAGTGCATGGTATAGTATTAGTACAACCAACTCTGTAAGTAACAATAATAAATAAAGAACTGAAAGTACTGACGAGCTTCTCAGCTAAGTTCAAATACAGTACTTTCCAATATAAAAGAGTAGGCATTCTCTCAAGTTCAACATTTAAGATTTCACTGAAATTTCATATCAAGTTTAACCGAAACAGAAAAAAATATTTTTCCGAAATATTCAAAAATAGTGATATATGACAGCTGAAATGCAGCAAATAATGAAATTAATCCATCCTCTCAGAGTAACAGTCACTCAGTCCTCCCATTCACTCCAACCTCATAACCACTCTTTCCTCACAGTCACTCTTTCCTCACAGTCACTCATTTCTTACAGTCACTCATCACTCGGCACTCGACACTCGCACTCGGCACTCAGTACGTACCTGCTCTCACTGGGGGTGTGTACAAACTCCGGAGGGGATCCTTCAGCCCAAGCGCTATATCAAGCCAATCATGGCATAAATCAATAAAACCATGCTGCGCGTGCAGCCCGATCCATAAATATCCTCACAATTAGGCCCTCGGCCTCACTCAGTCATCAACCTCTCCAGTCTCTCAGGCTCTCAGAAATCATGATAATCAACCCAAAATTGATAATGTGATGTTTTAATAAATAGCAACAAAGACTGAGATATGATATGAAATGAATAAACATAACTGAGTATGAAATTACAGCTTGAACATATAATTCAACCATAGAAATGAGCCCAGTGGGTACCAGTAATAACATCATATGTCTAAGCATAATTTTTAATACGAGTCTCAGCTCAATTTTCCCTAACACGTAGAGAATGTACGAATATCAACAGATAATTCAACTACACAGTCCATGGAATTTGACCAAGTCTCAATTCCTACAGTGCACGCCCACACGCCTATCACCTAGCATCTGTGTCACCTCAAAACCAATCGCATAACACACAATCCGAAGTTTCATACCCTCAGGACCAAATTTAAAGCTGTTACTTACCTCAAGCCGTGTAATTCTTTATTCTGCAATGTCTTTGCCTCGTGAATTGCCCTCCAAACGCCTCGAATCTAGCCACAAATAATTCGATTCAGTCAATAAAATTTATTAAAATTAATTCAATAAGAAAATACTAATTTTCCAACAAAATCCGAAATTTAGCTCAAAAATTGCCCATGGGGCCCACGTCTTGGAACCCGGCAAAAGTTACAAAATCCGAAAGTCCATTCAACCACGAGTCTAACCATACCAATTTTACCAAAATCCGACCTCAACTCGACCCTCAAATCTACAAATTAAACCAAGAGGGTTTTCTAATTTTCCAACATAATTCACCCATTAAATGCTAAAAATAACCATGGATTCGGGTAATTTAACCAATATTGAGTTAAGAACACTTACCCCTTTGTTTTCTCGAAAATCTCCCAAAAATCGTCTTTATCCGAGCTCCAAATCGGTAAAAAATTCAGAACTTAAACTCTTTGCCCAGTCATTTGCTCTACGCGATCGCGGACAACCACACGTTATCGCGAAGCACAAATTTCTACTGACCAGATTTAACCCTACGCAAATGCAGATTTTTCCACGCGATCGCGAAGCACAAAACGCGTGACCTCTAGTTCTGCTCCACTTACTCTACGCGAACGTGACCTTCTTCACGCGTTCGCGAATAACAAACTCGCACAGCTACGCGATCCTCTTCACGCGATCGCGAAGAACAAAATCATCACTGCCTCAAACAAACCTACGCGACCGCAGACATTCTCATGTGATCGCGTAGAAGGAAACCAGTGACAGAAAACCAGCATTCTTCAGCTGGAATGCCAAGTCCAAAATTGATCTGTTAACCATCCGAAACTCACCCGAAGCCCCCGGGACCTCAACCAAACATACCGTCAAGTCCCATAACATCATACTAACTTAGTAGAACTCTCAAATTACCTCAAACAATGCTAAAATCACAAATCATACCCCAATTCAAGCCTAATGAACTTAAAATTTCAAGTTTCCACAAACGATACCGGAACCTATCAAATCAAGTCCGATTGACCTCAAATTTTGCGCACAAGTCATAAATAACATAACGGACCTATTAAAATTTTCAGAATCGGATTTCGACCCCGATATAAAAAAGTCAACCCCCCGGTCAAACTTCCCAATAATTCGACTTTCGCCATTTAAAGCGTAATTCCACTACGGACCTCCAAATAATTTTTCGGACACGCTTCTAAGTCCAAAATCACCATACGGAGCTATTGTAATCATCAGAATTAATTTTGAGGTCGTTTACACATAAGTCAATATTCGGTCAACTTTTTCAACTTAAGTTTTCAATTAAGAGACTAAGTGTCTTATTTTACTCTGAAATCCTTTCGGACCCGAACCAACTAACTCGGTAAGTCATAAAACAACTGTAAAGCATAAACTGAGCAGTAAATAGGGGAACGAGGTTATAATACTCAAAACAACTTGCCGGGTCGTTACATGTGCTGACGTCCCTTTTGCTTGGAGATGCTGTGTTTCATGCCCGTAGGTCCCGATAGACAGGTTGGGAGTCCTCCATGTAGGATATCGGCTCAACGGAAGATGTTAGTGCGCTCTATTTTTTCCAGAGTTTCTTATTTGGTCAGTATGATTTGGACATGTATAGATTAGTATGGCAGGGCCATGTCCCGACCTTTATGATATTTATGTACTCTTAGAGGCTTGTAGACAGATTCCATGTATACGGATACTTGTATGGACTTGTCGGCCTATGTTTTGAGTATATTAAGGATCATGCCGGCCTTATAGGCCTATACGTCATATGTATAAGTTGGTATATCAAGTTGGGTCACCCTATATTGAGTATTCCCTCATGTTTTATTCTAATTATCTCACGACAGCCTTTCTATTTCATTTACCTATAAGAGAATGATACGAAAAGATACGTTACATTGGTACTCGGTTGAGTAAGGTACCAGGTGCCCGTCGTGGCCCATCGATTTGGGCCGTGACAAAAGTGGTATCAGAGCAGTTCTGTCCTAGGGAGTCTACAAACCTTGTCTAGTAGAGTTTTGCTTATGGGTGTGTTGTGCACCACACTTATAAGCAGGAGGCTACAGGGCATTTAGGATTATCACTCTTTCTTCTTACTCTAGATCGTGTGGTAGAGCTCAGTTGTAAGAACTCAATTTCCTAAATTCTATTTTATTCGTAATAAGACGATACCTACACCTAAAAGATAGTTGGTAAGAGATTGCATGTGGTTGTGGAAGAGTTGAGTTAGAGGAACTCGATTTTGCATCATTCTTATGATGGATAAATGTGAGGTCTTCAGCAGAATATGTGTGTACTAAGACGTGTAAGCTTCTTGATAAGGAGCCTTAAGGCAAGAATATCTATCCACCCATATGGTGAAAAGAAATGAGAGATTAGATACAAGTTTTAACAAGTAAAAGAAGCAAGGTGAAGAAGGGTACGAGGGGCCAGTTAATGAAGATTATCAGTATTTATAATTCAGGTCGAGAAATATAAGCATTATGTGTTACATTAAATAGTAACAGAGGTATGTACAATCGGTCACACCTATCTCAGTTATGCCCTATGAGAGCTAACATATATGGTTTAAGAGAAGGACGGAATATCAGGATCCGGCTGGGGTTAGAGTAACCCAAAATTATGGATGGATTGTTAGCATTAGTTGATATTTTCGAAGGATATTGCAAATCTGCTAATAGATCTCCTTGTGAGACATCCATATGGTGCACTCTAAAATAACACAACTAGATATGGGTACTACAAAGATAGGCATTGGAAGCCTAGAAGGGATAAATATTACCTTAGCGTGGCTCCCGTCCCTAGTAGAGAGAGAATGTTAGGCAACCTGAAGAGCTAGCGGATGGAGAAAAGGGGAGCTAAAAGCAAAATGATGTCTTGTTGAAGTTTTCAGAATAAGGTGATAGACAAAAATGTTAGCAGGGAAATAAGAAAAGAGTTAATGAAGCAGTATGAGTAAGATGTGATACATGGATGACAACGGTAGATAAAAACAAATGACAGTATTACAGAGTCTATAGTCAAGGAAAGGAAAAAATGAGAGGTGACATGCCTTGAGACAACAAAAGAGTATAGGCCATAAAGTCATACCCTTATTTCGAGAAATAAGTTCATGACTCTAACGTGATTACCAAAAGGAAAAGTTAGACCCCAGAGTAATAGAAATCAGTATGGGCTGGTGAACAAGATAAACTAAACATGAATTAGGGACTGAGTGATTTGATAATAGTCAGTATCATGAGAATTTTATATTGCGTTCCGGCGATCTTAGAATGGAAGATAGAAGAATAATATTTAAAGGTCATTCAGGAAGACGCTTCCCTAAAGCAAGCAATGTGAGCAAAGTTAAGCTTAAGGGACTATGTGTGCTAGTTACACTAAGTGTCTCCCTCGTGAGTAAAGAATTTTGTTATCATTGGTACAGAAGGATTACCGCAAGGCGAGTAAGGGTCATCGATGATATAAAAAGACACCAAAGATAAAGAGGTAAAACATCTATAGGTAGATCATTGTAGCACTAATTCTTAGTACTCCCCTAAAGGGGGGAATATGGAGTGATGTGGCATTAAGTTAGAATTAAGTGGCTTTAGTAACTATGGAATGGTAAAGGGAGAATGCGATATAAAAATGAGAAAGGGATGAGATTGCACTTATTCAAATCCTACAGATATGCTACGATTCCAGAACATTATGCAAACACGACGTCAAGGAGAGGAAGTAAGGGTTCCTGCCCGAGATATTATTGATAGATAAGGAGCCAGTGCGAGACGTAAGTTAAGACAAAGGAAATAATCCAAGAAAGATTACGCGGAATATTGATATGAGAATGGGCCAACGGGTAGTTAGTAGTTGATTCAGGAAGAGCCTAGTTATAGCTAGACAAGAGCATGCAAACAAATCAACAGATCATGCAAGATAAATTATCGTGAATTCAGCCTCACAGTTATGACATTGCAATACTTGAGAAATATTCAGATAGGAGTTGGGGTAGTTAAAGGTATCGTGTGAGTGTTACGGAAATAAAAGAGAGTCCCACTGGGAAGACAGTCAAAAATTTCAGTTCAGAAGCAATCCTACGAGCACAAGAGCACAAAGGTAAGTAACTAGGGATAATTATAGGCGAGGAAGGACATCAAAATTTTCGTCGAGTATACGATGTAATAAGCTCGTAGCTTTACAAGAGTTAAAAGGTCTTCCCTAAGTACTACAATGAAAGACTAGCTGAGGAAATAAGGAAAAAGGTTTCAACCTAAGCATAGTAATTTGAAGAAGAAATGGTCATATAAAAACAGTCTCACTACAACATTGTATACACTCCATAAGAAAGTGGCACATATCGTGGCTAATGAACGGGAAGAAGAAGAAAATCAAAAGGTGATATTCAAGATCATATGGGTTGTATGGAATTCCAATATGTGTGGGCATTAAGATTTGCTAAGTATGTACACAACAAGGCGGCTGAAAGACAAGAAAAATTAATTGCTTACATTTAAACAAACCTAAGAAGGAACGAAATGAAATATTCAATCAATGATCCAGAGTTAGTTACGTTATGGATGCACTTAAGATTTCAGAGTATTATCCATGCAGCATATATGTTGACAATCATACAGTCATAGAAAACTCCGGTATAAGTTAAAAGAAAGAATTGAGTCCAGGTCATAGACAAAGGATTGAATTGTTAGAAGATTGTATCATAGATATTCCATAGCGCCCATGAAAGGCTAAAGTAATAACTAATACCATAAGCCGCAGATCGGAAGATAGCTTAAGCTTACATGAAGGCTGGTCAGAAGAAAGAGGAAACTAAAGAGTTACATCAACCAAGTAAACCAGGAGTCTGATTATTGGACCAGAAAATTATAGAAATCATGATTGAGAACATTGCAGAATCACTCTTAGTATCAGAGGTACAAGAGTACAACAACCACATTCTATGAAGAGTACCAGCCTCATAAGAAGTCGGTATGAATCTCCCACCGGATTGTGTATGCACTAGAGGTGCAAGTATTATAATAGAGCTTCAAATTGTGGATGTGAATGATACCTATGTGGAAGGGAGGTCATGAAAGAGATAAAAGATGTGATGTGAGAATTTAAGGTAAGTAAGGTAAAGGTGGATAATGTACGAGATACTCAAATACAGAAGATTGTGAATAGTCCATACTTCGGATAGAAGGCTAGAAGCGCTGGGATTTAATATCCAGGAATGGTAGCAGCATTGTCAATGGCATATTTTCCAACCTATGGTTTCTATGTATCGAGAGGTCTAGTTAAAAGAGTTAAGAAGAGTTAGAGACGATGTGATCTCTCTCTTGATGTTCCAGAATAACATAAGGAAATCTATGGTGCAAGCAAGTTGAAGGAAGGTTACGAGTAGTATAAATAGATATGGGCAGGTCGCAAGCTAAAGTATGATAAAGCGACAAGGTTTAAGGAAGACATGAGTAAGGATAAGAAAGGGCGAGTGAGAAGGTGATGAGAATGGATAAGTCCTCAGGATTAATCCCAAGAAAACAAGAGCTAATGGTTTCTCTAAGTTATAGAAATTTTAGTATAGCCTGAATGAATTCAAATGAGTCTAAGACTAATAGCATTTAGAAGAGATGGAATGCTGCCCTGGTAGTAGAATAAGGGTGTAATTGTGATAGATAAAGGATGACATTTGGGCCTCGATTGAGTAATGATTTGAAGAAAAGAAAAGGGGATTTCATGAATTGTACAGGATTAAAATACCCACGTAAGGTGAATCACATTGGGATGCTACAAAATACAGTTATGCAAGTATGGTATCACCCTAGGTGGATCAATAAAATCACTTCAAATGTTCCTCGATGCAACGTGAGCCCTAGTGATTACGTAAGAAGTTTCAAGTTATCAATGGTAAATTGTAGATCAATAGTGAGTTGAATCAACATTTGATGGATAAAAGTTACAAAGCATGAGATGAGATTAGGCCGTCATTCTTAAGATGAACAGTAATGAGGAAGCATTAAATGACTTAGATTTATACATATGGGATAAGCAACGAGAGTAACCTGGAGTTTGGTAGCAGACCTCAGTAACAATAAACCGAAGTAAGAGTTATGTTATAGTATGATCTATTTAGATGTAGTAAAGCCATAGACGCCCAGAGGTACAACTTGTCATAATTCTGTATATGTTCACAAAGTGAGGCCTAGAGATTAGCTAAAAGCTGGATGAAAAATGAGAGCAGAGTTGCATGGGCGCACATACAAGGACAGAGTCATACAGACTGCATGATAGAAGGTAGCAATAGTTACAAGATTGGAAGAATTCCGACCACAAGTCATGGTATGAGAAAGAGGCCTAAAGGGGGTAATGTCCTGGACTTTGGATTTATTCACAGAACAGTTGCCTAGATGGCAAGGTGAGTACTAAAGTATTCATAAGATCTATAGGTTATGATAATGATAAGTGCATCAGTCAATATTCGAGGACGAATGTTCCAAAGGGGGGAATGATATTACACCCCATGTTTTCGTACGTGAAAGTATGCCATAAGTAAATTGATGAAAGCTCGGAAATGCAATGTTACATCCCGCATTTTTGTATGTTAAAGTTACTTCGTAAGTTAATCGACGTAAGTTCGGGAATGAGATTATTTTGAGGTTACAAGTATTATGCTATTTCAAACAAGTTTGTGAAGGTGAAAGGGTAAACAAATCGAAGAAGATGAGTTTCGTCGAAGTTTGACATTTTGGAATAAATGCGGTCCAAGCTATAATACCCGATATTTATGGACTAGTGCCATACAAGGTACCACATGAACATGATAGTAAGATGTATAAATTGTTTTAAAAGGGAGTAGTATTTTAAATGAATTGAGATAATTCTTAATTATATGGGTAATTAGTTAATTTTTGGTTAATGAGAGATTAACAAGTTAATCAAGAGATTGGTGGATAATTAATTAGAATTGTTCATTCGATAAGCTTAACAAGCCCCCCCCCCCCCAAACGTGGCAGCCCATGAGGTTGGATCAAAACCCAAGTAGTGACTCTTGATTTTAGGTAACTAGGTGGCATATGTTAGGGGAATTTTATGGCTAAGTAATCCCTGAAGTGGGGCCCACTAACAAGGTTAAAAATTAACCTTCCTAATTCATTAAAGGGAGATGGATTAGAACTTTAAAAAAGGTAACAGATGAATTCTCAAAATAGGAATTCATATGAACCCTTACTATCATGATATTAAAGGGTAACGTTTGGGAATATGACTACAAGGTTGTAAGGATTTCGCTGGTTTGTAACGAAAGACGGTAAGTGTTATGGCCTCGTCATCTTAGAGAGCACGGTGCAATCTTTTTCAAGAATATCATACGGATTTTTCCTACTTCAACCCGCCGTTACGTATTTTGTCGCAATTAACGTGTGTTAGAGGGATTGTCAAGAAAATCAGTTAAGGTATGTTAAGGCTATCCCTTCTTTATTTTTGGCACGATTCATATGATACAAACAAAATGAGCAAATACGCAACTTTCATAAATGCCTCTATTCATAGAAGTACTAGAGGGCATATGTTCTTGATTCCCCATGTGAATTATTATTATATCTTCTGTTCATGGGTATAAAAAAATACGTAGTTGATAAAGTTTATCCGAAGGCATATTGATCTTATGACATTCTGAGAAATCATATTAATGCACTTCTTATGCATTTCATGCATTTATACATGTACATTGACCCATGACCAGATGGCGTTATATACGCATATATTATATGTATATAGGATATGGGAAAAGGTTATGGCATTATATACGCACCACCACCTGATCAGCTGGTATACGTTGATGATTTGCCCACAGTGTCCGAGATGATATGATGGGATGCCCTCAGAGGCTTGATGATGTTATGTACGCATATACCTATGCATGGTACAACATTTATACGCATATGCATGACATTATAAATATGAAATGATTCACAGAGCTATTCATACTTACATGTTGAGTCTTTTATACCATGTTTCTCTCATGTCTTTTATTTCTGATTTTCATTCCTTACACACTCGGTATATTATTTGTATTGACGTCCCTTTTGCCTGGGGACGCTATGTTTCATGCCCGTGGGTCCCGATAGATAGGTTGAGAGTCCTCCAAGTAGAATATCAGCTCAGCAGAAGATGTTGGTGTGCTTTATTTTCTCCGGGATTGCTTATTTGGTCAGTATGATATGGACATGTATAGATTAGTATGGCAGAGACCTGTCCCGACCTTTATAATATTTATGTACTCTTATAGGCTTGTAGACAGATGTCATGTATACAAATACTTGTATGGCCTTGTCGGCCTATGTTTTGAGTATATTAAGGATTATGCCGGCCTTATAGGCTCGTACGTCATATGTATAAGTTGGTATATCAAGTTGGGTCACCCTATATTGAGTATTCCCTCATGTTTTATTCTAGTTATCTCATGGCAGCCTTTCCATCGCATTTACCTATAAGAGTATGATACGAAATGATACATTACGTTGATATTCGGTTGAGTAAGGTACTGGGTGCCTGTAGCGGCCCATCAGTTTGGGTCGTGACATTATCCATGTATTTTCATGTGTTAAAGAAGCTGAGTTGTGTCCCATGTTAGAAATCATGTTTAGGCTATATGTTTATCCTTTTTGGACCCATTGAGGTCATTTCTGCTATTGAGTTATTTGCTTAAATTGCAATTACATACTCATTCATTGCATATCATATCTCAGTCTCTGATATCATTTGTCTCACAACATATTATCATTTTTTTCGATCGATTGGCATGAGATTTGTGAGGCCGAAAGACTAGAGAGATTGATGACCGAGTGAGGCCGAGGGCTTGATATTGAGGATGTTTATGGGATCGGGTTGCGCGCCGCAACTTGCTTTATTGATTCATGGCATGATTGGATTACATTAGCACTTGGGTAGGATCCTCCCCTCCGGAGTTTGATTTAACAAAAGTGAGCGCAGGTACCTACTGAGTGCGAGTGCCGAGCGCAAGTGCCGAGAGCGAGTGTCGAGTGATTGGGAGGCCTGAGCGACTATGAGGACAAAGTGACTGTGAGGACTGAGTGACTGTGATGATTGAGTGGCTGTAAGGACTGAGTGACTATGAGGTCTTAGTGACCATGAGGACTGAGTGACTGGAAGGACTGAGCGAATTGATACTCTGAGAGTATGCATATAGTTCTATCACTATGTTGCGTTGCATTAGCCATGCAAACTTGATATACATGCATAAAGATGCATTTTTCCTCTGGATTTACGGTATTGCGTCATTCATGACTTCACATATATATTGACATGTAGGCATATAGATGTACTTTCCTCATTCCATCTGATAATGAAACATTTACCTGTTGAAAGTTTTGGGAAAATCACATATTTTCAAATTTACCCATATTTTGGTGATTTCGGTAAACGAGTTGGGTTTTACAGTTATACTTGAAAAGCATGCCTATTTTTCGGAACTATGAACGAGCTGAGAATTATATTTTTGAGTTATAACTTGTAATGCTTTAGTTATAATGTTATGAGTTGTTACTGGCTGTTGGTGTTGGATTCTGACCTTTGTCCAAGCTCGTCACTACTTTCAACCTAAGGTTAGGTTTGTCACTTATTGAGTACATGGGGTCGGTTGTACTCATCTACACTTCTGCACCTTGCGTGAAGATTTTCGAATGTTGATGTTGCTGTGTATGGCGGGAGCTGGCATTGAATATATACATGCGTTCCGGTCATAACTGCCTCTTGTTTTTGGTAGCTTTAGAATTTTTAATCCGTTCATGTATATTTCAAACAGATTATGTATTTATTTCATACCAGCTTTGTAACTTCTAAATCTTAGAAGTTAATGATTTGTACTACCAGTCCTTGGGAATTCTTTGTATAAAAATTTAGTTATATTATCATTATTTCTCTCAGTAAATCTCATTTGAATTGGATTATTGTTAATTGGCTTACCTAGCGGGTTGGGTTAGGTGCCATAATGACTAGTTGGATTTTGGGTCATGAGAAGTTGGTATCAGATCTCTAGGTTCATAGGTTCTACGAGTCATGAGCAACTATCCAATAGAGTCTTGCGGATCGGTATGATGACGTCCATACCTATCTTCGAGAGGCTATATGGGATTAATGATAAACTTCCCATATTTCTTTCCTTATCATACGGCATTTATTCTGCTTGAAGTGTATCTCTTTGAATTCCTTCCACTCATTTGTATGTGTATGTGGGTTCTCGATATTAGTTGTGCATCGAAGGCTTTTGATTCCATGGATGAGGTATGAGGTGTATATTCTATATACTGATGATGAGTCAGTCTGGAAAACTTGAGTCCGGGTTTTGACTATTGCTTGAGCACGATGATTTCAGTTATGTGAGCACGTGCTTTTGGACCTATATGTCCGGTAGTGTCCCTATGAGTGGAATTTGCGGATTGATGAGTAGTTGAATGGCTATGTTATGAGTATGATGTGATTGCGGGATGTGCATAGATTGTTTTGAACGTGACAAAAAGAGCTTGCTTGAAATATAAATAAAAAAAGACTATTAGGTGTTTGATTTCTATCTTGATTTGACATATAGTCTCGAGTTATGAGTGTGTTGAAGGATCTTTCTCATTGTTTAATTATGGGACGGAGTAGATTTTCATGTCTTGTTGATGAGTTCAGACTCAGAAAGATTAAGTAATTGTGTAGTAGTTGTGGGCCTTGTGGTTGTGAAAGGGTATAAAGAGATGCCAATTTGAGGCTAAGCAGGTGAATTATCACCTATGGGGTGTCTTGAGGTTGTGTGATCCCTATGTTATTTCTGTGGAGAGTTTTCTCTTACTGGTGGGTTATTACCTGCAGGGTAATCTACGAATGTGTGATCCTTATGATGTTGTGTGAAGGCTTTCTATTCTACCAGTAGGTTATATGTGTTGAGCTTTGAGATTAGATTGGTTGAGGAAGTTAACTTGACTGTCACGAGGATGAATGTGAACTTAGCAGATGATTTGAAGTATTATATGGTTTGTGTTACCTGAGCTTATGAAGGATCTAGCTGAATCTCACTACGATATTATGGCAGTAATAGAGTATGGATATGGTGAGTTATCAGATATTTTATTCTATGGCTTTAAGCCGAGTGGGGAGTCTGTTATCGATGATTTGATTACATGGTTACGTGTTGTATTGGTTTCGGTCTGAGGTATACTTATGAATCGGTTATGACTTGCATATGTTGATTTTAAGGATGACTTAAGCAAGGAAATTTCTAGATACATGGTGTATTACACTTTATGGGTATATGAGAATTATGGGATGATTGAGTAGTTATTCGTGAAGGATGTAGTGCGCACGGAGTAGGAGTTTGCTTGGTTGTGTTAAGGCGGGGTTACTTCTTTAGGTATTGTTGTGCTAATAGGGCACATGTCGTTTGGCCCGTTTGGGCGGTGCAATTGAGATTTGAGCAGAGTGGATGACTCTAAAGAAGGTTCTAAAGAGTTTAAGATTCATATGTGGCATTGGAGGATTTTTCGGATTTATATATGGCTAAGATCTGATATTTGCATTGGATGATGCCGGGACTTGCGATATTTCTATATGACTATGGATTCTACATTTCAGTATAAGAAAAGTAAAATGAACAATTTTAAATTCAGAGAAGGTCACTTCAGAGTGGGTGTCTTGGTTGTGGTACTTTTGGGGTTAAGAGGGAATACAACGACTTATGGACTTTAGGACTGTGTGGTTTTATGCTAGGATCTATGGTGGTGAGCTTTGGGTAAGGATCGTGGTGTTCTGGAAAGGAGAGGTGTCAACTTAAGTGTAATTCGGAAAGAACCCGGAAAAATAGGACAACTTGGTATTAGGTTGGATCAGCACGGTAGTGAATATGATCGATTCTTTGGGTACTTATGATATGGTGAGCTTCTATAGGTATTTTGTGGCAATACACTTGGGTTTGGCGACTTGCGTGGCTTGGATGAGTTAAAGGATTCAATTCTAACGGCTTGGTTATGTGTAAATAGGCTTCAGAGTGTTCTTGATGACTTTTACCATAACTTGAAATGGATTTATCTACAAGTATGATAGGTATGTTGCGTATTATGATTTTTTGTTTCCTAGATGAGATAAAATGAATAGTTCTGATGTATTCTGCTGGTGACTCAGAGTTGGTTATGAGATTCTCGTGTTTTCATATTATGGCCTAATAGAGGCGGCGTGTGGTGTGAGATTTGGATTTGCATGTGCAAGTATACGATTCAGTTTCAAAAAGAAGGTCATAAGTTTATGCAGTAGACGATTCTAAATATTGGCACTATTTGGTATTACCTGAGAAGAGTGTAGATTCAGAAGGCACACTAAGTTTAGATTTACGGATGCTTCATTGGTATAGCGTTACTCGCCTGGTTGATCGACTGCTAATACCCAGATTTTTGTAAGAATTATAGAAGTATTTCTCGTGGGGATGATTATGTATGATAGATGCGTGTGGCGAAGTTGGAACCAGCAATTGTGATTCATATGTTATATGGATTTGGAGACTGGGAGTGTTTAAAAATAGATCATTTTGGGGTTGTGGACTGTGAAGATGTGGACAAAGTTAGCTTGATGGTGGTACGTGTTATAGTTAGATCATTGTGGACTTTTGGAGGGTTATTTATCTATTTGTGGATGACCAGAGTTGATTTGGGGGCTCATTGTTAGGCCTAATGAAGATGTGTATTCTACACCGGGTCAGATTTGTTGACTATGCACTGCTATTATTGAGGGATGTGCCATTCGGTTAGAATTGATCTCATTCTCATCTGATATGTTCTATGTATTACTCTTCTATGCTACGAGGGGTTGTGATTTGTTGGTTATATGCACACATGTTGTGGTTCTGTTTGGGCCTGGTAGCGGAATTTGAGCGAGGTGGGTATTAGGGTGTTGAGTGACTGATTGCCCATTGGTTATGTTCCTTCTGGGATGTGGTATATAGTGCTATTTGCTTCTCCAAGGTTATGGTCATGCACTTCATGCACTTGATGTTGAATTGCGTGTGGTCATTGAGTTTGAGCATTGTGGCTTGAGGAATTTCATATGGATCGATGTTTGGATGGGGTCACGTACTGCAATAGAGATATGCTGGGATATTATCCTTATGTTAGATTCGTATGTCTTGGTCCTACTAGGTGTGATGGGTTTATAGCATTGCGTTGTGGTGGTACATGTTGAGCTTGCGGGATGATTCTCTCATTTGAGTCATTTTTCCACGTTTGAGTACATTTGAATTGTTGTTTATTGGTGCACGTATTGCACGGTTTGTGGCTTTAGGTTTTTTTGGTGTGACATGTAAAAAAATGAGGTTGTGTTTGATGAGATGAGCTCGTTGGACCTAGAATGGGTACTATCAGATATGATTGCATTATATTTGGAAGGATAATGTCATTGATCGACTTAGAAATAGACTATAGTTCTTGTCGAAGGAGGGAGAGCTCCATGACTTGTTGATCTGATGAGTGGTTATGAGTTTCTGCCTGTTTCTTTTCATCATCGGCAGTGTACAAAGGTTTTGAATGATGTTTTGTTTGATATGAGGTTTATTAAGGTACCGGGTTTGTTTTGACCAGTTATTATGGTCGAAAATTATTTCTCTGAGTATGCAAGTTGTGTGGTATGTCATGTGATTATATCTTGGGTTATGGTTAAGGCTTGATACAGCTTGTTCAGACATATACAATGTGTAGGTGCGAGATTCGAGTCTTGTAGTTAATTCCGGATGTCGAAATTGGATCCTAAGATTTACAGTCTAAGGTTGAAGTAATGATCTTCAGTTATGTTATGTTGACGGGCCTATATGGAATTAGGTGACATGGGATCACCCCCCTAGGTATGTGCATGGTAAGGTGGCACAGTGATTTGAAGGCTTTGCAACGACTCTGGGCACGTTCGAGGACAGACGTATATTTAAGTGGGGGAGAATGTAATGACCCAACCGGTCGTTTTGAGTATTAGCATCTCGTTTAGCTATTTGAAGTCTTGAGTAGCTTCATATGATGTATTATGATGTGTGTGAATCGTCGATTTTGGTTTTCAGGTGTTTCGGAATTAGTTTGGAAGAATGAATTTCATGTTTGATGTTTCAAGTTGGAAGAGTTGACCAAATTTGACTTTTATGTATTTGACCTTAGATCAAAATTTTGATGGTTCCGTTAGGTTCGGATTCCGATTTTGGACTTGAGCGTATGCCCAAATTTGCATTTGGATATTTCTAGAAGGTTTCGGCACTGTCACCACCCAAAATCTAACTAGCCGTGATGGCACCTAATCCCAACCTGCTAGGTAAGCCAATTAACAATAATCTGATTCAATGAGATTTACTGATAAATGCAATGATAATATAATCAAACTCCTATACAAAGAATTCCCAAGGACTGGTAGTACAAATCATGAGCTTCAAAGATTTAGAGTTTATAAAGTTGGTATGAAATATATATATCATCTGTTTGAAATATACATGAACAGATTAATAATTTTAGAACTACCAAGAACAAGAGGCAGCTATGACCGGAATGCAGGTACGCCTTCAATGCCAGTTCCCGCCATACACAACAACATCAACATCCAAAATCCGCACGCAAGGTGCAGAAGTGTAGTATGAGTACAACCGACCCCATGTACTCAATATGTAACAAACCTAATCTTAGGTTGAAAGTAGTAACGAGCTGGGACAAAGGTCAGAGTCCAACACCAATAGCCAACAACAACTCATAACAATATAATAAAAGTAGTACGAGACATAACTCAGATATATGATGCTCATCTAGTTCACAGTTACGGAAAATAGTCATGCTTTTCAAGTACAAAAGTAAAACCCAAATCCTTCACCGAAATCATCAAAATATGAGTAAGTCAGAAACCTTTGATTTTTCCCAAAAACTTTCAACAACAGATAAGATGATTCAATCTCAGATAGCAGAGATATCATCCCGACCTGTCACATGTGTTAGACTAATGTGCATGTGAAGTCATAAATGTCACAAAATCGTGAAATGTATCTCTATGCCTGTATGTAAAGTATGCATATCAGATGCAATGCGTCATAGTGATGAATTCATGTACTCACACTCTCAGAGTACTCAATATCAGAGTCTTACATACCCACTCATCACGCTCAATCACTCAGCACACTCAGTCACTCAGCACTGTACGGTACCTACTACGGCGCGCAGCCCGATCCCATCATGAATCAATAGTAACTACGCTCACTATGGGTGTGCAGACTCCGGAGGGACGGATCCTGCCCAAGCGCTAATATAACCTGCTGAGGCGTGCAACCTGATCCCATCATGAATCAATAGTGCCTGTTGCGACGTGCATCCCGATCCCATTATGAATCAATAATACCTGATGTGTCGTGCAGCCCGATCCCATCATGAATCAATAACACTTGTTGCGGCGTGCAGCCCGATGCCATAAATATCACTCACAATCCGGCCCTCGGTCCCCAACTCAGTCATCAATCTCTCTAGTCTCTCGGGCTCATAAATCTCATGCCAAACAACCCAATATGATAACAACATGATGTGATAACAAATGATAATAGAGACTGAGATATGATATGTAAATGAATATGAATGATTATGCAAATGAAATTTAAGCAAATAACTCAACAACATAAATGACCTCAGTGGGTCCCAACAGAATAGGCATATAGCCTAAACATGGTTTCTAACATTGATGACAGCTCAATTACTCTATCACGTAGAAATTTCATGGATAAAGACAAGCTTAAGTAACTACACAGTACCACAGAATTAACGAGCCACAATTCACACGGTGCACGCCCACACACCCATCATCTAGCATGTGCTTCACCTCACACCAAACACATAAAACATATATTTAGGGATTCATACCCTCAACACTAAGATTAAAAGTGTTACTTACCTCGAACAAGCCAAATCCAATACCGAGCAAGCCAAACGATACTCCAAAAATGCCATCCCGCACGTACCGACCTCCGAATGGCTCAAAACTAGCCAAAAGCAACTCAAGTACATCAAATAATACCAAAGGAAACAAACCCAATTGATAAAGGTGGAATCTTTAATCAAAAGCCCAAAGTCAACCAAAAGGTCAAACCCGGGCCCACACCTCAGAACCCGACAAAATCATAAAATCCGACAACCCATTCAATTACGAGTCCAACCATACTAGTTTCACTCAAATCCGACTCCGAATCGATGTTCAAAACTCAAAAATTCACTCTATGAAACTTTAGATAAAAACCCCCAATTTCTCTTTTGAATTCATCCACCAAATGCCAAAAACGAGAATAGATTCGTGAAATATAATCAAAACCTAGTAAAGAACAATTTTCCCAATCTATATGGTAAAAATCGCTTCAACAATTGCTCAAATCCGAGCTCCCCAACTCAAAATGTGAATAAAAATGGCCAAGCCCTCGATATATAGATTCTGCCCACGCATCGTCGCATCTGTGACACACATAGCCGCTTCTGCGGCGTCGCTTTTGCGATTCAAGTGCTCTTCAGCGAAAAACCACTTAAACTCGCCCATCGCACCTGCGAAAAGAAACCCGCTTCTGCGCACACGCAAGTGCAACTACACCTCCCGCTTCTACGAGACATTTCCCGCATCTGCAATGACGCAGGTGCGCTAAAAATCCCGCTTCTATGGAGGTAGCCCAACTCAGCCTTCGTCGCAGGTGCAATCACATTAATACTTCTGTGACCACCGCACCTGCGCAAAACCAACTGCAGGTGCGCAACACCAGAACCAACACCCATTCAACAATGCAACATGTGACAAAATGATCTGAACCACGTCCAAAACTTACCCCAGCCCTTCGGGACCCCATCCAAATATACTAACAAGTTCCATAATATAATACAGATCTAATCGAGGCCTCAAATCATGCATAACAATATCGAAATGATGAATCGCACATCAAATCAAATATAATGAACTTTGAACTTTCAACTTCCAAAACGCATGCCGAAACATATCAAATCAACTCGGAATGAACTCAAATTTTGCGCACAAGTCCCAAATGACATAATGAAGCCTTTTCAATTTCCAGAACCACAATCCAAATCCGATATCTTCAAAGTCAACTCTTGGTCAAACTTATGAATTTTCCAACCCTTCAAATTTTTAACTTTCGCCAATTAGCGCCGAAACCTTCTAGATCCAAATGCAAATCCGGGCATACGCCCGAGTCTAAAATCGCCATCCAGACCTAAAGGAACCATCAAATACTAAAAAGTCAAACTTGGTCAACTCTTCCAACTTTAAAGCTTTAATCATAAAATTTATTATTCCAAATTAATTTCGAATAACCTGAAAACCAAAATCGACGATTCACACAAGTCATAATACATCATACGATATTGCTCAAGAGTCAAATAGCTAAATGGAATGTAAATACTCAAAATGATCGTCTGGGTCATTACATGCACTAATTGGCGAAAGCTAGAAATTTGAAGGTTTGGGTTGTTCATAAGTTTGACCGAGAATTGACTTTGCTGATATCGGGTTTGAATTGTTATTTCGGGAGTTGGAACAGGTTCGTTATGTCATTTGAAACTTGTATGCAAATTTTTGGTTCTTTCCGGATTGGTTAGACTTGAATCGGACGCTTGATTCAAAGTTTGAAGTTTATGAACTTAAGAGATTGATCTTGATCGACGATTCGTGGTTTGGATGTTAATATATGTGATTTGAGGCCTAGAGTAGGTCTGTAATATGTTTTGATACTTGTTGGTATGTTCGGACGGGGTCCCGAGGGGCTCGGGTGAGTTTTGGGGTGGTTTCGGACCATTTCTAATTACTGGTTTTTGGCTACAACAGTGTGCATTACGATCGAGTAGAATTGGTCACGATCGCGAAGAGTAAAATGGTGAAAATGGGCATGTGAATCGCGATCACGGAAGGGTTTTTGCGACCGTGTAGAGGAAAATTCTACTGTCACTGACCTGATTTTGGAAGCGTATATCTTGCAATCTATAAGGAATTTGGAGATTATCCAAAAATGCAAGTTGTAGATCTTTGAGTCTAGGTTTTAGAAAATCAAACCATTTGAAATTTGTAGTGATGTACAAAACGTTACGGCTAATAAACTACATATTGTTTGAGAAGAGTTTGGGAGAGTTAATAGGAGCTTGTTCGGTGTGATCACGGGGAAATGGCCGTGATCGCATAGAGTAAAATTGTCTTGGAAATTCTTTGTAATCGCGAAGGGTACTCCTAGAGCAGGCCTTTAAGTACTCTATTTCGAAGGTTTTAGGTATTTTAGCATATTTTGAGCTATGAAGCTCGGATTGAGGCGATGTTTTAGGCGATTTTCACCACATGAATTGGGGTAAGTGATTCTAATTCGGTTTTAGTTGTTATACATGAATCTATCATTATTTTTACCATTTAATTAGTATTTTAGATTGAAAAAATCGGGAAAGATTTGTGAAACTTCATAGACTATAATTTGAGGATTTGCAGGTCGAGTTGAGATCGGCATTGAATACTTTTGATATAATTGGACTCGTTATTTAATGGATGTTTGGATTTTGTTAAATTTTTCTGATTCCGAGATGTGGGCTCGGGGTTTGACGTTTTGGTTGACTTCGGGATTTTTATTAAAGATTCGACCTATATCATTTGGAATTATTTCCTTAGGTGTTAATTGATGAATTTGAGTTGATTTTGACTAGTTTTGAGTCGTTTAGAGGTTGATACGCGCAGAGTAAAATTTCTAGAGTATTGTTTGACTTGCTCAGTATTGGATTCAGTTCGATCGAGTTAAGTAATATTTCTAAACTTGGTGCTGAGGGTATGAACCCTTGAATATACATGTTATGTATTTGGTGTTGAGGTGATGCACTTGCTAGGTGACGGGCGTGCACCATAGTAATTGTGACTTAATCGATTATGTGGAGCTGTGTAGTCAAATAATTTTGTCATTATCTATGTATTTTCATGTGTTAAAGAAGCTGAGTTGTGACTCATGTTAGTAATCATGTTTAGGCTATATGCTTATCCTGTTTGGACTCACTGAGGTCATTTCCGCCGTTGAGTTATTTGCATAAATTGCAATTACATGCTCATTTATTGCATATCATATCTCAGTCTCTGATATAATTTGTCTCACAGCATATTATCAATTTTTGGGCCAATTGGCATAAGATTTGTGAGGCCGAGAGACTGGAGAGATTGATGACTGAGTGAGGCCGAGGGCCTGATTGTGAGGATGTTTATGGGATCGGACTGCACGCTGCAGCATACTTTGTTGATTCATGCCATGATTGGCTTATATTAGCGCTTGGGTAGGATCCGCCCCTCCGGAGTCTGACTTATTAGTAGTGAGCGTTTGTACCTACTGAGTACGAGTGCCGAGTGATTGGAAGGATTGAGTAACTGTGAGGACTGAGTGACTGTGAGGACTGAGCGGCTGTGAGGACTGAGTGACCGTAAGGATTGAGTGACTATAAGGACTAAGTGACTTTGAGGTCTGAGTGACTATGAGGACTGAGCGACTGGGAGGACTGAGCGAATTGATACTCTGAGAGTATACATATGGTTCTATCACTGTGTTGCATTGCATTTGACATGCACACTTGACATACATGCATAAAGATGCATTTTTTGACTGTATTGCGTCATTCATGACTTCACATACACATTGACATGTAGGCATAGAGATGTACGTTCCTCATGCCATCTCATAATGAAACATTTACCTGTTGACAGTTTTGGAAAAATCACATATTTTCAAATTTACCCATATTTTGGTGATTTGGGTAAAAGATTTAGATTTTACGGTTATACTTGAAAAGGATGCCTATTTTTCGGAATTGTGAACGAGTTGAGCATTATAGTTTTGAGTTATTACTTGTACTGCTTTAGTTATATTGTTAAACGAAAATCCCATAATGGTAGTGAAAAAGACTGAAAGCCTACACTGTAATCTCTTAATGGTGTGAGGCATTTTGAGAAAAATTGTGCGGACTTGAACATCACATCATGTTAAAAGTATCTTTGAGCTGGTTGAGTAGAACAACTGATATTAGAGCGCAGGTTTGACGGAATAAGTATGGCGCTGGAAGATGGTGTGGAGCTCGATTATCTTACCCTTTACGAGCATGGAGATGGGCACACAAGAAAAAGCTAGTTGTGGGTTTCAGGTGCCATAAATACACTAATGATGTGGGTGACACACAGTGAATCTCGAAAATTAACCCTTGAACCGTGATACTTCGCCAAGTGGAACTTGGTTCAAGGGGAAACTTCATGGATTGTTGTAGTAGGTCAGGTAGAATTTAGTTTAACGAGGAGATTGTTGGTGCGAACAAAAGTCTCAAATTAGTAATTGAAAATCTTGGGAGCTCTTTTAATAGTGTGAGTCATTTAAAAAAAAAGGGTGAGTTTAATCCAAAGTAGACAGTATCATACTATATTAAAAGTATATGCGGGTCGTTTTAGCGTAACAAATGGCATATAAATTACGAAAGGTGCCCTGTCACCTAAAATACATAAAAAAAACATTTTCCTCTCCCGCGTACATTGGTGACCTGTGAATAGTAGGGGTAAAAAGTATAATAAGGTAGGACAAAAGTTGAGCTTACTCATGGTTCTCATGCGTCACATACTCAACTTATGAAGTTTTAGAACTCTATTATGTTATGCAAATTTAGACAATTCAATAAAAAAGAGCAATAAGAAATTAAGAACGCGAAAGGCTTGAATAGATGGCTTTCAATGCCAAGGTTCAATTTTGTACAAATAACTGATTAAGTCCATCTGATCTCTATTTATTTTATTTTATTTTATTTAATAGTAGGCACAACTTGAAGAAGTAGTCATTATTACGCTGAATAGTTAAATCCTTTGACTATTTGTAACTAGAACCCTATTACTACTATTTCATACATATTTTTTTTTTTTTATATTTGACTAGCAAATATAATTATTATCGGATTAGTGAAATGTATAACTTATCTTTTTTGGTTGCATCAAGAGAAAAGGCCGTGCTTGCATCTATTCCACGTTTTGTTATGACATTGAATTGGTCAATTGGATATAGAATGACTAGAACTAACATTGTACAAGTATAATTTTTTAACTACATAAGTCCAAAATCTTTTCTTTTCTTTGAGAAAAGAAAAAGTTCTTTTGGCTTATTTAATTTCAAACTTTAAAAAAGAGCAAAACAATTACACTATTAATCCATATAATCAGACGACAATGACCAGAAACTTTAACTTTCACTGCAAATCAAATTCTCCTCCCGCTCTCATTTTCACGTATGACAGAATGATTAAAGCGCCCAACTCATAATTAACGAATTTCAACCCAGTTTTGAGCAATTCCACCTCCTCATTTTCATTTAAATTCTTTACTTTTAATAAATCCCTATGACCAAAATCTCGGATTCTTTTTTTACGTCAGTAAATGTCGAGAATTTCAAGAATCGATCTGTTACAAAGAGGACAACAACCTCGATTTACCCAAAGGTCTCTTGAACAAACCCTGCAAAATGTGTGCCCACATGGTATGAATGCTGCTCCTTTTTTCCTCTGCATACACACACAACAAACAGTTTCACCCCCTACCCCTTCTTCTTTCTCCATTAATTCTCCCTCATATATCTCCGTTTCTTCTAACAATCTCATCAACGACATTCTTGCTGGTGTCCCGGGTACCGTCCTCGGCCCGCCAATATCGGGCCTCAACGGGCTACGGCTTTGCCCGGTCTGTTGACCCGGGCTATTGTCAATTGCATTATCTGAACCTTGCTCTGTGACTTCCTCTTGGAAGTGACGTTCGGCGGCCAATGCGGCCGCCAAATTCATCCCGGACCTTCCTCCGGGTATATGACCCAAACATGCAGCAGCAGCAGCAGCAGTAGAAGCTGTTTCAGATGGTGTATGAATTATATGATGACCCATCACTTCTTCTATGTCGTCTTCATAGTCCATTATATTTAACGTTGCTGGCAATATACCCAAGTAGGACCCACAACATCCGATTCCTTTTAATCCTAGCCGTTCTGCTAAACTCTTTCGTCGTCTTATAACTCGATCTTCACCGTCCATTTTCTCTCTACGTCAACAATTCACCCTTCGTTCTTGCTGCTATCCTTCTGTTTGACCTTTCCTGCAAATAGAAAACCCAAGATTTCCTATTTCATCCATTTATGCACGTATCTCAAAGCCACAACATAGGATACAACAACTTATGCGTACGTATATATATTTTCACCATCAATATGAAAAATTAGCATTAGTGAACAAATGGAACAAGTATATGCGGCCTTGTATTAATTATGCATCCAATTTAATTCAATATTTTACTATAATTTTAAAAATATAATAATTAAGTTGAACTTATCATACTTGAATTCTGAATTCGTATATAATCATGTATATTTATGAGGAGTGAAAAGGAAAAAGAAAAGGTATATGGAAGAGAAATATACTTACAAAGAGTCGAAAATGAAATTAGTGGTAAGTCAAAAGGCATTGAAAATATATCAAGAAACTACGATATTTGATGGACCAGCAGGTCAGCTACGTAATTTATCCCTCACGCTGAACGATCTTGACCTGCTCCTTTGATTGAGTAACCCTCCATGAGACCATGACTACTGCCACCAGTCCTTGTCTGATTCAATTAACAAACCTAATTAAGGAAGTGATTAATTAGCATATAAATATGAAGAAGAAAAAATGGAGGAAGAAAACTGAGTTTGTTGGGGTTGATGTAGGAGGGGAGGAGAGAACCAGCTGTTTAGCTATGAATTGGGAAGTCAATGAAATTTGGTTTCTTTGTGGAAAAAGATAAGAGAGACTAGTATATAGTGTTAGGTATAATATTATTCTTCTTCTATATATGAATTAGAAACAAACAAAAAGACAAAATGGAAGGAAGAAAAGAGCAAGAAAAGGAGAATAATTATATTGGTGGGTCTTTAGGGGGATATATTCCGATGGTTTGGGAAAAAAAAAATGAATTTATGAATTTCAGATGTCATTGAGTAATTGATTAATTGAATTGTCGAGTTCAAAATTATATATATACACACCTCTCCGTTCCACTTTATCAGATTTTTTGGACTCTTTTTTGTGGTCTATAATATTTGATTTTTCAGATATGAAAAATGAATTAACTCATTTTATTCCGAAGTTGCCCTTGGAGTAAAGATCCTAGGAGTATTTGTTATACTTCCAATGAACAAATTAAGGTTAATATGATAAATTTTATTGTTAATTAATGCTAAAAGGTGAATTTATGAATGTGTGAAAATAGCCAAAAAATCAATTAAAGTGGACCGGAGGGAGGGAGTAATATTTTTTATATCAATAATTTTTTTTGTAATAAATATTTTCATCATAGTTTGTTTAACTCTTGTATTTTTCAAATTTATTTTGGAAACGTTTTTCTTGAGATGAGAATCTATTGTAAACACAAGACATCTACCTTGTGTAGGGGTAAGGTCTGCGTACACCTCTCCTTCCCAAGATTTTACTTATACACTATTAGAAATTCGGTAAAAACTGACCACGGTCAACCGACCAATTTTGGCCGGTCAAATAATCAGCCAAAAAATCAACCAAAGTTGGTCGGTTTTTCAAAATATTTTATTTTTTAATTTATTTTTACGAAACCGACTAACTTTGGTCGGTTTTCTTTGGCGCAAAAATGCGGGAAACTATTATTGAGTCTCGCAAAATTTATTTTTCAAGAAACCGATCAACTTTGGTCGATTTTTTATTTAAAATAAATTAAAATTAATATTAAAAAAACTGACAGAATTTGGTCGGTAATTTTATTTTTTAATAAAACCGACCAACTTTGGTCGGTTATTTTCGTGCGAAAATACAAGGAAAGAGTATAAATTAAATAAAAGACAGTCTTAAAATAAAATGCACCAATTGTTTAGTAGTAGAATAGTATCTTGCCACAGTACAGACCCCGCTTTGATTCCCAAATGGTGCATTTTTTAACTATATAATTAAAATACCAGCCAACTTTGGTCGGAAAAACGTTTTCGGTAATTTTTTTTTTGAATTTAATTGACTTACCAAAGTTGGTCGATATTGGTCTAGTTAATGGTCACGTTTTGAACGGTTATTGGTCATTACCGACCAACTTTGATCAATTTTTTGGATGATTTTTCCTAAATTTCTAGTAATGATAGGATCATACTAGTTATGTTGTTGTTATTGTACATATTTTATAAAGTACATTGGTCATGTTTAGTGGTTTAGATTAGATTAATTTATTTGGCAAAATTAAAGGAACAAAGATTAATTATTATTTTTCTTATTTTCCGATAAAGATTGAGTCTTTGACACGAATTCCTGTTGTTTTTTTATTGGATTATATACTTTATAATATTGCGTGTTTGTGTAAGGTTATAAGTGGTTGCCGGCCTTAAATAAAGTCAAAATTAAGTTAGAGACTCATAGAGCCAAGGCTCACAAACCAAGGTTTTTCCATGTGGCATTTGCCTTTGGCTTTAGGATATCTTTTCCCTTTTGAAGTTCAATTATACAGAATATGTAGACTTTCATCTTTCTTTAAGTTCAATGATTAAGTATGTAGCTTGAGTTGTTAAACCACACATGTAATATAATATTGAGAATTTTTCACAAACCTCTAATGTTAAATAGCTACTCCATTAACTTTATATATCTACCATATAAAAAATTACTTCGTATAGCCACTATTTAGTTATTACGCGACTGTATTCGATGTATTCGCGCTACTATATTCATGAATACAATAGTGAAATTTACCTAAAAAATAGGGGAATCCAGTTATGAGATTATATTCGCGCTACTGTATTTATGAATAAAGTAGCGGAATTCGCCTAAAAAATAGGGGAATACAACTGTTTAATAACGGAAAGATGATCAGTTAGTGTGTATCACTCCTAACTTAACTCAACAAAGTCAATTCTACATAAATTTCATTGCTATTGTGATGTATTCCATGTATTCATGTGACTGTATTTATAAATACAGTGAGGTAAAAAACAAGGATTACAAATATTTAATTATGTATTTCATATAATCTCGCGAATGTATTTATAAATACAATGAGGTAATCTGCCTAAAAAATAGTAATTAGGGGTGTTTAACAACAGAAGGTGTAATATTGAATTGTATTCAGTTTCACTATATTGAATTCAATTTTATTCAAACAATAAAAAAATCAAGAAATAGGATGTATACCGTTATATCCAATTTCACAGATATTCACTATTATACATTGTATTCAATTTACCATATTCAATTCGACTGTATTGAAATAACAAAAAATTACAAAACACAGTGATATTCGCCTGTATTCAAAAAATACAGACCTTCGGAATACATAAATACAGGAGAAAAAAATAATATATTTATATAAAAATACAATATATTTGAGTGTATTTGTACATAATACAATGTATTTGTATCATTGTATGTGACTAAATAGCAAAGAAGAGAAGAAAGTTCGCTGGAGATGGCATTTTTCGGCCAAGCAAAATACTGTATACATTGTAGTAAAACTAAAAATGGAGACGAACAAAATTTCGGGCCTCAAATCTTCTCCGACGTAGCCATGGCAAGATCTGTTTGCCTAAGAGGATGAGCCAATAGTGGATGATGACGCCGACAATTCTAACTCATAGTTATGTAGAAATTGATGATTCATCGTTTTAAGAACTTCAGCCCTATTATTCATCCAACGTTCATGTTGGTGTACACATTGTAGGGTGACTGAACATGTAGAAGTATTTTCAGTTGTAGTAACCCTAGAGGATTCGGCCAGAGAATTCAGAGTAGAAGTGGGTATTTTGTTCAAAGAGAGAGAGAAGGAAGAGAGAGAGAAAGAAGAAAAGTTTTCCTGATATTTTAAGAGAGAATCGTGTGTTAACTGAAAGAAAGAGAGAGAGAAAAGATAAATAGCGTAGTTCACACTTCAATGGTAGTGTATACCATAAATACTTATTTTGCTATAACATATAAATGGTAGCTATAGAAAATAATATCTTAAAATAGTTTTGGTTTATTATAAATATGGTGTATACCTTTGTTATAAGAGGTAGAATTTCCTATACTATTCGGAATAAATTGTAAATCTAAGGTAAGAGTTTTTTAAGTACAAATCCAATTGTCAAATTTACAACAATATACTATATCTATTTCCTATTTATTTTATATGAAAGTGTTTAAATTGAACTCTTATATAAAAACGTTTACCCTTTTTTCCTGAACTCTATATCTAGTATCTAGTTAAACAATGTGTATACGGGTGAAACCGAATCCATAAGCCGGCCTAATTCCCCATAAAATCAATCGAGTAAGGAACGCGATGGCAAGGAACCAAAATCAAGGTAAGAGACTCGTCAAGTCAGGTACCGGGGGCACGACGCCCACCTTTGAGTATTTCAAAGGCATGACCCCGGGATCGGTCCAAATCCCAAAAGATTTCGTAGAGCGTTATTGGGCAATCAAACACAATTAACGGAAGGCCATAATAGTCGTGACCAATCGGGTATCACGGCGCAGATCTCGGCACGTACCGACGGGAATCCAGTAATTAGTTAAACAAGAGATTTTACTTTTATGGAATTGTACCTAGAGTAAGATTCCCCTACTATATAAAGAGGGGTCTAATTATTCATTGAACATATTATAATACGCATCCCAAAGAAATATGCTATTATTTTTACTGTTATTCATAACTCTAATTCTCGTTCACTAGTGCTAGCTATTGTGAATCCGAATCGAGGGTAAAAATTTCATCAAGGCTGGAGTTATCCTCCTCACGTGGTATGAATTTACTATATCTTTAATTTTTTAATCTAACACAATTTATAGTTTATATTGAATTAATTCACGTATCCTTAAAACTACTTACAAATTTAATTATTATCCGTTTTTAGGGTAAACAGTTTGGCGTCCACCATGGGCCAAGGATAATAGTGACAATTTGATATAAATTTCCATAACGCACCCTATTTTACACTTATTCTTTGAGGTGTCTTTAATTTCAGGTCAAAGTTCAAAATGTCGAACTCCCAATTTGCACCTCTAAATGTGGATGATGAGTTCGGTCACTACGGCGAGAACAACAATATAGTACCCAGTAACGAGATGGCATCTGTCAATCCCATCGGAGTTCCGATGCGGACCCGATCGACTCTAACTCATATGTGGCCATCAACGCAAATCTGCCTACCGATCCTAAGAACAGTGTCCACGAGATAGTCTGATCGGTAGGCCCAATAGGCAGCGATAGTCCAGCTGCAGAACCAAAGCCGCCTCCCCAGCAGAGTTGAGTCCGAGCCGTCCCAGGAAATCACTCACAGAAATGAACCAATCACGGAGAGGCCGAGTGAAGCTTAACTCGAGACTAACCCCGAAATCATAAAAATGCTCGAGGAACTGACAAAACAGGTAGAATCGGGAGAAAAGAAAATCGAAGCCAGGGTGAAAACTTACAATTCCAGGGTCGACCAAATCCTAGGAGAGCCACCGATATTGAAGGGCCTGGATTCCAAGAAGTTTGTTCAGAAACCTTTCCCTCCATGCGCATTTCCGAAGCCAATCCTAAAGAAGTTTCGCATGTCCGAAATTCCTAAGTACAACGGAAAAATCGACCCAAATGAGCATGCGACCTCCTACACGTGTGCCATCAAAGGGGACGACTTGGAGGATGATGAGATCGAGTCTGTCCTGCTGAAAAAGTTGGGAAACTTTGTCAAAGGGAGATATGATATGGTATCACAACTTACCCCTTAATTTTATTGAGTCGTTTGCTATTCTTGCAGACTCATTCATGAAAGCACATGTCGGGGCCATCAAGGTCGAGACCAGGAAGTTGGACCTTTTCAAAGTGAAACAGAAAGATAATGAGATGCTCAGGGAATTCATTCCCGGTTTCAAATGGAACGAATGGACTTGCCTCCGGTCGTAGACAATTGGGCTGTTCAGGCCTTCACCTAAGGGCTCAATACTCGAAGCTCGTTGGCTTCACAACAGTTGATATAAAATATGATTGAATAGTCAGTTGTAACTTGGGCCGCCGTACATAATCGATATCTATCAAAAATTAGGGTTGAAGATGATCAACTTGGGCCCCTTCCGGGTCCACTTATCCTGTTAGAGCTATTGACATATCCAAAAGAGACAGTGATTGGGAACCACGATCGAATAGGAATCGGTATCAACCATACAACAGAGACCGAAGAGGTAATGGGTCTAGACGAAACCCCATGAGAAGAAAAAGGAGAAGCGATTGAGGTCAAACTAATCGGGGACTCATGAGAAAAAGCGATTTCGACAGGCCCATCGGGCCTAAGGAAACACCAAAGTTATCGGTGTGCAACTTTAACGTTGATGCTGCTGCCATCGTATCTGCAATCAGACACATCAAAGACACCAAGTGGCCTTGACCTTTACAGTCTGATCCAACCCAATGGGACCCCAACCTAATGTGTAAATATCATGGCACTCACGGCCACGAAACAGAAGATTGGCGATAATTAAGAGAGGAAGTAGTCCGGTTATTCAACAACGGACATCTCCGAGAGTTCTTGAGCGATCGAGCCAAAAACTATTTCAGGAATATGGACTCTAATAAGTAGATCGAGCAGGAGGAACCTCAGCACGGCATTAACATGATTATCGGTGGGTTCGACGTCCCTCAGGGGCCGATGTTAAAGCATACCAAAGTGTCCATCACTAGAGAAAATCGTACTCGAGATTACATGCCAGAAGAAACCTTATCTTTCAATGACGAGGATGCTGAAGCATCGTGCAGCCACACAACGATGCACTGGTAATATCTGTACTCATAAATAAATCTCGAGTCAAGCGTGTGTTAATTGATCTAGGTAGTTTGACCAATACCATCAGATCGAGAGTCGTAGAGCAGCTGGGTCTGCAAGACCAAATTGTACCTGCAGTCCGAGTTCTAAACAGATTCAATATGGCATGTGAGACAACTAAAGGGGAGATAACACTACCAGTAAACACCGCCGGAACCATTCAGGATGCAAAGTTTTACGTGATTGAAGGAGATATGAGATACAACGCTCTGTTTGGGAGGTCGCAGATTCACAACATGAGGGCAGTAACATCGACATTGCACCAGGTGTTGAAATTCCCTAAGCCAGGAGGGATTAAAACAATTTACGGAGAATAACTGACTGCAAAATAGATATTCACAGTTGAGGAGAAGGTCTCGATATCCGTATTTTCTACACCAAAAGATCCAATTCGGTCACCAAGGGAGGGACCAAATAACAATCACCGACATCAGCCCCGACCAAACTAGAGAAGCAGTGGACGGATGAGGACGACGACTATGGAGTGCCCAAATCCTTCATAGTCCCCGACGATTCCGACGCCACCAAATCAACAGTCTAAGAGCTGGAGCAAGTCATATTGATCGAGCAACTGCCTGATCGTAAGGTATACCTGGGCACGGGCTTAAATCCCAAGCTTAGGAAAATACTCATTAAATTTCTTATGGCTAACATAGATTGTTTCGCTTGGTCCCACCTCGACATGACTGGGGTCCCACCGTAGATCACTACCCATAAGCTGAGCCTGGATCCGAAGTTCCATCTGGTCAAATAGAAAGGGAGTCCGCAATCTGAAGTCAAGCATGCATTCACCAAAGACGAGGTATCTAAACTCCTTAAAATATGGTCCATTCACGAGGTTAAATACCCGAATTGGTTAATAAATGTAGTGGTAGTCCCTAAAACAGGGAATAAATAAAGAATGTGTGTAGACTACAAAGACTTGAATAAGGCATTCCCCAAGGACTCTTTCCCTCTGCCCAACACTGATCGCATGATCGATACAACGGTCGGTTACAGATCTTCAGCTTTCTCTATGCCTATTCTGGATATAACCAAATTCGGATGGACCCGGGCAACTAGGAAAAAATGTCTGTCGCGCCACATTTTCTCGCGAAGGCGGGTTTCGACGTGTGATAACTCTTTTAAGTGAGGTATTAAAAGATAATAGTCGCCACCTAATGAATTTTAAGATGTTTTAGGGCAATTATTTGCAATTAACTCTGTTTAACTAGTCTACGTCACCAAAGACCGGGTAAGGGCTCAAATTACCTCAAAGAGAATACATTGCACCAGGTGTTGAAATTCCCAATGCCAGGAGGGATTTAAACAATTTACGGAGAACAACTGACTACAAAATAGATGTTTGCGGTCAACGAGAAGGTCCCGATATCCGTATTTTCTACACCAAAGGATCCGATTCGGTCACCAAGGGAGGGACCAAATAACAATCACCGACACCGGCCCCTACCGAACTAGAGAAGTAGAGGACGGATGAGGACGACGACTACGGAGTTTCCAAATCCTTCATAGTCCCCGACTATTCCGACGCTACCAAATCAACAGTCGAAGAGCTGGAGCAAGTCATATTGATCGAGCACCTACCCGATCGTATGGTATACCTGGGCACGGGGTTAAATCCCAAGCTCAAGAAAATACTCATTAAATTCCTTATGGCTAACATAAATTGTTTCGCTTGGTCCCACCTCGACATGACTGGGGTCCCACCATAGATCACTACCCATAAGCTGAGCCTGTATCCAAAGTTCCATCTGGTCAAATAGAAAAGGAGTCCGTAGTCTGAAGTCAAGCATGCATTCATCAAAGATGAGGTATCTAAACTCCTTAAAATAGGGTCCATTCGCGAGGTTAAATACACGAATTGGTTAATAAATGTAGTGGTAGTCCTTAAAACAGGGAATAAATTAAGAATGTGTGTAAACTACAAAGACTTGAATAAGGCATGTCCCAAGGACTCTTTCTCTCTGCCCAACATTGATCGCATGATCGATGCAATGGTCGGCCACGGATCCTCAACTTTCTCTATGACTATTCTGGGTATAACCAAATTCGGATGGACCTGGGCGACTAGGAAACAATGTCTGTCACGCCACGGTTTCTCGCGAAGGCGGGTTTCGACGTGTGATAACTCTTTTAAGTGAGGTATTAAAACAGAAAAGTCGCCACCTAATGATTTTTAAGATGTGTTAGGGCAACTATTTGCAATTAACTCTGTTTAACTAGTCTACGTCACCAAAGACCAGGAAAGGGCTCAAATTACCTCAAAGAGAAGGGGCTAAGCACTCTTCGAGGTCCACAACTGTGGTTTCCGCCCGAAATTTTAACTATGTGGGCTAGATGATTAACCTAGGTGATCAAATAAGCAAGGAAAGTTATAAAAGTTGAATCCCTTATTGTAACACATAAGAATAAATAATCGATACTAATCTTAAAGATTATAAGTGTACAACGGCATTGGTCTATGTTAAATGACTAAGTGTAAATAACAAGCATATGAGGAGGGGGGGGGGGAGGGGGGTCCTAACATTTTTAGCCTAAAGGATCACCCCGTGCAACATAAATAATACTTCGCAACTCTCTTAAGGTAGGGGGTTGCTCATATTATTCAGCGGGCATAGACAATCATCTTCTGCTACCCAATTGCTATGTTAAAGTTGTTACTTAAGGCATTCTAGTTCAATTCTAAACTGTATCCTATGTGTGCACTACCCATCCCATACCTATGGTCCAGGAGGCTTTGGACCTACTATCGGGTGGTTCTAGACTTTCCTTAGGCTGCTCAAAATGATAAAACTAGGTGCGCATTCAAAAAATATGTAGGACTACACATAAGGGCAAATAAGTGGCTCAAGTTAGCCTCCACACATAGCAACAAAGGCACGCAAACAGATTTCAGATTGTGCATTAGACAGTTTCAACATTAAGTTGTTCATGAGTCATTAAATCCTATAAACATAGATTCTACGTGACTCTGATTTTAGCATTATACAAGCAATGCTGCAACTGGTAGACTAACGCATATGCAGGTTGAAAAGCATCGCAAGTGCTATAGGCAGGATCTCTGATTGTTTGCGCAAAGAGGTAGTAAAATAGTTCAAAAACTTAGACTTACCAGCGTTTGAGTTTATAGACAGGCTCTCTAGGAGGGTGACAGTATCCTATATGCAGGATTTCTAAAAGTTGGAACTGATTTTGTATATTTTTATCCTTATAGGCATGCTGTCTAAGTGTGGTAAAGTGACAAAGTAACCAAGTAGTTGATTAGTTGATTAAAATCCTATAGGCATGATATCTAAAGGAGCAGCGCGCCAAAAGCAATAGAAATAATTAATTGATCGATTAATTAAAACCCTATAGACATAGTATCTAGATGGGCAATATGAATATGTGTTATTCATCCTATAGACATGTTGTCTAAGTGTTGAAGGGTAGACATGGAAACAACATAGCAATTACTTGAGTTCGACATGTTTTGACAAGTTAGGTGAAGTTTGTGCATGATTCCAGTAGACATGATTTCTATTGATGTGCATAAATAAAGCAAGTTAAACAAAATAGCACATAAAGCACGTAGACCCTATAGGCATATTTTCTACCCTTTCTTGCAAATATTAGAATACCCCATCCCCCTTTTATTAATCTCCCCATTTTTTGTTATTACAGGTCATTATAACCCAAATGGAATAACGCAAACCGAATATGAATAATTACAAAAGGAGACCACTATAGGTCCAATACAAAGTAACCCAATGCTTTTCTGGGGCCTTCAACAACTCCCTTTCACATGACCAGTAGACCTAAATGCCCAGCTCATAAGACCAGTATAGTAAATCTGAATCTAACAGCTAAGTCCAACAACATATATAACTAAATACGACTTTATCCCAATTAGACGTCAAACTCAACCCCACAAGCGACAAACTATGCATTGAATTAATTAAACCAAGCAGGAAGCCCACACACTTAGTTCTTAGGACTGTAGTACTAAGTTCACTAAGACATATAGACAAAGTCGTGTGGCATACTGGCAAGACACACATAAGACGAGTTCATGCTTGCATTTTTTACAAACTAAGTTAAGGTGATATGATTGACTAACATGAGATAGCATATTGATTTCAAGTGAAGTTTCAAATAAAAGCAAAACTAGAACTAGCTTAAAGCACTTTTAGACAGGAAGTTGAAACATAAAAAAAAATAGAGTCATAGTGGAGCATAGCCTTTACATGGTGTACTAAACATGGAAGCCATAACAGAACATGTTCATAGTCAAGCAATTACTTGATTGGGCAGGGGAAAACTTTAGCATGTTGAACATTATGCCATAACTCAATTCTAGAAGTAAGGAAAACATGCATCAAATCCAGCAATAGTTGACCACATATAGGGGAACAAGCTAGTTGTAAAGTTACTCTTAAATGTTTAACTAGTACTGAAGAGTACAGAGTTGATCAAGTCAACAAACACACAATAGAGATATACAAATTCATGAGAATAGGTTGTAATGAATAGTAGGGTCCAAGAAAGATGGCAAGCTAGGTATGAATGACTCAACAGGAATTAAAATACTCTCTAAGCATGATTTTTGTTTACATAACAGTCCAGAACAAGGCAGAGAGATAGCCTCAAGATTAACAACAGGCATCAGCGTAACTTAGTAGACTAAACAAGTTTAGGAGAGCCAGAATTTATGGTAAATAGGGACATATTAAACTAGATTATCAGACCATACATAAGTAAAAGAGGATGTTGCAGTTTACCTTATAAGTGGTAAGTAGTATTAAATAATAGAGGATTGAATTAGATATGTAATACACATTAAAGCACACAATTAACAGGATAACAAATTTGGGCTGACAACATAGTTAGGCATTAGTCCTAGTAGAGTATCAGACACATAGAATACATGAGTTAATATATCCAAGGATGTAGAACAAAGTAGGAAGGTAAACTCAGGAAGAGTAGCAGGTAACACACAAAAACACACTAGGTCGGGCATGCTTAAAGCAGTGAGAATCTTTCATGATGAGAACATACATTAAGTGTATGAATTCAGACACACATACACACATTAGGCTAAGTAGGCCTAAGGGAGTCAAAAATCGAGGGCGTATATCGAACTTAGAGTTTTAGGCAAGTTCTAAGGCTAGAAAAGCATAGAACTACAAGACAACTATAAAACAATCAAAGAACCATAAGCAAAGATGACATAATATCGTATTGATTCACTAAAGCTCAAGTGGCATAGATACACAAGGCATGATCACAAGAAAATAGATAAAATTGCGAGAGTCACAGATGCTTACTAGTAGAAACTAACGAACAAGTAAAAGAGAAGAGCAAATTTCAGTAATACTTCGAAAATCAGTAGCAATAGAGGAAAGCAAGACCCCAATCCCAATGTGTCAGAGTTCAGAAGGACTTCCGAAGAGTCTTGAGAAGTGCTCACACTGGGGAGGTTGAGAATGCAAATTTCGGTAGCCTTGACTTTCACCTAGCCAAGAACAATAGATTCAGAATAGTATCGAGTGAGTGAGAGTAAAAGAGAATAGTTCTTAAGGTCTATCTAAAGGGAATTAGGGTAGGAGTTTATATAGTAGTAATAACAAGTAAACAAAAATGGAAAGAAGACCAATCACGCAGAATAAGGAAAGAAAATCAGTCATACACAATAAAGAAAAGACCGCATGCAAACCGATTTCAAATCGGATTTAGGGCAACAAGTAAGGCAAACCCTAATCAAGCAGGACTCGATGGAAATGTGCCTAATCGGAGAGATACTACGTGTCCTTTGATTTACCTAGTCAGAATACCACAAGATCTTCAAGATCGAGCCCATTTGGACCCGATTTATATGAAATACACCTTTCATATACGGAACAATACTTAGTATTACCATATCAGAGTGGTAAGCGTTCAGAAAAGGTAAGAAGATCTCTAGTTCGAGGAAAAATCCAGAGAAAAAGGATGAAAAAATTTCGGTCGCTAGGGTTTTGGTTTGAGAGACGAAATGGAGTGTGTGAGGGCGGATGGGGGGTTGATAATGGGCTAGGATTTAGGTTGTGGAGATATAAGGAGAAGGGGGGGGAGTGTTGTGAGCCGTTGATTATTTTTTTTATCAACGACTCAGATTTGAATGAGTTGGGTCGGGTGTAAGGGGTCGTGAACTGGGGCAGACTTATTGGGTTTATTTAGTATTGGGCTTCTGGGGGTTGATCAGGAATGGTCTCATTTGTTTGGACCTTAATTGGTCCGAAAATTTGGCATCACTTGGGCTAGATTTTAAAATAATGAAATTAAGAGAAAATAAATTAGTAAAATAGCTAATTAAGTATAAAAAATATTATTTAAACAAATAAGTATTTACAAATAAAAACTGAAGGTTGTAAACATATAAAAAGTTATTTTTACCTTAAATAGAATAATAAAAATTCAATTAATTATAAAATATAGGCTATTGTAAAAAATGTAAATAACTCAAAAACACCAATATAGTTATATAAAATGAAGTCAAAAATGTTATAAAACATATATGTGGATGAAAAGAATAAATTTGGATGATTAAGTCATCACAAAATAATTTGAAAGGGTAATTAACAAATATTTGAAAATTTTAAATGCGAGAAAATCGATTTTAAAGCCTTAAAAATTATGAAATATAACAAAAAATACTTATATGACTCTTGTAAATTGGTGATGATGCATGAATGATATTTAAAAGTATATATGACATTGATAAAATATGAGGGCAAAATTTGGTATCAACAACGTCCTTCATCACTAAGTACGACACGTACTACTATAACATAATGCCATTCGGACTAAAAAATGCCAGTGCAACATACCATAGAGGTTTACATTGACGATATGCTAGTTAAGTCCTTGTGAGCAGAGGGCCATTTGAAACATTTGCAGAAAACCTTCAATATATTGAAGAAATACAATATGAAGCTGAACCCGGAGAAATGCGCATTCGGAGTCGGTTCCGAGAAATTTCTCGGATTCATGGTGTCTAATCGGGGAATCGAGATCAATCCCAATAAAATCAAGCCATATAGGACATTACCGTGATGGACAATGTCAAGGCCGTTCAAAAGCTATCTGGGTGCATAGTCGAGTTGGGCCGATTCATTTCAAGGTACTCCGACAAGAGCCATTGGTTCTTCTCGTTATTGAAGAAGAAGAAGAATAGTTTCTCATGGACACCGGAGTGTCAGCAAGCCTTGGAAGAAATCAAGCGGTACCTTTCGAGCCAGCCTTTGCTTCATACTCCGAAGGTAGATGAACATTTGTACCTATACTTAGCGGTATCTGATATATAGGTAAGTGGAGTCCTAGTCCGGGAAGCAAAAGGTACGCAATTTCCTATTTACTATGTTAGCAGGACTCTAGGAGAGGCCGAAACTAGGTATCCTCACCTGGAAAAATTGGCGCTCGCTTTGCTAAGCGCCTCTAGGAAGTTAAAATCGTATTTTAATGTCATCCCATATGTGTCATGACTACTTACCCGTTGAGGAACGAAATGCATAAACCCAAACTCTCGGGACGATTGGACAAATGGGTCGTGGAAATCAGCGGGTACGATATCGAATATCAACCCCGAACCGCCATCAAATCTTAAAGTTTGGCAGACTTGGTGGCCGACTTCATACCAGCCCTAATACTCGAGGTGGAGAAGGAGTTGTTGTTGAACTCGAAGACCTCCTTCGGAATCTGGATCCTTTTTACGAACGGTGCCTCGAATGCAAAGGGATTCGGATGTGGCATCGTGTTGAAGCCACCGATGGGTAATGTAGTTAGGCAATCTATTAGAACTGTAAAATTGACTAATAACGAGGTCGAGTCTGAGGCCATGATTGTAGGTCTCGAACTTGCTAAAATCCTGGGGGTTGAGCTAATTGAAGAGAAGTGCGATTCCCTCTTTGTGGTGAACCAAGTCAATGGAACGTTCGAAGTCAAAGAGGAGCGAATACGAAAGTACCTGGATAAACTGGAGGTAACGTTACATCAGTTCAAGGAATGGACTTTGCAACATGTACCTCGAGAGTAAAACAATGAAGCCAATGCTCTCGCCAACTTAGGATTGTCAGTTGATGACGATGAATTCAACTCGGGAACAGTCGTACAACTCATGAAATCGGTAGTGGCAGAAGTCCACGCCGAGATAAATTCGACAAGTTTAACCTAGGACTAGAGAAATAAATATATAGACTACATGAAGACCGAAAACTACCCTCAGACCCTAAAGAATCGAGGGCTCTACGCACGAAGGAAGCCGAGTTTAGCTTGTCCGAAGACAATAGCCTATTCAGGATAACGTTTGATAGCCCACTCGCCATATGTATGGGACCAGGAGATACCGAGTTTGTTTTGAGGGAAGTTCATGAAAGCACCTGCGGGAACTATTCGGATGCCTAATCTTTGGTTCCTAAGATAATCAGAGCTGGATACTACTGGATCGACATGGAAAAAGACGTAAAGGAGTTCGTACGGAAATGCGATGGATGTCAGAGACATGCACCAATGATTCATCAGTCCGGGGAGATGCTACATTCGGTCTTGTCACCCTAGTAATTCATGAAATGGGGAATGGACATCGTTGGCCCCCTGCCATGGGCACCCGGTAAGTCTCAATTCATATTATTTATGACTGACTATTTTTCTAAACAGGTGAAAGCCCAGGCATTTGAGAAAGTCAGGGAGAAATAAGTTATTGACTTCATTTGGGACCACATAATATGCCGGTTTGAAATGCCGACCGAGATCGTGTGCGACAATGGGAAGCAATTCATCGACAGTAAGGTGAGTAAATGTTTCGAGGACCATAAGATCAAAAGGATCCTATCGACACCCTATCACCCTAGTGGGAACGGGAAGGCGATGTCCACGAATAAAACCATACTCCAAAATCTTAAGAAGAGGTTGACCGATGCCAAAGGAAAATGGAAGTAAATTTTGCTCGAAATCCCGTGGGCATATCGAACGACCTCAAAATCTAGTACTGGGGCCACCCAATTCTCATTGGTCTACGGTGCAGAAGCGCTAATACTGGTCGAAGTAGGAGAACCGAGTCTTCGATTCTGATATGCGTCTGAAGAGTCAAACAATGAGGCTATGAACAAGAGCCTGGAACTATTGGACGAGAGGCACGAGGCCGTCCTTGTCCGGCTGGACACCCAAAAATGACGGATCGAGAGGTATTACAACTGGAGATCCAACCTCCGACACTTCAATATCGAGGACTTGGTGTTAAGAAAATTGACACTAAACACCCGTAACCCGAACGAAGGCAAGCTGGGACCGAATTAGGAAGATCCATATAGAATTATCGAGATCACCGACAAAGGATCATACAAAATCGAAGCAGGGAACACTGAGCGGCTACCGAGCAACTTGAATGTGACCCACTTAAAACGGTACTACTGCTAAGGTACGATCCCATTCATTATTTTCTTTACCTATATTACAAATTGAACTAACAATTGTAGGCAGCGACCAAAGAATGATGTAGTTATTAGACCTTGAAAGGTTGTCCCAAATGGGTTTCCGGCAAGGTTTTTAGCGAGGCAACGGTAGATCGTGCTAACTTAGAATTGGAGATCGGCTATGAACCAGAATGAGTGGTCACGTCAATAGTATCCTGGCCCTCTCTACGATCGGCCTCGAATACTGGGGGCCATCACCCTTGATAATGATTTTAGCAAGGAAGGAAACTTTGTGCTTGAATAATCTCGGGCTTGGTGGATATGATTTATTGTAAGGGACAAACGCTCAAATGAAACGTTCCCACATAGACCACCTAAGCCATAGCACGAAGCTTGTACACGTTTTCCATCTTGTAGATACATATTTTGTCTTTTAAAAGCTACCACATTTTGCTCCTTAAGGATATCGGACCCAAGGGCCACCTCTATCCGGATCCAAGGTATCACCCCACTCGAGGAATGTCGTCCAAGTCAAACTCGGACGGCTTGGGCCATCGAAGCCCGGGGTAATAAGCCTATTGGGCAATACCCGAAATTTAAAGGCCATGGCCTCCCCCATTCGGGGACTGTCGTCCTGGGCAAGCCCGGATGGCTCGGGAATCGAAGCCCAAAGTAATAATAATATTGGAAAATACCCGAACTTAAAAGGATACGGCCATCCAGAAACGGCCCGGAGATGTCTGAAATTCGTAACCAAAACATAAGGCTTCAAAATTTCCAAACCGGCCTAAAGGCTACCCTCGGCAAAATTATAATCTAAAACCTTCTAAACAAGAACTTTGGAAAAAGCTTCCGGTCATACCAATCCCCCCCAAGTTATAAACAAAATCACATTAATAACAAGCCTTGTTCAAACCTCTGAACAAGACTTATTACTACGTGCTAAGGCATTTGAAATCTTTGCAATCGTAAGGAAAAAGCCAAAAGAAACAAACTTGAAAATTTCCAAAGGGAAAAAAGAAAATCCTTGTATATATATATATATATATATATATATATATATATATATATATATATATATATATATATATATAAAGATCTTTAAAAAGGCCAAACGGCCTCAACAAAACTTACAAAAATACAAAAACATAGAGAAATCTACAAGGCGCCTAAGCCTGATCTTCGCTGTAGTCCACCTCGTCACCGGGACCATCGGGGTCTTCTCCACCCTCTGATCCGTCTGATCCCTCGGAGCCTTCCTTGTCCTCGGTATAAGACAACTTTTTAGCCTCGGCCTCGAGCCTCTTAACATTTTCGATCTCGACTATTAAGTCGAAGCGCCGGGCATGAACTTCCTCGAGAGCCCCCCTTGGGGACTGCCACTTCACGTATTAGGCAATGACTTTCAGGTGGTCCTGGGCTGCCTCAGCGTCAGCTTTATGCTGGGCCACCATCTCTTCGGCGTCGGCCCTTGTTATTTTCGCCATTGACTTTGCTACTTTAAGCTCCTTAGCAAGGATATCCCGCTCCACAGCGGCCGAGCCAAGTTGAGACTGGAGGTCCTCGATCATTTGGGACTGGGCCTTAGCTTTCTCCCTCATCGCTCGAATTTCAGTCTCCACCGAGGCCAGCTGTTCCCGGGCAATCTTATTTTCCGAAGCCAATCGATCCATTTTGCCTTTCCACTCTTCGGCCATTGCCTTGACCTCGTCCATCTCGACTCGAAGCTGGTAGATATGATCAATCTTCTGCTGGATCTGCAGGTTTTGACCGTTAGTCGCCATGCATAACTTGTCGTCGCTAACTTCAAAGATGTTTACCTGTTCCACCAAGGAGGCATGTTCTGTCTCAGTCGCGTCCAACTCAGCCCAGAGATTCTTGACTTCTCTTTCATGTTGCTCACTAAGAAACTTATACATGTCCCTCTTCTAAGCGACCTCTTTGACTTCGGCCTCAAAATGGCTAAGCTCATCTCGGTATCGGAGAAAGGTTTCATAGTGGATCACCGAGGCCTGCAGAATGTAAAAAGGGAAAGGCATTAGAGTCATCAAAAACGGAGTTCGAAGATAAAAGAGTGTGATAGCACTTTACCCGATTCAGCGCCTGTTGTGCTTTGTTGAACAAGCATGGTGCATCCACCTCGTTCATTTTTGCCTGGTCTTCATTGGTTACTAGGCACAGGAGGTAGCTTGATATCCCGATGGGGGGCAGAAACAACCCGGGCATCCTCCGAAACTGTGATAACTACTGATCGTTTCCAGCCAGGATCCATGCTCGGAGCGGGGAACCAGTTGATCAACCTCGGGCTTGAGTTCAGCCCACCGACTTTCACGGATGGACTTTTCCTCGGAACCTCTAAATTACCCAACTCAGAGAAGTCTTCTAGGGCGGTTGAGTCTACACCATCTAAGAAGCATCATAGGGGATCGTCCGTTACATGAGCTGCTTCATTGGATAGCTCCTTCGTCACTCGGGCTTCATCGAACATGGACTCTGTGAACGAGGGCGATATCATAATTTCTTTAACACCGGGCGAGGTAGAGTCGGCGACTCGAGAGTTCTCGACCCTCACGTTTGTATGAGCCTCATAAACTTGAGAGGGATTAGCCCCTATCGTTTCCCCCTCAGCTGCCACTTATTCCTCGGGAACGGACGGCTCACGGGCCACAAAAGGTCATCCTCCTCGGGCTCATCCCTCAGCCAGAAGAGTGAATCCGAGTCAGGCACTCGGGAACTGGAACTTTCCTTTGTCTTACGAGCCAACCTTCTCCTCGGTTTCTTCTTTTCCGAGCTCGGGTAACTCGGGGGCCTCTTCCTTTTCTTCTCTCCTGCTGTGGTTCCGGGCTGCCCCGAAGCAGAAGGATCGGTGGGCAGGTCCTTGCCCCCTGCCAAGGGCCTAAGCTCGATGGTCTTAGGCAAGCCTATAAAACAAAAATAAGAGAAGCAATAAGGGCATATTGTTGAAAAAGAAAGTCTAGTGCTACTTACTCGTGGAAAGGAATCCTACCGTGAGAACGCGCCTCCCAGCGGCCCTTCGAGAGCTCGCGCCACGAGCGCTTGGAATAAGGCATCTACGAACAAATGCCTCTGATCCACTCCTTGAGCCAAGGAATGGTATTTGGAACTCGAGCGAGGGCTGCACCACAACAAACACCGATGAGAAAGGGGAAGATAAAACGTGAAATCGACGCTTAAAAGGAGTTATACTTACGTGATACGTTCCACTTCTCGGGGAACGACCTCCACTCGGCAGGTATTAGGTCGGCAGTCCTCACTTGGACAAAGCGTCCTTGCCAACTCCGATCTCGGTCCTCGTCGATACTCAAAAATGGGGCTTTGCTGGCCCAACGTACAAGCTTTATCAATCCCCCCGGAAGATTCGGGAATTGTATAGGCGGAGCAGATGTTCGATGGTGAATGTACATGAATCGATTTTGTTCACAAAGAATCGGAGGAGGATCATGATCCTTCACAGTGATGGATGAATTTGTCCGAGGCATACATCGTACCTCCTGCAGAAGTCGAAGATGACCGGGTCCACCGGGCCCAATGTAAAGGGATAAGTGTAAACACTTAGATATCCCTCAACATGTTTCGTCATCGAGCCCAGGAATCACTACATCCTTATCCATCCAGCCATAATCCTTTCGAAATGTAGGAAGAATGGCCTTGGTAATAGAGAAGATGTACCGTGATACCGCCCGTATCGACCCTTTCAACCTTGAAATCATCATTGACCGAACACCCCCTGGGGACGAACAGTTTCAAGGGGGCTCGACTGCCGGTTCATCAGTGGCCGCGACCGAAACGGACTTCTCAAGGACGACCACATCAGGGGCGTTTCCTCGACCTTAGTGGCCGACTGCGAAGAAGAAGGAGTATCTTTCTGGGGAACAGTTTTGAAGTCTTTGCCATTTCTTTTATTTGCTAAAAGGAGTTTAAACTATGCAGGATAATGAGAAGATGAGGGATGAGAACTTGCTAATAAAAACAAGCACACTGGCTTAAGTAAGGGTAAAAGAAAGGTTGTAACTTGAAGAACGAAGCTAAGAATATTGAGTGATGAAAGAAGACTGTAATATCTTAAAGGATCGAAGGTAGAATCTTGGTCCAAAGTAAAAAATAAACGACTGAAGGGGTATTTATAGAGGCTTGGTGCTGTTTCACATTCAGGCACGACCTGCCGACGGCTCACACGCGGTAGGGGTCATTATGACACGGCTGACGAGACATTTGGGTTTCTTTGTCATTTTGTGTCGCAACGTGTTGAAGGATCAAGGTTAGAGACTCGTCAAGTCAGGCACCGGGGGCAAGACTTTTGGGCAATCCCAAAAGATTTCGGAGAGCATTATTGGGCAATCGAACACGATTAACGGAAGACCATAATATCCGTGACCAACCGGGTATCACGGTGCAGATCTCGGCACGTACCGACGGAAATCCAGTAATTAGTTAAACAAGAGATTTTTACATATTATGAAATTGTACCTAGAGTAGGATTCCCCTACTATGTAAAGGGAGTGTGATTATTCATTGAACATATTGTAACATGTATCTCAAAGCAATATACTATTATTTTCACTGTTATTCATAGCTCTAATTCGCGTTCACCAGTGCTAGCCGTTGTGAATCCGGATCGAGAGTAGAAATGTCATCAAGGCTTGAATTATCCTCCTCACATGATTTGAATTTACTATGTCTTTATTTGTTTAATCTAACGCAATTTATCATTTGTATCGAATTAATCCACGTATTCTTAAGACCAATTACAAATTTAATTATTATCCGTTTTTTAGAGTAAACACAGTGTATAATATGAAATTGAAGAAGGGTAATCCAAAAATCAATGAGACAAAACTGCAGCAACCAAAGTCACATATCCCCTTAATCAACTGTAGTATTTACGGGGGTTGTTTTCTTTTCTCTTTTTTTTTGGGGTGGATGACTAAAACAAAACAAAAAATTCCGTTGCGGGGAATCGAACCCGAGTCTCCTGGGTAAAAGCCAGATAACCTAACCGCTGGACGACAACGGATTGATGTCCTCCCTACTATGTTAAACTACAAAATGAAATCATAGAAAAAGAGAGGTTAAGGAGACGCTTCATGTCAAAATACTATATGGAGGAGATTACAATAAATATAGAGAATGAATGTCATCTTTGCAGCAACCAACTCATGTACGACTTTTATCCACACTTGAGATAACGATGATCACTGTAAAGATATATGAATCCCCTCTACGATCCAATTCAAGACTCATGAGCGGTATTAGAAACTGAACTAGTTTGTTGTTCTTCTGTATTAACTTTCTGCTAGATTACTTAAGTTTAAGTTACCTTTCAGTTAGTTCATCTCAGACTGCATTTATTGTTTTGTACTACTGGCGAATTGACTTGTTTCATGTCTCAACTTACGATACTTTAACTCATATCGTTTTCCAACATACAATTGAGTGCATCCGCAACAAATAATCCAAAATTTCTTACCTAGGGATGCTTAAGCTTAAACGGCTTAGCTCTCCTCAATTGCCACTACTAGAAATCCGGGCAAAATCGTCCAAAAAGACCGATCAAAGTTGATCGGTAAAGGCCAATAACCGTCCAACACGCGACCATTTACGTGTGAACGGTATTTTGAAGGTCGGAAGGGAATACCGACCAAAGTTGGTCGGAAATTACTGACCAATATTGGTCGGTATGCTCTACACGACCATCTGACAATGTAATTGACTTAGCGACCAAAATTGATCGGAATATTATTTTAACAATTTAATTTTACCGACCAAAGTTGATCGGTGTATTAAATTTATTAATTTTTCCTACCGACCAATTGTGGCCGGTATTGGAAATATGTTTTTTTATAAATTATTAAAATTTAAACAAACCGACCAACTTTGGTCGGTACTTGGAATTAATTTTTAAATAATTAAAATTTAAAAATACCGACCAACTTTGGTCAGTAAATTGGATAGTGCAAGCAGAAAACCGACCAAACTTGGTCGGTAATGTTGAATTCTGGGAATTCATTGTTCATTAACCGACCAACATTGGTCGGTAATGTGAATTTAATATTTTTTTTTAATTATTTACCGACCAAAGTTGGTCGGTTTTATGGTTTAATTTTGGCAGAAAATGCCTGTTTTGGTAGCTACGCCACCTGCCAAATAAAAATAGCATACCAATACCCCCAATTCGCATCTAATAATCACCAATTCACCACATACAACCCCTAATTCACCACAAATCCAACCAAGTATCCAACAACATCAACCAAACATCCAATTAATACTTTAAAGCTAACAAGTTAAAGTTCAATTGAACATCACAATCCAAAATAAAGCAAAAATTAATTACAACAAGTTCAAAATTATTCAATCTAATTCAAAACTAGTTCTATTAGTGTAGTTCAAAGTATATCAAAGTATTAGTCAAGGGTTATTTTCTACAACATTATCACCATCTGATGAACTTTCATCTACAAGTCGGTATAGAGAACGGCCTTGTGGAGGACGGGAAGAACGATCACGGGAAGGACGGGAGGAACGATCACGAGGAGGACGGGAGGAACGATCAAGTGGAGTTCGAGCCTCTGGCGATGACTCACGAGACCGGGGCAACGGAAAAGCTCCACTAAAATAGAGAGTTCTGATATGAGCTTGCATACCAAGGAATTGAGCATCTATAAGCCTTTCTCTTTCCTTGGCCGCTTCTAGCTCGGATGTAAGTTTTGACACTATCTCCCGCATAGCCGAGAGGCTCTCCCTATTAAGTTTCTCGCCCTATGAGGAAGTCCCTGTTCCTTGCATCCCACACCTATAGCGATGGAATTTTTTCGTAGGAAGCCCGTATACCTTTCCCCATTTTAGACCGCCAACAACCTCCAACCATATTCTTTCAGCATCCTCGTCTGAATGTTGGGTTGAATTGCCCAATTCACCAGCTTGCTGACTACGAATGAATTCATCCACGTTACTTTGGTAGCGACCCTACATTATCTTAAATTAAATTAATATTTAAAAATTCTTATAAAAGTAATTTATAACACTTAAAGAAAATTGAAAGCTTAGATATGCAGTCTCTGCCCGGTCCTCGACCCACCTATCTCCATCCCCTCTTTCTTCTTCTTTACAATATGCGTCTCCTTGAATAGCTCATCATGGCTCATTGGACGCCCATACTTCTTTTTCTGAAAATAAATTAATTTAGTTAATAAATAGAATTGATATACATAGAAAAGTAAAATAATTTAAGCAATTACCAATCTTTTTTTTATTGTCCCTAGGCTGATTAGTACCCCCAGTGTGCAAGGAGCCTCCATTCTCGGATGAGCGAGCTTTTTTTCCTTTTTCGCCCCTCTCTAAGAAATCCGAGGTCTGCTATTGCCTTAACAAATTATTCCATAAATGCTCAAGACACCAGCCAGGCCTCTCGTTCTTGTTTCTACCATTCGAGAAATGATCCGCCCATCTCTTGTGAGCTTTATGATGAAAATTTGCAGTAACTTCCGCACTATAGCAGTCTTCCCATACACACTTGCTATACATTTCAAAAGTTAAATATTAAATGAAAGCATCATAAATATAAATTATTAAACAGCTTAAAAGAACATTTATACCTTAAACTGATTGAAAATTTACTCCTTCAGCGAGAATGAAAAATCAATCCAAGTCGCATAAGGGCCATCATAAAGCTTTTTAATGGCATTGTTGATTATCTTCGTAGTCTGCTTACCTGTCTTGAACCTTCAATTTAACAATAAAAACAAATGAATATATTAGTAAAAATATTATAAAACAATAGACGCAAAAATAACAAATAACTCTTACCTGTCACCCTCAGGGACTATGATGATCCTTCCATAGAGATCATAATGCACTACCTCTGGATTATCATCCTCAGCATGTGTATCAAAGTCATGTGTAGACGGTGTAGGGGACTCAGAGCTACTGTCTCACAGATGAAGGCCTGAAATGGATGGAGTCAATGATGAAGATTGATGCAATCCCTGTGATTGCGACATAGCTGGATACGATCCATGTGGCTGTGATACTGATGGTTATGACCCGAATGGCTGTGATATGGATGGATGCAAATAATACGACTGTGATATGTAGAGATGCGATCCATATGGCTGTGTTGCAAATAGCTGCGATCCACGTGGCCATGAGGCAACTGGACTGTATGTCGGACGTATAGTCCTATGGCCCTGTGATGGAAGACCTGGTGTCTGGATTATGGTGTAGGCCTCGTGATGCTGTGGCAGCTCAGTATAGCCGTGTGGTGAAGGATAAGATATAGGCATCTCTAAAGAGGGTGGAAAAGAGGGAGTATAATTATCTACCCTCCTCTTTCCCTTCCTAGCCTTTTGTTGACCCCGATAACTAGTAGGGTAATTGTTACCTTGACCCTTGCCTTCCATCTGCATAATATAATACATATTTAGATTAAAACATATAAGAAACTAGTTATAAAACGAGAGTGCTTTAAAAAACCAACTTTTTAATCCTCGTCGACGTATTGTTCCTCGTCCAAGAATTCCTGGTCCTCACTTGTTTGAATTTCATTAGTTAGTTCTTCGTTCTCATTTTCTATAATTGTTACTTCATTTATATCAACTTCTTCCAATATACGTTCAGGATGTTCCAAATCATTTTCTAACTGATCGTTCACTATTTGGTGAACACTGGAGATATCGTTTTGATATGCAACATCTAACAAATTCTCGACTTTCACCCTACCTACATGCTTAGTTTTGATTACAACCCACCAATCGTACTTATCCACCGCAATGGATGAGGAGCATAATACACTTGCCTAACGTTATGTGCAATTATGAAAGGATCATAGCGATCATACTCCCTCGTATGATTAACCTCAATTATGTTGTATTGGTGGTGTACTCTTGTACCTCTTGTTGTATTTGGGTCAAACCACTTTTTTTCCATATCTACTTTTTTTCTCGTATGATTACCTCTTGTTGTATTTGGCTCAACTTCCCTACCTCCATATCTACTTTTTTTCCTAGATTCGACGCATAACCCCCAGGCATCTTCAATTTCATAACCCAATCACAAATTTGTCGTCTTTCCTCCAAAGTGAATGTGTAACTTGCTTTGGGCTTGAACACCTTACCATTGTTTGTTGTCTGCAAATATAATTCAGGTCGCCTGCAATATTCTTGTAAGTTCATTCTAGCCTTCGGGTTATCTTTTGTCTTACCTTTAACATCCATCACTGTGTTGAACAAATTGTCAAAATAATTCTTCTTAATATGCATGATATCAAGGTTGTGTCAGAGAAGATTATCCTTCCAATAAGGCAACTCCCAAAATATACTCTGTTTCGTCCAATTATGAGTGACACCATATCCGGGGAATATATAAGGTGGAGCCTCAGTAACTTTACTGAAGTTCTGGACCCTCTCCCAAATTTCCTCTCCTGAAAGTATCGGAGGAGGCGAATCATATTCCACTTTATTCTTTTTGAATGCATTTTTCATCCTTCTAAACTCATGATCATCAGGCAAGAACTGACGATGACAATCAAACCATGATTGCTTTCGGCCATTTTTCAAAGTGAACAATTTACCATTTTCCATGCAGTAAGGACAAGCTAGCTTACCAGCAGTCATCCACCTAGACAACATTCCATACGCAGAAAAATCGTTAATAATCCACATTAAATTAGCACGCAATTTGAAATTCTTCTTGGTTGATATGTCATATGTTTCAACACTATCATACCACAACTGTTTTAGCTCATCAATCAAAGGTTGAAAATATACATCAATCAAACTTTTCGGATTACGTGGACCGGGGATAATACGATTTAAAAATATATATGGCATAGTCATACACAATTCAGGAGTTAGATTATACGGTGTAAGACAGACATGCCAACATGAATATGGTGTCGTAGATATAGAAAAAGGCGTGAAGCCATCCGCACATAAACCTAACCGAATATTCCTTGGTTCACTAGCATAATCTGTATATGTCCTATCAAAGTGCCTCAAAGCTTCTTCATCTGAAGGATGACATATAACACAAGGTGGTCTTCTCCATTTTTAGTTAATTAAGATAATTATTTTTTCCTAATTACACCAATATTAATTTATAGTAAATATAATTAATTATAATTCATTCAATTTAAATATAAACTATAAGTTCAATTCATATTCTAAAAGTTTAAACATAAACTAAAAGTTTAATTTATATCCTAAAAGTTTAATTCATATCCAAAAAGTTCAATTCATATCCTAAAAGTTCAACCCATACCCTAAAAGTTCAATTCAGAAGAACAAACCCTAAAAACTCAATTCAATTCAAAGTTAATAATTCAATTCTAACTAAACTATTCAAGACAATACAAACTTAAACATTCAATTTACACCATATGTAATCAATTCTATTCAATTTAATTAAAACAAGACCTAAACCCTAGATTTCAATAAAATTCAAAGTTAAACAATCAATTTTGAACACTAATTAACTAATTCATAACTAATTAACAAAACATTAAATTTGTAAAAAAAGGATATAAGTTGTAATTCAAACCTAGAATATTTTGGAGGTAGAAAAGGAGGGGAGGCAGTGAGGCAGTAGCAGCGACATCAACGACGACGGGGGAGCGGCGACGGCGGAGAGTTAGGGATGTGGAATAGGATTTGTGTGAGGGAAGTAGAGAAGGAGAGGGGGAAGAGTGTTGTGTGTATGAGGGAGAAAAGAGTGAGAAGTAAGAAAATTTTGAGAAAGAGTAAGAAAAATGAGGGGGAAATCCCGTTTTCAGATCTGAAATTAGAATTACCAACCAAAGTTGGTTGGTAATTTTGGTCGGTACACTAAGTGAATGGCGTTGACTGTATTTTGACTATTAACCGACCAACTTTGGTCGGTTATTTAAAAAAAAACTAAATTGTTTTTTTTGTGTTTTTATTTCTTTAAATATTATAAACTATAAGTATTTATTTTTTTCACATATATGTATATATTATAAATAATTATAAACTATAAGCATAATCTTTATAAATAATTATATTAACTAATTACTTTTAATAAATTATAATAGCATCTATCTAATTAAATTTTCTAAGTTATAATTAAGTATATGAGTAATTTCACACACACAAACACACAGACGCACGCATATACACTATATTGTAACTGATGATCAATCATATACATTGCTACGTACGGGAAATTTATCAATTGATTGTAACGACCCGACTTGTCGTTTTAAGAATTTACGCCTCGTTCAGCGCTGAGCCACTTCATAATATGTATTATGTCTTGCATGTGCGATCAAGTTTTGTTTTTGGAAGGTTCGGAATTAAATTGGAAGAACAATCCTTATTTCTGAGGCTTAAATGAAAAGAGTTGACCGGAGTTGGACTTTTGAGTAATGTCCCCGGAATAGAGTATTGATGATTCCGATAGCTTTATTTGGTGATTTTGGACTTAGGAGTGTGTCCGAAAAAGTATTTGGAAGTCCGTAGTTAAATTAGGCTTGAAATGGCGAAAATAGGAAGTTTTAGTTGGAAGTTTGACCGAGGAGTTGACTTTTTGATATCGGGGTCGGAATCCAGTTCTGAAAATTTTCATAGGTCCGTTATGTCATTTATGACTTGTGTGCAAGATTTAAGGTTAATCGGACTCGATTTGATAGGTTTTAGCGTCTATTGGAGAAGTTGATATTTCTTAGTGTCATTAAGCTTGAATTGGGGGTATGATTCGTGATTTTAGCATTCTTTTATGTGATTTGAGATTTCAACTAAGTCCGTAATATGTTTTGAGAGTTGTTGGTATGTTCGTATGGGGTCCCGAGTGACTCGGGTGAGTTTTGGGGAGGTTTCGTACCATTTCTAAGCCATTTATAGCTGCTGGGTTTTGGCTACAGTAGTGTGCTATGCGATCACGTGGAATTGGCTGCGATCGCGAAGCACAAAATGGGGAAAAATAGCGAGAGAATCCCGATCGCGGAAGGCCTTTCGTGATCGCGTAGAGGAAATTCTTCTGCTGCATTGACCCGATTTTGGAAGCTTATATCTCGCAATCTATAAGGAATTTGGAGATGATCCAAAAATGAAAGTTGTAGCCCTTTGTGTCTAGCTTTTAGAAAGTTAAACCATTAATTATATGGAGTTCTGTACTGTAATGACCCGACCGGTCATTTTGAGCTTCAGTGCGTCGTTCGGCGGTTTGAGGCCTTGAGTAGCTTCACTTCAGGTATTATGACTTGTGCACGTGGTCGGAATTGAATTTCGGGAAGTTCGGAGTTGATTTGGAAAGGAAATTTTAATTTCAGAAGCCTTAAGTTAGAAGAATTGACTAAGGTTTGATTTTTAAGTAGACGACCTTGGAATCGGGATTTGAAGGTTCCAACAGGTTCGCATGAAGATTATGGACTTAGGTGTATGTCTGGACAGGGATTTGGATGACCCAGGAGCGTTTCGACGACTATTGTGGAAGTTAGCCTTTTGGAAGAATTTCATCAATTTGGGTTGAAGTCCATTTCAATGTTATCGATGTCCATTTGGTATTCTGAGTCTGGGAATAGCTCCGTATGGTGATTCTGGTATTGGGAGCGCGTCCGGAAGTGGATTTGGAGGTCCGTAGATCATTTTGGGGTCTTTTGGCAAAAGTTAGAAATTTGAAGGTTTTCGAGAAGTTTGACCGAAGGTGGACTTTTTGATATCGGGGTCGAATTCCGATTCCGTAAGTTGGAGTAGGTCCGTAATGTCAAATATGACTTGTGTGCAAAATTTGAGGTCAATCGGACGTGATTTGATAGGTTTCGGCATCCAATGTTGACGTTTGAAGTTCTAAAGTTCATTAAGCTTGAATTGGGTTGCGATTCGTGATTTCGATGTTGTTTGATGTGATTTTAAGGCTCGACTAAGTTTGTAATGTGGTTTGGAACTGGTTTGTATAAATGTACGGGGTCCCGGGGGCCTTGGGTGGATTCTGGATGGTTAACGGATTGAATTTGGCCTTATGGAGGTGCTGAGGTTGCTGTCTTCTGGTGTAACCGCACCTGCGAGGTGAGGGCCGCAGGTGCGGATCCGTAGAAGAGGCCACGAGGGTCGCAGAAGAGGCATAGGCTGGAGATGGCTCGGACTGCAGATGTGGTCGAGTTCTGCCGAAGCGGGATCGCACCTACGCAGGTGGAGCCGCAGAAGCGAATGGGGCCTACATATGCGGAGCTGAGGGGTATGGAGGAGGAGCACAGAAGCGGTAGAGTGGCCGCACCAGCGGAGCCGCAGAAGCAGCTATTGCACTGCAGGTGCGAGGATCGCTGGGCAGTGAGGTTTTATAAAACGGGGTTTTTGGCTCATTTTCACTTCATTTCGTCAATTGGAGCCGATTTTGGAGCACTTTTGGAGTGCCATCTTCATCAACTATAATGGGGTAAGTGATTTCTTCACATTGTGAGTTAAATACATGGTTTTTACATGGATTCAAGCATGAAAATTTGTAGAAATTCGGGATTTTGAAGAAAAAACTTAAAATTGGTATTCTTGGATTTTGATCACGATTTGGGCATGAAATTGAGAATAAATTATATATATATTGGAGTTCGTAGTGCTATGGGTAATGATTTTCTTCGAAAATTTTCGGAATCCGGGCACGTGGGCCCGAGGATGATTTTTTATCGACTTTTAACGAAATTGGAATTTGTTATAGATTGGATTATAAGAAGTATTAGAGTATATATTCATGGATTTGCATATTTATTGACTAGTTTTGGAGCGTTGATCATCGGTCCGAGTTATTGGAAAGGCTTGGGAGCCGGTGAAGGAACTTCGGAGCAAGGTAAGTCTCCTTCCTAACCTTGTAAGAGGAAATTTACCCCATAGGTGAACTGAATCAATATGTGCTTCTATTTGTGGGGGCTACGTACGCACGAGGTGACGAGAGTCCGTGCGTAGCGACTATTATACTTAAGTTCGGGTAGTTTAGGACCCCAAAAGCATGCCATACTTGTGATAATTGTAACCTCATTGTCAATTTAAATTGCTTAAATTATATTGAACTTGGTAAATAAATTTCTAAAAAAAAGGATTAACCTTGTTTTCTTGACCGTTAAAAGAAGAGTGACATATTCCTTGGGTAATTGCTCCTTAATGAATTCGTAATTGATTATTTAATTGTGTTTACTTTTGTAGAACGGGCCGAACGCCTCGACAGATTAAATAGATACATCTATGGTTCGCGCCGTTCGACCCTCCGGCAGTGTATAATTTAAATACTATGTTGGATCGGGTTGTACGACCTCGGGATGATTTGTGCATGATTGAACTTGATTGCTTTGGAATTTATGATAAATGATATTGCCTCCTTGGCCTGAGATAAATTGTTAAATAATAGAAAATAAATTTGGAAATTTCTTATGAACAAAAGAATTGTTTACTTATTTTACGACATTGAGCTTACAGTCGTTCTACGTAATCCATGCTTATTTTTATCATTGACGTTTTATTTATAGCCCAGAGTAAGTGTCGGAGCCGACCCCTTGTCACTACTTCTTCGAGGTTAGGCGGGATACTTACTAAGTACGCGTTGATTTACGTACTCATACTACACTTGATGCACATTTTTGTGCAGGTGCATACATGCCTAGTGGCCTTGTGGGCGCAGAGGCGCGGTTATTGCGGGGACTTAGGCGAGCTGCATTCTACGTTACGAGTCCGCAGCCAGTCGAGGCTCCTTCAGAGTATTTATATTTTCCTGTCCAATTTGTATTTCGAACAGATGTTGTATTTTATTTTACATTCTTAGTTGAAACTCATGCACTTATGACACCGGGTTTTGGGGCGATTATGGGTTGCACGGTATTGGAATTGCTAAAAATATTATTCTTTATTTTGTAAATTTCATCTTTTACCATTTAATTGAAGGAAATATGATTTCAAAAATATTAAAATGAGAACCAAATTAAGTATTTATTTTTAGCTTTCCTGACAGCGGTGTCCGGTGCCATCACGACCTTTAATAGGTTTTGGGTCGTGACAACATGGTATCAGAGCACTAGGTTCACTTATATCTCACGAGTCATGAGCGAGTCTAGTAGAGTCTTGCAGATCGGTACGGTGACATCTGTACTTATCTTTGAGAGGCTACAGGTTTGTTAGGGGAACTTCCCTTCTTGATTCCTCATCGTGTGATTCGATCCCTCTGAGGCTTATGCCTTTATTTCTTTCCTATTCAATCTTATGTGACGTGAAGCGCTTGCTATCAACTGGGAACCGAGGAATTGTAATGGTACTACAGATGTGGTGCAGGATGTTTCTCCATGCGTAATTGACTGGGCTATTATCATCGCCTTGTGGAAAATCGTTCTGTCATTTCAGCTCAGTATCAGTACCTCCTAAGGTTTTGGAGAGTTAGCATTGATTGTCATGATGATTCGCGCATTACTATCGCCTAGTGTTAGTGAAATGATAGGATGCTTGTCTAGGTGTCGAAGCAGTGAATGACGTGGAAAAAGGTTTACTCAGTGCATGATACAGAGATTCAGTATTTTATTTTCGGAAGAGGAAAGGAAATCGGACTGCGAATGTTCAAGTTTGGGTTGATGGAGTAATGAGGCTTGGCATTTTCGAGCATGGTGGAATTTTCATCTGTGATGTGGTGTCATTGTCCTGGTTGAATATGTTAAGTTCGTCGGTGTTATAGTTTTATTCAATTCGCCTATGGGGTAGAGTAGCGTGAAATAGTTCTAGAGAAACGACTATCAGAAATCGCGGTGTGCGGTGGTTCAGGATTTGAATTAGTGTTCTTGGTGTGGATGACTCAAGAAAGAAGATCTCTGAAGAGGTTTAAAGATGTTAGCGATCTAATGGTTCAAGCGCTACATAGGTAGATATTGATTTAAGGCAACAACTAGGAGGCGAAGTATGAGGAAGGACATGTGGGATGTGTCTTGCTGTGGTTAAATTTTTAGAAGGACAGGTGTAAGAAGGAGAAGTCGAGTAGTTGCTTAAAGAAGAGGGTTTACGCAAAGTTGTAGAGTAGTAGAGTATCATATGGGTTCTGTGGTAGGATAGTTACACGCCTTGAGGAAAGTTTAGAGTGATTTGGGATTCATGGCGGACAATGACTAGGTCTACGGGCTTAATTTGGAATATTGGCTGCTATATTGAGGAAGATTGGGTGCGACAGGAGGGAGTTGCTTGATATGAAGAAGGATACAACATGACTTTGGATTGGAATGTATTGTCGCACCTTTAGTTGATGTCCATGAAGAGTGAACGGACTTGTACATCTGGTGAATGAGCACGGGCTTAGGGTGGTTTATTGATTTCATAGTAATTGTACTCGGTGCAACATCGTTGAAAGAGGCCGGCATGGAATTTCCACTAGTGGAATATCTCCTGTGAGCAGGTTAGTGGTCGCGTGGTGTTGACGAAGCTTCTACGAAGAATTCTACTGGCTATCCAGTGAGAGGTCGGATATGTAAATGTGGCTGGTAATTCAGAGTGTTCATGAAATGTTGACAGAAGGATTCCGAGGAATTTGGCAGGTTAATTGTGCAAGATCAGGTCAACGATGAAGAAACAATATTGGTGGGTCCCAGAGTTATGTAATAGGTGGCTCCAAGCTAAGTGGGAAAGTCCCACCGCCTACAGTTGGATTACATGGTCGTCCATTGGTGAGATTTCTACTTATAGACATATTGGTGGGCTATTATAACTAAGGGAAGAGAATATCAGTGGTAATCTGAGCAATGGACTTGAGGAATGTGTGCTATATTTGAGCCTTATCAATTTATGTTCAGTTTTGGGAAGATTCAGGGTTTTTGCTTATGGTGGGAGTAATGTACCAGAGAAAAGAATTCAGGCAGGTGCTTCTCGAATAGGGTGTTCACGTGCTAGCAGAGTACTAGAGTTTGGTTTATATTCGGGCCAAGTCAGAGTAGTGATTCTCAACAGTGGTCCTGGTAGGTTCAAGAATTTTAGTACAGTGCCTAAGGACTTGGAATGTCATTGGGTATGCAGTGCAGTATTGGAGGATGGGAGGAAATGACTTGGGATTCATGGAGGAATTATCAGTTGGGGGTGTACCAGTTGAAAATGCGAATATGCGCACAAGGAGGATGTGAGATAGTTCATGAGATTTGGGACACCGTGGTCTCGTGAGATAAGGTCACTCGGAATGAGTACGAATTTAGATTCGTGATGTACTGAAAGGAGTTGTTATTATTTCTAAGGCAAGTTAAGAATAAATTGGGAAAAGATGGGTCGGCTAGCAATGGTTGAATTAGTATGATGGTGGCTTCACTGCGTTGAGTTATGGATGTGATTTGCGGCGGTACGTGCGAGGCTTAATGTCCGCCGTAATTGACTTGATCTGGAGGTATTCAAATGTTATGGCATGTTATGTGTGGATGGATCCCGAAAGGATCATGGTGGTTTAGACCACTGCATGAGGATCATATTTTTTGCAGTTATGGGGATTCAGTCGTGTACTGCTATGGTTCTCCTGAAATGACTTAAGTGAAAGGTTCCCATATGATGAAGTGTTTAATCTATTAAGGGTTCAGGAGTTATGATGAAATTCTTGTACTCTTGTGTATTGGCATGATTAGGTGCAGTGAGCAGCATGGGAATTGGAAGTTGAGGATCAAGGTTGTGGTTCGGTGTTGACAAGGATGTCACGAGCTCGGATGAGCAGGAAAAGAATTTAGATATTTAGAGTAGGCTGGTATTGTCTTCAGCGTCACCTAAGATCAATGTCTTGTGTAAGAGGCCTTGTGTATTGATTTACGGATCCTTGATTTGCTTTACAGCATTAGTACGGCCAATGGTATGAATATACAGACCTGTTACTTGGTGCGGAAGGTCATAGGAGCGTATCCCACGGGAAGATTGTATAAGTGTGACGTATAGTCACTTGATTGATTGAAGAATTGAAACCAAGTATGAAGATTGTGGTAATATCGCTAATTTGGGAATTTGTGCCTGGAGGGCGCTCGGTTCATTTGGCGGTTGACTGTGAAAGTTTGTTCCGGTTATGATGGATGTTCTTGTGTGTTATGGGAAAAAGGGTTATTATGGACCCTTGAAAGGTTATTAGCCTAGTACGGTGCAATCAGAATCGGCTTGAGGTCCATGAAAGGATTTAAATATGAATATGGGCTCTCTATCAGGCCAGATGTGTTCATTTCAGCATAGCGCTCCTTATGGAGGAGTATTCGGATGTTGGATGTCATTTCTTCGTCGGCTATTTCATGTAATACTATATTGTGCCGTGTGAGTTGTGAAACGTCTTGATAAATTTCACATGTGCTGAGGTTCCGCGTAGCGATGATACTATATGAGCAGGATGGCTCTCGAGATTCAGATCATATATCCCACCTTAGTTGTGCTTGACTTTTGTAGCGTATGGCACTATCTGTCTCTCCAGGGATGGTATTATACACTTACTGTGCTTGTGGCCGATATTCGGGTATTTTGTAATAATGAGCATTCTAGCTCGGTAAGTATATCCTTATATAGATTTTATGTGTGAATCGGGTGGCACGCCGCCACAGGTATGTTGTTTGGATCGGGTTGCGCGCCGCAACAGTGTAATGTTGAGTACAGTCCCTTATATCTATTTTCGTGTGTTTTGTTTTCCAATTTCTGAAGAAGGTTCATAACACCTTTTCGGTTGTCTAATTAGTTATGTGGGTTGAGTAGTCCTTTCCAGAGTTCGTTTTCCTTATGTATCACTTTCGAGTTTGTAGCTTGTTGGCACATTGTGGCATCACACGAGACTTTTTGGCAGTGTCTGAAGTGGCTTATTTCCTGAGCAACTTGTATTGTGTGGGACGAGATTTTTGGACCTAGGATCAGTTCGTTCAGATTTATATAAGGCATATCGAAGAGTGAATATTGTTATTCAGTCCAGAATGAGGTAATGGTTCTTGTCTGGGGGAGAGACTCCAGGAATTTTGATTTGGCAGGTGGTTATGAGTTTCTACATGTCCTTTCGGTGGTGGCAGTATTACGAGAGTTGAAACAGGGCTTATATGCTTCATGAGGTGCGTTGTGGGCATCATATTCGTGGGATTTCGACTATCGTTGTCAGAGAATGTTATTATGGTCATGTGAGTTACCCGGTGCATGGTATGAATTCAGTAAAGGTATGCAATCATGTATTGGTGCATCGTGTAGTGACCGAAACGGTTTTCATATGTTAGAAGCAGGCCTAGTATAGAATTTCTGACGTTGGAATTTGGCTCTAAGGCTTATTTGCCTAAATAAAGGGGGGGATCTTCAAATTTGCTCGAGCTAAGGTGCTCAGCTGGGTTGTGGTAGCACGGATAGGTGCACGAGGGTTAAACAATGATTTCGGACAACTCCAGAGCAGTTCTTTGCACGTTCGAGGACGAACATATGTTTAAGTGGGAGAGAATGTAACTACCCAACCGGTCATTTTGAGCTCCAGCACGTCGTTCATCAGTTTGAGGCCTTGAGTAGCTTCACTTAAGGTATTATGACTTGTGCACGTGGTCGGAATTGAATTTCGGGAAGTTCGGAGTTGATTTGGAAAGAAAATTCTAATTTTGGAAGCCTTAAGTTGGAAGAATTGACTAAGGTTTGATTTTTAAGTAGACAGCCTTGGAATCGGGATTTGAAGGTTCCAACAGATTCGCATGAAGATTATGGACTTGGGCGTATGTCCGGATCAAGTTTTGGATCTCCCGGGAGCGTTTCAACGCCTATTTTGGATGTTAGCCTTTTGGAAGAATTTCATCAATTTGGGTTGAAGTTCATTTCAATGTTATTGATGTCCGTTTGGAATTTTGAGTCTGGGAATAGCTCCGTATGGTGATTATGGTATTGGGAGCGTGTCCTAAAGTAGATTTGGAGGCCCGTAGGTCATTTTGGGGTCTTTTGGCGAAAGCTAGAAATTTGAAGGTTTTCGAGAAGTTTGACCGGAGGTGGACTTTTTGATATCGGGGTCGGATTCCAATTTCGGAAGTTGGAGTAGGTCTGTAATGTCAAATATGACATGTGTGCAAAATTTGAGGTCAATCGGACGTGATTTGATAGGTTTCGGCATCGAATGTTGAAGTTTGAAGTCCTACAGTTCATTAAGCTTGAATTGGGTTGCGATTCGTGATTTCGATGTTGTTTAATGTGATTTAAAGGCTCGAATAAGTTTGTAATGTGTTTTGGAACTGGTTTGTATAATTGGACGGTGTTCCGGGGGCCTCGGGTGGATTCTGGATGGTTAACAGATTGAATTTGGCTTTATGGAGGTGTTGAGGCTGCTGTCTTCTGGTGAAACCGCACCTGCGAGGTGAGGGCCGCAGGTACGGAGCCGCAGAAGCGGCCACGACGGTCGCAGAAGTGGCTTAGGATGTAGATGGCTGGGACCGCAGATGCAGCCGAGTTCCGCAAAAGCAGGACCGCACCTGCGCACGTGAAGCCGCAAAAGCGGATGGAGGCCGCAAATACGGAGCTGAGGGGTTTGGAGGAGGACCGCAGAAGTTGTAGAGTGGAAGCACCCGCGGAGCCACAGAAGCGGCTATTGCACCACAAGTGCGAGGATCGCTGGGCAGTGAGGTTTTATAAAACGGGGTTTTTAGCTCATTTTCACTTCATTTCGTCCATGGGAGCACTTTTGGAGTGCCATCTCCATCAACTATGATGGGGTAAGTGATCTCTTCACATTGTGAGTTTAGTACATGGTTTTTACATGGATTCAAGCATGAAAATTTGTAGAAATTTGAGATTTTGAAGAAAAAAAATAGAAATTGGTATTCTTGGATTTTGATCACGAATTGGGCATGAAATTGAGAATAAATTGTATATATTGGAGTTCGTAGTGCTATGGGTAATGATTATCTTCGAAAATTTTCGAAATCCGGGCACGTGGGCCCGAGGGTGATTTTTTATCGACTTTTAACGGAATTGGAATTTGTTATAAATTAGATTATAAGGAGTATTGGAGTATATATTCATGGATTTGCACATTTATTGACTAGTTTTGGAGCGTTGAGCATCGGTTCGAGTTATTGGAAAGGTTTGGGAGCCGGTGAAGGAACTTCGGAGCGAGGTAACTCTCCTTCCTAACCTTGTAAGAGGGAATTTACCCCATTGGTGAACTGAATTAATATGTGCTTTTATTTGTGGGGACTACGTACGCACGAGGTGACGATAGTCCATGCGTAGCAACTATTATACTTAAGTCCGGATAGTTTAGGACCCCAAAAGCATGCCATACTTGTGATAATTGTAACCTCATTGTCAATTTAAATTGTTTAAATTATATCGAACTTGGTAAATAAATTTCTAAAAAAAAATAAAAAGATTAACCTTGTTTTCTTGACCGTTAAAAGAAGAGTGACATTTTCCTTAGGTAATTGCTCCTTAATGAATTCTTCATAGATTATTTGATTGTGTTTACTTTTGTAGAACGGGCCGAACACCTCGGCAGATTAAATAGATGCATCTATGGTTCGCGCCGATAGACCCTCCGGCAGTGCACAGTTTAAATATTATGTTGGATCGGGCCGTAGGACCTTGGCATGATTTGCGCATGATTGAACTTGATTGCTTTGGAATTTACGATAAATGATATTGCCTTCTTGGCCTGAGATAAAGTGTTAAATAACGGGAAATAAATTTGAAAATTTCTTATGAACAAATGAATTGTTTACTTATTTCACTACATTGAGCTGATTTGCGCATGATTGAACTTGATTGCTTTGGAATTTACGATAAATGATATTGCCTCCTCGGCCTGAGATAAATTGTTAAATAACGGAAAATAAATTTGGAAATTTCTTATGAACAAATGAATTGTTTAGTTATTTCACGACATTGAGCTTACAACCATTCTATGTAATCCATGCTTATTTTTATCATTGACGTTTTATTTATAGCCCATAGTAAGTGTCGGAGCCGACCTCTCGTCACTATTTCTTCGAGGTTAGGCGGGATACTTACTGGGTATGTATTGATTTACGTACTCATACTACACTTGCTGCACATTTTTGTGCAGGTGCATACATGCCTAGTGGCCTTGTGGGCGCAGAGGCACGGTTATTGTGGGGATTTAGATGAGCTGCATTCCACGTTACGAGTCCACAGCCAGCAGAGTCTCCTTTAGAGTATTTATATTTTCCTGTCCAATTTGTATTACGGACATATGTTGTATTTTATTTTACATTCTTAGTTGAGGCTCGTGCACTTATGACACCGGGTTTTGGGGCGATTATGGGTTGCACAGTATTGGAATTGCTAAAAATATTATTATTTATTTTGTAAATTTCATATTTTACCATTTAATTGAAGGAAATATGATTTCAAAAATATTAAAATGAGAACAAAATTAAGTATTTATTTTTGGCTTTCCTGACAGCGGTGTCCGGTGCCATCATGACCTTTAATGGGTTTTGGGTCGTGACACGTGCAAAAGGTTATGACCGTTATACGAGAGGTTGTCCGGAAGAAGTTGGACAAGGCAGTTGGGCAATATGTTCTTCGCGATCGCGAGAGAATGGCCGCGATCGCATAGAATAAAAAAGGGCTGGAAAAATTTTGTTCTTCGCGATCGCGAATGTTTTGCCGCGATCGCATAGAGGAAATGTCTTGGCAGCAAATTTAAGTTCTGAAAATGGGACTTCATCCCATTTTCCATCTTTGACGATTTGGAGCTTGGGGAGAGGCGATCTTCAGGAGATTTTCAAGGGAAACATCGGGGTAAGAGTTCTTAACTCAATTTTGGTTAAATTAACCGAATCTATTGTTGTTTCCATCATTAAATTAGTATTTTGGGTTGAAAATGGTAGAGGTTTTATAGACTTTAAATTGAGGATTTGGAGGTCGATTCATTATCGGAATTTGATAAAATTGATATGGTTGAACTCGTATTAGAATAGGTGTTTAGATTTCATTAAAATTCCGTCGGGTTCCGACAGGCGGGCCCCGCATTGACTTTTTGTTGACTTTTATTGTAAAAATTTTAAGTCGACGTTATATTATCCGGAATTGTTTCAAATGAATTTTAATGAAGTTTGATTTGAGCTGTCCGGAGGATTTATTCAAGCAAGACGGTTATTTTGGAATATCGGCATATCTTCAAAAAGGTAAGTATCTTGCCTAATCTTGAGTGGGGGAATTACTCCTTAGGCATTGAGTCTTATGTGGAAATTATGTAGTTGAAAATCATGTACGCGAGGTGACGAGTACGTACTTGGTTTATATGTGCAAATTATATTGGTTAAAAATTGTAGACGTCCTTATGTATTAAATTAGAAATTGTTGGCACTTATTAAATCCTTTATGTGTCATGCCTCATTCCTTGTTTGTCGAAATGGTATCTTATATGATGATTTGATGTTATTGTCACTTGAATTTTTATGTGAATTCCGTGTGCTTGTTGATTTGATATTTTCTTGGAATTAAATTCATTATGGAAATCCTTATCTGCAAATAATTATTAAATAAGTTTAAAATAAGGCATTAATTTATATTTATTAAAATCTGGATTAAAGAAGACGTTGTCCTATGCTGAGTTACTTTTCCATCTCTGTTGATTGTTTTGAGGTTTTATATACATTGTGTGGAGCCTTGGACTATTTTTGAGAAATTTATTGATTTTACTATATCATTGGAATTGGTTGTTGTCATTGGAAAAATTGCGATAGGAATTGATTGTGTTGTGTTGTCGTGTTATTATTCTGTGTAAATTATTGTGTAATTTGAGTTATTATTATGAGGATATAAGGGTGGCATTTCACTGTTGATATTATGTAGGGTATAAGGGTGGCATTTCACTGTGGTTATGTGTGTTGGGATATTGTCTGGGCGAAGTGATAAGGGTAGCTATTATACGGAGCGATAAGGGTGGCTATAGGAACGATAAGGGTATCTATTGATATTGTTAGGGCGGAGGGATAAGGGAGGCTATTATAGGAGTGATAAGGGTGTCTATAGGAGAGATAAGGGTGGCTATTGTCAGGGATGATACGTGATGATGTGGAGTTATTGTGTTGGTAGATTTTATGTGATGATGTGGGGTTATTGCGTTAGTAATTTTCATGTGATGTTGTGATTTTTCTTGTATTTATTTTTATATCTTGTGCAATTTATCTAGTTGCTAGTAAATTGATAATAGTCTGATCTATGTTGAAATTGTGAGCCTGTGGCTATTGCCCGACGGATTATGAAATAAAATGTGGGCACGAGGTGCCGTGAGTAAATAATGATGATATTGGCACGTGAATTGTTCGTGCAGTTGCGATATGAAATGTGGACACGAGGTGCCGTGAGTAAATGATGATGATATTGGCACGTGAGTTGTCCGTGCGGTTGTGATAGAGAAACTGGCATGAGGTGCCGTGGAAATATAAAAGTGGGCTGAGACCCATATTTTATGATTTTGAAATGAGGTGTCATAGGGTGACTTTTATTCGAAAGATATTAATTTGAAAGAATTATATTTGAAAGAATTATATTTGAAAGATATTTATTTGAAGAAATTATATTTGAAAGAGATTTATTTGAAAGAATTATATTTGAAAGATATTTATTTGAAAGGAGTATATTCGAAATATATTTATTGGAAATTATTATATCCTGAAGATTATTATTTGAAAAACATATAGGCGAAAGATTTATATTTGAAGGACTTGATTAATTGGTTGTACTTGTATTCATTATTTGTTGAGAAATATTTATGGTGTTATTGTTGCCCTGCTGTGTATATCACTGGTTGATTATTGTTGCCATCATTATTATTTGTCTCATATTATTTTTGTATACTATATTTTATAGGTTATTAGACTAGTGAGTGTCTTGACTGTACCTCATCACTACTCCACTGAGGTTAGTCTTGATACTTACTGGGTACCGACTGTGGTGTAATCATACTATACTTCTGCACATTTTTGTTCAGATTCAGGTATTGGAGATATCGGACTCGGACAAAGTTGGAGTATGATCGCAAGGATTCAAGGTAGAGCTGCTTGGTCGTTGTAGTCCCTTAGAGTCTTTTCATTTTATTGTATTGTTAATTATTAATCAAATAGTATTGAGTATTCAATCCTTGAGATCATTTCATGTATTCAGTTAGAGTTCGTGACTCAGTATTACCAGTCTTGGGAGATTGTTTGTAATTATTTCCGCTATTGGTTTCGATTATCTATTTTAAAAAAACATTTGGCTTGAATTGTAATTATAATCGGCTTACTTAGTCTTAGAGACTAAGTGCCATCACGACGTCTGTGGTGGGATTTTGGGTCGTGACAAGTTGGTATTAGAGCTCTAGGTTCATAGGTTCTACGAGTCACGAACGAGTCTAGTAGAGTCTTGCGGATCGGTACAGAGATGTCTGTACGTATCTTTGAGAGGCTACAGGACTGTTTGGAAATCTCCACTTGTTTCATTCCTGTCGTGCGGATTTGTTGATTGTGGAATTTGAGCCTTTGTATCTTTATTCTCTCACAGATGGTGAGGACCCATGTTACTGGGTTAGCTGAGCAGGCATCCGCACATACTGCTAGGACTGTAAGAGGCTGGGCCCGAGGTAGAGGCCGAGGAAGGGCATGTGCCGCAACTAGAGCACCTATCAGAGAAGCAGTTAAGGAGCCGCCAGTACCCCCAGTTGGGGAACAAGTACCAGAAGCACCTGTTGTTACCCCCGGACTTCAGGAGACTTTAGCATAGTTCTTGAATATGTTTGGTACATTAACTGAGGCGGGATTGACCTCTGTTGCACCAAATATTTCACAGATTGGGGGAGTAACTCAGACTCCTACCGCCCATACTCTAGAGCAGTGGGTTCACATTAGTGAGGTTCCGGGTGTAGTACCGGTACTACCTGTTATTCCGGTTCAGCCTGAGGTCAGGTTAGAGGCATCAGAAGATGAACAAAAGATACTTGAGAGGTTTAAGTCCACCTACTTTCAGAAGATGCCCAAGGATTTCTAGAAAAGTATCACTGTATTCTCCGCACCATGGGTATTGTGGAAGTGAGTAGAGTTGCCTTGACTACATTTCAGCTGGCAGGCGCAGTGTATCACTGGTGGCAAATCTATGAAGAAGGTAGACCAGCCGATGCAACACCACCAACTTGGGCTCAATTTTCGGAAATATTTTTGAAAGATTTTGTTCCCCAGACTCTCCGAGATGCATGGCGCACTGAGTTTGAACGGTTGAATCAGGGCACTATGACAGTGTCAGAATATGCTATCAGGTTCAGTTAGTTAACTCGTCATGCACCTATCTTGGTTCCTATAGTCAGAGAGCGGGTCAGCAGATTCATTGAGGAGCTCGATTATGATCTTAAAATATGCATGGCTCGAGAGTTGCAAACTGATACTCCATTTTAGCAAGTAGTGGAGATTGCGAGGAGCATTGAGGGTGTTCTAGGTGAGGAAAGAGAGTCTAAGAAGGCCAAAAGGTGTCGAAGCTCTAGAGGGTTCAATGGATTTTACTCTTCAGTTATGAACCATTATGGCGGAGGCTCGAGCAGTCGGCCAGCTCAGTCCGCACATCAAATTACTTGGGGTGCTCCAGTAGGTTCTTATAATACACCATCGACATGAAATTCTTTCAACGGTTATTCCAGTTATCCGGCACAGACTCAGTACGAGCAACCGTGACCTCAGAGGGATTGTTATGAGTGTGGTGATACTAGGCACATCATGCGAGATTGTTCCAGACTTGTGAGGGGTGGATTTTATCAGAACACTCAGGCTATGGGCCCTAGTACAGCTACTACCCCACGTGCACAGCCAGTTAGGGGTGGAAGACAGGCGGGTAGAGGACGCCCTAGAGGGGGAGGCCCATCCCGTTGATATATTTGCTATGGTGTGGCTGAGGCCACTACACCAGATGATGTCATTACAGGTACGATCCCGATTTGTTATAAAAGGATATTTTTTTCCTTATTTGATTTAGTCCTGAATATTGAGGCGACTCCTCCTATTATGCTCTGCTTATGGGTGAGCTTCGTAATTTTGTGACCCACTTATATGTTTATCCATGTTGGGAGATTCGATGATGTTAACCCGTGTCTATCATTTTTATTTTGTACACTATTGAGGACTATAAGTCCAAAAATGGCTTTCTATTACTCTCTACAGTAGGTTTTGATGTGATTTTGGAATAATTTATTTCAATTTTGCGAATTTTATACCCTATCGGTATGGGGGTTTATTATGTGTTGTGAAAATTGTTTAGGAAATTTATTGAAAAGAAGAAAGAAAGGAAATTGAAAATTTCAGTTAGCAAAATGTGCAAAATACTTGTGATTCGGAGTTGAGGACTAGATCCTCCCATTTTTATATGATGTGAACTATTTAAACTGGGCTACAAGCCACGGTTGAAGTTATATAAGGACGAGGTCCTTGTGGTGAAAAATTTATGAGTTTAAATTCTCCCTTTGTGAAATTAAATTTGTACTATAGTATTAATAGGGAGTCATTCTTGTTAGGCTTATTTGATAAATCTTTTATATGTTTCTGTGCATATTTAGCCATATTCGTACTGTAAACATTGCATTTTAGCTTAAAAAGTGAGTGCCCAGGTGGTGTTAAATGCGACTCGTTAATTCGGATAAATAATTATGAGGTCTTCATGCCTCGCGTGTTACTGTCAGTGTTGCCAAAAACTTTGATGTGAGATTTTGGTTAATATGAGATTAATTGAGGATGCTGAAATTAATTATAAACAACTATTATGACCAGAGATATGGTTATGAATATACGTATGAGGTGTGCGTAGGCACGAGTTTCTACAGTTGGTTGAGACAAATGTCGTGTGTTGATGTGAAAAATTAGGCATTTGAAATTGATTGGAGTGTAAGGAATTGGCTTTAATGCTTATAAGTATGGATAAAAGAAATAACCTCCACTGAGATGGTGTTGTCGGACCCCTGTTAAATTTATGGTGATGTAGAATCACCCGCGAGTATGTATGTAAGAATACACTCAGTAACATAATGTCCTCATAATAATTCTTAGCACGTTCGAGGATGAACGTATGTTTAAGAGAGGGAGATTGTAACGACCCGACTTGTCGTTTTAAGAATTTACACATCATTCAACGACTTAATATTCCGAGAAAATTCATAATACATATTATGACTTGCATGTGCGATCGAGTTTGATTTTTGGAAGGTTCGGAATTAAATTGGAAGAACAATCCTTGTTTCTGAGGCTTAAATGAAAAGAGTTAACATGAGTTAGACTTTTAAGTAAACAATGCAGAATAGAGTTTTGATGATTCCAATAGCTTCGTATGGTAATTTTGTACTTAGGAGTGTGTCCGGAAAAGTATTTTGAATCCCACAGTTAAATTAGGCTTGAAATGGCGAAAATAAGAAGTTTAAGTTGGAAGTTTGACCGAGGAGTTGAATTTTTGATATAGGGGTCGGAATCCAGTTCTGAAAATTTTCATAGGTATGTTATGTCATTTATGACTTGTGTGCAAAATTTGAGGTCAATTGGACTTGATTTGATAGGTTTAAGCATCGAATGTAGAAATTGAAATTTCTTAGTTTCATTAAGCTTGAATTGGGATATGATTCATGGTTTTAGCATTGTTTTATGTGATTTGAGGTTTCGACTAAGTCCGTAATATGTTTTGAGACTTATTGGTATGTTAGGACGGGGTCCCGAGTTGCTCGGGTGAGTTTCGAGGTGGTTTCGGATAATTTCTAGGCCATTTTATAGCTGCTGGTTTTTGGCTACACGTGAAATTGTCTACGATCGCGAAGCAAAAAAGGGGGAAAGACGGCCAGTGAATCGCGATCGCGGAAGGCCTTTCGCGATCGCGTAGAGGAAAGTTTCTGCTGCACTGACCTGATTTTGGAAGCTTATATCTCGCAATCTATAAGAAATTTGGAGATAATCCAAAAATAAAAGTTGTAGACCTTTGTGTCTAGTTTTTAGAAGGTTAAACTATTAATTATTTGGAGTTCTGTACAAAAAGTTATGACCATTAGAAGAAGAAGTTGGACAAGGCTAGTTTTTAGAAGAAGTTGGACAAGGCTGTTGGGGAATTTGTTTTTCGCGATCGCGGGAGAATGGCCGCGATCGCATAGAGTAAAAAAAGGTTAGAAAACTTTTGTGCTTTGCGATCACGGGTGTTTTATCATGATCGCATAGAGGAAATGACTGGGCAGCAGATTTAAGTTATGGAAATGGGACTTCGTCCCATTTTCCATCTTTGACGATTTGGAGCTCGGGGAGAGGCGATTTTCGGGAGTTTTTCAAGGGAAACATCATGGTAAGAGTCCTTAACTCAATTTTGGTTAAATTACTCGAATCTATTGTTGTTTTTATCATTAAATTAGTGTTTTGGGTTGAAAATGGTCGAAATTGTATAGACTTTAAATTGAGGATTTGGAGGTCGATTCGTTATCAAAATTTGATAAAATTGGTATGGTTGAACTCGTATCGTAATGTGTGTTCGGATTTCTTAAAAATTCCGTCGGGTTCTAACAGGCGGGCCCCGCATTGACTTTCGGTTGACTTTTAATGTAAAAATTTTAAGTCGACGTTATATTATCCGAAATTATTTCCAATGAATTTTAATGAAGTTATACAATTAATTTGAATAGATTTGAGCTATCCGGAGGATTTATTCAAGCAAGACGGCTATTTTGGAATATCGGCATAACTTCAAAAAGGTAAGTATTTGTCACGACCCGAAATCTGACCTGTCATGATGGCGCCTATCTCAATACTAGGCAAGCCGATAACATCAATAACCCCCGATTCCCTTTAAGTTTGAAAAACATAATATTTAAATACAATACAAAATCCCATAAATACTGATACAAACACTCCCCAAAACCTGGTGTCACTAAGTACATGGGCATCTAATATGATTACAAGTCTGGAAAATATGGTCTATGATAGTCTGAGTCCAAATACAGTGAACAAGGAGATAGGGAAGGAGAGACAAGGTCTGCGAAACACAACAATTACCTTAGAGTCTCCGAAAAATCAATTGTGCGAAAGAATCAATACCCGCTATATCCGGGAACACCTGGATCTGCACACGAAGTGCAGGGTGTAGTATGAGTACAACCAACTCAGCAAGTAACAATAATAAATAAGGAACTAAAGATAGTGACGAGCTACACAGTTATAGTTCATTTTCAGTAATTCCAGCAAAGAATAGGCATGCTCTCAAATCCAGCAATTTAGGTCAAATCAATTCTATACAGTTCAAGTTCATGTATTCTGGATATAAAATCTTTCAGAAAATTTCACAACAATGACAGATAGCAACTAAGTGCAACAACAAATGAAAAGCAAGTCCAACCTCTCAGGACAATAATCATATACTGAGCTCCCAGCCCTCAACACTCTCACTCAATGGGTACCCGCGCTCACTGGGGGTGTACAGACTCCAGAGGGGCTCCTACAGCCAAAGCGCTATAATCCGCACGGACAACTCATGTGCTATAGTATCAATATCTGGATCCGCATGGACAACTCACGTGTTGCACGGACAACTCACGTGCTATAGTATAATATCTGGATCTGCACGGACAACTCACGTGCTATAGTATAATATCTCACAATCAGGCCCTTGGCCTTGCTCTGTAATAAATCTCTCCAGTCTCTCGGGCTCTCAACAATCATGAAATCAGCCCAAACACCAATGATATGATGCATCAATAATGAACAATAGATACTGAGATAAAATAATCAAGTAAACTTTGATTGGGTACAAACAATAATTAAGCAGACACTTCAACATGTACACAACCTCTGTGGGTCCCAACAGTACCAACATATAGCCTAAACATAATTTCTAACAAGACTTATAGTCAAATCCCCACAACACATAGAGAGCACATAGCTATCAACAAGTTATTCAACTTTACAGTTTCCACGGGAAGGACCAAGTCACAATCCCCTCGGTGCACGCCCACACGCCCGTCACCTAGCATGTGCGTCACCACCAAAATAATCACATGACACAAACTCCGGGGTTTCATAGCCTCAGGACCAGATTTAAAATTGTTACTTACCTCAAAATGTGAAATTCTTTATTCTGCTATGCCTTTGCCTCGCAAATAGGCCTCTGAATGCCTCGAATATAGTCACAAATAATTCGTTCTAGTCAATAAAATTTATTGAAATTAAGTACATATGAAAATACAATTTTCCATAAAAATACGAATTTTAGCTCAAAAATTGCCTGTAGGGCCCATACCTCGGAACCCTACAAAAGTTACAAAATCCGAAAGCCCATTCAACCACGAGTCTAACCATACCAATTTTACCAAAATCCAACCTCAACTCGACCCTCAAATCTTCAAATTAAACCGAGAGGGTTTTCCAAAATTTTCAAATTAATTCACCCATTAAATGATGGATTCAAAGGCATAATCATGTAAATTAATGAAAAATGGATAAGAATCACTTACCCCAAACACCCACTCAAGAATCTCTCCAAAAATCGTCTTCTACCGAGCTCCCAAATTGATTTTGTGTTATGAACTCAAAACCCCCGTTTTGGGACTTTTAATTCTACCCAGATATGCATTCATCGCGAACGCGGAAGGAGCCTCGTGTTCGCGGAGCACAAACTCGACTGCCCAGAATTTAACCCTGTGCGAACGTGACCATGACTTCATGAACGCAAAGCTTTACCAATCTAACCCTTCGCGAACGCGACCATGGCTTCCTGAACGCGTAGACCAAGGGCCTGGGGTCCCCAGCTGCCTTCTCTACTTCGCGAACGCGAAGCATTAACACAACTCATCTTCACGAACACGAGACCCCCTCGTGAACATGAAGGGCAATTCTTGCCTGCCTCAAATTCCCCTTCGCGAACGCGAAGAAAAAACCCAGAAAAAGCACATCAGCAGGCTTCAGCCAACATGCCAATTCCAAAAATGATCCGTTAACCTCCCGAAACTCACCCGAGCCCCTCGGTACCTCAACCAAACATACCATCAAGTCCTAAAATATCATATAATGTAGTTGAACAGCCAAATCACCTCAAACAATGCTAAATCCACGAATTACACCCCAATTCAAGCCTAATGAACTTTGAAATTTCTAATTTCTACAAACGACTCCGAAACCTATCAAATCACGTCCGATTGACCTTAAATTTTGCACACAAGTCATAAATGACATAACTGAGGTATTCCATTTTTCAGAATCGGATTCCGACCCCGATATCAAAAAGTCAAACTCCCCGGCCAAACTTCCTAAAAATTTAACTTTTGGCATTTCAAGCGAAATTTCACTACGGACCTCCAAATAATTTTCCGAACACGCTCCTAAGTCCAAAATCATCATACGGAGCTATTGGAATCATCAGGTCAACTTTTCTAACTTAAAATTTTCAATATGAGACTAAGTGTCTCATTTCACTCCGAATTCATTCCGGATCCGAACCGGCCAGGTCGTTACAGGGTTATAATATTCAAAACAACCGGCCAGGTCGTTACATTCTCCCCCTCTTAAATAAACGTTCATCCTCGATCGAGTTTAGAATCATACCTGGAGTCTCAAATAGGTGCGGATATTTGCTCGGCATCTCCTGCTCAACCTCCCAAGTAGCTTCCCCGACTAGCTAGCCTCTCCACTGCACCTTCACTGATGCTATATTCTTTGACCTCAGCTTTCGAACCTTCCGGTCTAAAATAGCCACCGGCTCCACATCATAAGTCAAATTGCCGTCCAGTTGTACTGTACTGAAATCCAGAATATGAGACGGATCCCCGACATACTTTTGGAGAATTGATACATGGAAAACTAGATGAACACCTGATATACTAGGTGGCAAGGCATGTTAATAAGCCACCTCTCCAATTTTCTTAAGTATCTCAAAAGGCCCAATATACCGAGGGCTCAACTTGCCTTTATTCCCGAACCTCAACACACCCCTCATGGGTGAAATCTTGAGAAGAACCTTCTCCCCAACCATGTAAACAACACCACGAACCTTCCTGTCGGTATAACTCTTCTGTCTAGACTGCGCCGGGCGAAGGCGTTCCTGAATCAATTTGACCTTCTCTAAAGCATCCTGAACCAAGTCAGTACCCAATAGTCTAGCCTCACCCGGCTCAAACCAACGCACCAGAGATCGACACCGTTTACCATACAAAGCCTCATACGGAGCCATCTGAATGCTCGATTGGTAGCTATTATTGTAAGCAAACTCCGTGAGTGGCAGAAATTGATCCCAAGAACCTCCAAAATCTATTACATAAGGACGTAGCATATCTTCCAATATCGGAATAGTGCGCTCGGACTGTCCGTCCGTCTGAGGGTGAAATGATATAATCAACTGAACCTGTGTGCCCAATTCTCGCTGCACTTCTCTCCAAATTTGTGATGTAAACTGCGTGCCCCGATCTGAAATGATGGACACAGGCACACCGTGTAGGCGAACAATCTCGCGGATAAAAATCTCAGCCAACCTCTTCGAAGAATAATTGGTACCAACTAGAATAAAATACGCGGACTTAGTCAACCGATCTACAATTACCCAAACAGCATCGAACTTCCTCAAAGTCCGTGGAAGCCCAACTACAAAGTCCATAATAATACGCTCATATTTCCACTCCGGAATTTCAAGCCTCTGAAGTAATCCTCCCGGTCTCTGATGCTCGTACTTTACCTGTTGACAATTTAAACATCGAGCTACAAATCCAATTATATCTTTCTTCATTCACCTCCACCAATAGTGTTGCCTCAAATCCTGATACATTTTTGCGGCCTTGGATGAATGGAGTACCGTGAACTATGATCTTCCTAGAGAATCAACTCACGCAAACCATCTACATTAGGCACATATAGCCTGCCCTACATCGGTAATACACCGTCATCTCCAATATGGACTTCCTTGGTATCACCGTGTTAAACCGTGTCCTTAAGGACAAGTAGATGTGGATCATCATACTGGCGCTCTCGGATGCGATCATATAAAGAAGACCGAGAAACCACACAAGCCAAAACTCGATTCGGCTCAGAAACATCCAATCTAACAATCTGGTTGGCCAAGGCCTGAATATCCAAGGCTAAAGGCCTCTCTGTTATCGGTATGTATGCTAAGCTGCCCAAACTCTCCTCTTTACGACTCAAGGCATCGGCCACTACATTGGCCTTTCCGGGATGATAGAGAATGGTGATATCATAACCCTTAAGCAACTCTAACCATCTCCGCTGCCGCAAATTAAGATCTTTCTATTTGAACAAATGATGTAGACTCCGGTGATCGGTATAAACCTCACAATGGACACCGTACAAATAATACCGCCAAATCATCAAGGCATGAATAATAGCTGCTAACTCAAGGTCGTGGACTGGATAATTCTTCTCATGTACCTTTAACTATCTGGACGCATATGCAATCACCCTACTGTCTTGCATCAGCATTGCGCCGAGACCAATACGCGACATGTCATAATACACAGTATAAGACTCTGAACTTGTAGGCAACACCAATACTAGAGTTGTAGTCAAAGCTGTTTTGAGCTTTTGAAAGCTCTCTTCACATTCATCCGACCACCTGAACGGAGCACCTTTCTGGGTCAATTTAGTCATAGGCGATGCAATAGACGAGAAATTCTCCACGAAGCGACGATAATAACTGGCCAAGTCGAGAAAACTCCGAATCTCAATAACTGAAGATGGCCTGGGCCAACTCTAAACTGCCTCTATTTTCTTCGGATCCACCTTAATTCCTTCACTAGACACTATATGTCCCAAGAATTCCACTGAATTAAGTCAGAACTCACACTTAGAGAATTTGGCATAAAGTCTCTCCTCTCCCAGCCTCTGTAATACAATACCCAAGTGTTGTGCATGCTCCTCTTGGAAACGTGAGTACACCAGGATATCATTAATAAATACTATGACAAATAAATAGAGATATGGCTGGAATACACTATTTATCAAATGCATAAATATTGTTGGGGCATTGGTTAGCCCAAAAGACATCACAAGAAATTCATAGTGGCCATAACAAGTTCTGAATGTCGTCTTTAGAATATCAGAATCCCGAATGTTCAAGTGGTGATACCTAGATCTCAAATCAATTTTGGAGAACACCCTCGCTCCCTGAAGATGGTCAAATAATTCATCAATATGCAGAAAGGGATATTAATTCTTGATTTTAACTTTGTTCAAATGCCTATAATCAATGCACATCCGCATAGTACCATCTTTCTTTTTCACAAACAGAATCGGTGCACCCCAAGGTGACATTGTAACGACCCAACCGGTCGTTTTGAGCTCTAGCATGTCATTCGGCGGTTTGAGGCCTTGAGCAACTTCACTTAAGGTATTATGACTTGTACGCATAGTCGTAATTGAGATTCAGGGAGCTCAGAGTTGATTTGGAAAGAAAATTCTTATTCTAGAAGCTGTAAGTTGGAGGTATTGACTAAGGTTGGATTTTTGAGTAAACGATCTCGGAATCGAGGTTTGAAGGTTCTAAGAGGTTCGTATGATGATTTTAGACTTGGGCGTATGTACGTATCGTGTTTTGGATGACCCGAGAACATTTCGGTACTTGTTGTAGAAGTTGGCATTTTGGAAGAATTTCATTAATTTGAGTTGAAGTGCATTTCAATGTTATCAATGTTTGTTTGGGATTCTGAGTCTGGGAATAGCACCGTATGGTGATTCCGGTATTGGGATCACGCCCGAAAGTGGATTTGGAGGTCCGTAGGTCATTTGGTGAAATTTAGAAATTTGAAGGTTTTTAGAGAGTTTGACCGGGAGTGGACTCTTTAATATCGGAGCCAGATTCCGATTCTAGAAGCTGGAATAGGTCCGTAATGCCAATTATGACTTGTGTGCAAAGTTTGTGGTCAATCGGACATGATTTGGTAGGTTTCGATATCAATTGTAGGAGTTTGAAGTTCTAAACTTCATTGAGTTTGAATATGAGGGTGATTCATAGTTTCGATGTTGTTGGATGTGATTTAAAGGCTCGACTAAGTTCGTAATATGTTTTGGGACATATTGGTATAATTGGTTGAGGTCCCGAGGGCCTCAGGTGGATTCCGGATGGTCAACGGATCGAGTTTGGACTTGGAAGAAAAGATGAGGCAGTTGATATCTGGTGTGATCGCACCTACGTAAAAAGGGCCGCAGGTGCGAGCCAATAGTCACAAGTACGGTTTGGGAAAAACTGGGCAGTGAACACTGGTGCGAAGGGTTGTCCACACCTGCGAAGGTGCAGATGCGGAAGGAAAGGAGCAGGTGCGGAGTCGTACTAGGCAGAGGGAATGTGCAAGTGCAAGGTTTTAGCCGCACCTACGAGACAGCAGATGCGACAAAGAGGCTACAGGTGCGAAAGTCAGGCTGGGCAGAATGCTTTTAAGCGGGGTTTGGTTTTATTTCACCCATTTTTTATTTTGGTTGGGCAATGTTTGGAGCTTTTGAAGAGGGGATTTCATCATCTATTATGAGGTAAGTAACTCACACCTATTCTGAGTTAAATACATAGTTTATATATGGATTTAAACATGGAAATTAGTAGGAATTTGGGATTTTGAAGAAAAATCTAGAATTTGGTATTTTGGATTTTGACCACGAATTTGGGCATGGAATTGGGAATAAATCATATATTTGAGTTCATAAGGTTATGGGTAATGATTATCTTCAAATATTTTCAGAATTCGGGCACGTGGGCCCGAGGGTGAGTTTATCGACTTTTCGAACAGAGATGGGAATGGTTGTAAATTGAATTGTTATGAGTATTAGAGTATATTTTCATTGGTTTGCACATTGTATGGCTAGTTGGGAGCGTTGGGCATCAATTTGAGTTGATTGAATAGCTTGGGAGCTGGTTATGGAACTTCGGAGCGAGGTAAGTCTCCTTTCTAACATTATAAGAGGGAATTAACCCCATAGGTGAACTAAATTATCTTGTGCTTCTATTTGTGAGGGCTACGTACGCACGGGGTGACGAGAGCCCGTACGTAGCTACTAAGTATGCCTATGTCCGGGTAGTTTTAGGCTTACATCATGCCTTGTTGCTATTATTGATGAATTTATGTTTATTGTTTACGTTGAATGGAAGCGAGATTGAGTTAGCTTATTAAATGTTTCGAAGGGAGTTGAAATTGAGGAAAAGTTGGGAACTTAAAGGTTTTCATTTGAACTTCGTATTTTATGAAAAGAATTGATGAACACAATAATAACTTAAGAATCTATGTGTAACCGCGTCGCATGTGTGTTTCGCGAGCGAGGTAATTTCCTTAAAAAGCTACAAGCTGAATTTCCCTTGTTTTGAAAAGAACCAAGAAAGAGATATATTTTAATGTTAAATTTATATTTGACCGCATCGCAAGTATGATCCGCGAGCGGGGTAATTTCTTAAATTTATGTTTGACTGCGTCACACGTATGATTCACGAGCGAGGTATTTCCTACTACTCTTATGGGATCAGGTTGTTTGCCTCGGTAGGATTTATGTACCACACTCTCATGGGAGCGGGCCGTTCGCCTCGGTAGGTTAATAGATTCATCTATGGTTCGCGTCGTTCGACCCTCGGCAGTGCACAGTTTACGTTTTATGTTGGATCGGGCCGTACGCCTTGGTATTTCCTATATATATATTATCCTCATGGAATCGTGCGTAATATTTGGCAAGAGGCCAGTGTATCTGAGGTTTTTCCCTGATTTGAATTATGACAACCTCTTTGATGAGATCCACTATCTCTATATATATGCTCCGGTTACGGAGGGAACTTGTTAGTTGAGAGCTTGAGTAAAAATTGTAAAGAGAGGAATTATACCAAGTATTTTATACATGTTTATTTCCTAAATTTACTCTGTTTAATATTTATTTACTTCTTTACTGTACCTAATATTATTGGACCACTAGTAGGTGTCGAAGTCGGGAAACTTACTAGGTACGCGTTGTTTTCGTATTCATACTACACTTGCTGTACATTTTGTTGTATAGGTATTTCCTGCATCTTGTGAGACGAACCGCAGCTAGCAGAGTCTCCTTCAGAGTATTTGTATATTTTTCTTTTCTATCCAAATTTGTATCCGGGACAATTATTGTATTTTATTTTGTTCCCTAGTAAATGCTCATGCTCTTGTAACACTAGATTCTGGGATGATTATGGGATTTTTCAGTATTGAAATTTGCAAAAAACATTATTATTTACTATGTGAAGTTTATCATTTATTATTTAATTGAAGAAAATTTACTTTTTCAAAAATATTAAAATGAGAATTTACTAATTATTGGTGTTGGCTTGCCTGAGAGTAGTGTCCGGCACCATCACGACCTTTCAAGGATTTTGGGTTGTGACAACATGGTATCAGTGCACTAGGTTCACTTAGGTCTCACGAGTCATGAGCGAGTCCAGTAGAGTTTTACGGATCGGTACGGAGACGTCTGTACTTATCTTCGAGAGGCTACAGGATTGTTATGACCACTTCCCTTCTTGATTCCTCATCGTGCGGTTTGATTCCTTTAAGGCTTATGCCTTCATTTCTTCCCCATTCAATCTTATGTGAGGTGAAGCACTGGTTATAAATCGGGAATTGAGGAATTGCAATAGTACTACAGATGTGGTGCGAGATGTTTCTCCCTGCGTAGTTGATTTGACTATTGTCATCGCCTTGTGGAGGATATTCTGTCATTTTAGCTCAGTAGCTGTACTCCTGAGAGCTTTGAGGTTGTGCACATGTGGCTATGATGCTCATGAATTGTTATCACACTGTATTGATGTGATGGTAGGATTCTTGCCTATGTATTGGGACAGTGAATGACTTGAAAGGAGGTTTACTCAGTGCATGGTTCCGAGATTCACTATCTTATTTCTGGCGGAGGAAAAGCAATTGGCCTATGAATGTCCAAATTTGGGTTGATGGAGTAATGAGGCTTGGTATTTTAGAGCGTAGTAGAGTTCTCAAACTGTGATGTGGTGTCATCGTCCTTGTTGAATGCGTTAAGGTTCGCCGATGTTATGGCCTTCTTAATTTTCCTTTGGGGTAGGGTACTGTAAAATGGTGCTTGAGATGCGGTTGTCAGAGATAATGGATGGTAGCGATTTCGGAATCGAATTGGTACTTCTAGTATTGATGGCTCGAGAAAGAGGATCTTCTAAGAGGTTTAAAGTTAATAGAGATCAGTTGGTTCAAGTGCCTTGCGGTGGATAAACGTATAGAAGGCCAAGTACTTAAAGGAGTAAGTTTAACCAAAGTGGGAGAGTGGCAGAGTATCATGTGGGTTCTGTGATAGGATAACTACACATCTTGAGGAAAGTTTAGAGTGATTTGGGAATTATGGTGGACGGAGATTTGGTTATACGGACTTAATTTTAAATATAGGATATTATACGGCTGGAGATTGGATACAACAGAAAGGAGTTTCTTGATATGAAGAAGGTTACAACACGACTTTGGATGGGAATGTACTGTCGCATCTTTTAATTGATGTCCATGAGGAGTGAACAGACTTGTACAACTGGTGAATGATCACGGGCTCAGGATGAGTTGCTGATTATGTAGTAAGTGTACCCAGTGCTGCGACGTTGGAAGATGTCGTCATGTAATTTCCACAGGTGGGTTATCTCCCGTGAGCAGGTTAGCGGTCGCGTGGTATTGACGAAGCTTCTACGAAAAATTCTACTGGCTACCCGGTAAGAGATTGAATATGTAAATATGGCTAGTTGTCCGGAGTGTTCATTAAAGATTAATGAAAGTATTTCGAGGAATTCGGAGGGGTGATTGTCCTAGATCATATCGATGAAGGAAGAATCTTGGTGGGTTCTAGGTTTATGCAATAGTAGCTTCAAGCTATATTGTTGGATTGCATGGTCGTTTATTTGTAAGATTTCTGGTTATCGGCATATTGATGGGTTATTACGACTAAGGAAAGGGAACATCAGTGGTAATTGGAGCAAGCGATTTGAGGAATGTGTGCTATAGTTGGCCTTATCGGTTCATGCTCAAGATTTATGCTTCGTGTAGAGGCGAGTTACAAGGAAGTTGATTCGACCAGATGCTTCTTTGAGAGGGTGATCATGTGCTAGCAGAGCCTTGAAGTTGATTATATTCGGGACCAAGTCAGAGTGGGTGACTCTCAATAACGGTTTTAGTGGATTCAAAAGTTAAGGCGTGGTGCCTAAGGATTTTGAGTCCATAATATGGTTTAAGATCGAGCTTCTGCAGCGTATTATGATAAAGGAGCTTGGAGTGTTCCGTGTTATCTTTGGTCTATAGGGTATCATGAGAGGAATGAGAGCATGTAACTTTGGATTTATAGAAGAATTATCAGAATGGGTGTATCAGTTGAAGACGCGATTATGCGCACAATGAGGGTATGAAATGGTTCGTGGGTTTTGAGACAATGTGGTCTTGTGAAATGGGATCACTCAGGACGAGTGCGAATTGAGTTCGCTATATTTTAGATGGAGCTATTACTATTCCTAAGTCAAGTCTAGGGTAAATTAGAAGGAGTCAGATCAGTTAGCAATGGTTGAATCGGCATAATGAAGGCAATGATCAGCTCGTTCAGTGTGTTAGGTTACTCATGTGATTTGTGACGGTACGTGCGAGGTTTGATGGTCGCCGTAACTGATGTTAATTGGAGGCTTTTGAGTATTATTGTCACGACCCCAAATTCCCTCCGTAGGATGTCGTGATGGCACATAGTCTCTAAGACTAGGTAAGCCTATCAATGCGGAATAATAATAAATATCTGAAATAAATAAACTACAATTCAAACAATTTCAACTCCCAAAACCCGAAAAAAATAAGTCACAAGATTCTAAGAATTTATTCTCAATGTCTCTATGTGTGAAGGTCTAAATAAAATATAAGGAAGCAACATAAAATGATAGAAGGGGACTCCTGAGTCTGCGGACGCTGGCAGATATACCTTGAAGTCTCCGTGCGCAGGTAACTCACTGACGTCTAGGCTGGTAAAAAAGCACCTGGATCTGCACAAAAAGATGTGCAGAAGCGTAGTATGAGTACACCACAACGGTACCCAGTAAGTGCCAAGCCTAACCTCGGTAGAGTAGTGACGAGGTCAGGTGAGGCCCTATTGGAATATAATAATGGCATGGTAAAATGTTTATCAATGTAGTAAAATAAAATGACATTGAAAATGAATCAAATAGTATGTCACATTTAATGATACCAAATAATTGCAATTAATATCTCGTGGAATCAAAACAGAATTTCCTTCAACTTTATGAAAATCACACCAATTAATCGAAAGCAACTATGGCCATCAATCAATATCAACAAGGGCACTACCGAGGTACCGCCTCGTAGTCCCAAGTTATAAAGAATTTCACAATATCTCATTTCCTTATATCACCGCGGAAGCCTTCACAATTTATTTAAAGAAAATATTTTTTTCCAAAATAGCATCCCGCATTTTAGCCACCCTTATCACACCGCATGACTTCTAGTAGTCACCCCTACTAGCCACGCATATCAAGCCACCCTTATCTCACCGCATGCGTTTCAACACCCAGACCTTATACCACCGCATGCGTATCAATATCACAAAATATCACAATTTGCATCTCAAGTGCTCAAATAATTTAACTTGCCAAAATAATTCAACAACAGTATTTTTTACCCAATAAAGAGCTCACGGCTCATGCCAGAATAAATCATCAATAATATTTTTCTACAATAAAGAGCTCACGGCTCATGTCAAAATAATTCAACAATAATATTTTTTCACAATAAAGAGCTCACAGCTCATGTCAAAATAATTCAACAATAATATTTTTTCACAATAAAGAGCTCACTGTTCCATCACAATGAGTACGAAAATCTTACAAAAATATTCAGGAGTAAATAATTCAGGAAAATAATATTTCAAAATCTTTAATATGTTGCTTCAATATAAAGTTTAAAAATGTCAAATACTTCATATTAATAATAATTAATTTAAAGAAAATCAACCTTCAAATAATGCACAGAATAAAAGAAACCAAGTTCGAACTAAACAAAAAAAAATAATTAGCCGGAAAAGGTCAAACAAATTTAAAATATAAACATTAAATCAATAATGAAGAATATAACAAAATAAAATAATTTAATTAATGCATAACAGCGATCTACACAATGTAAAATATAATCATTCACATTTAGCACGTGTACACACTCGTCACCTCGTGTACACGACTTTTCACACATTACAATTATCAATCCTAGGGGGAATTTTCCCCACACAAGGTTAGACAAGTCACTTACCTCGACTTACTCCAATTTAACCAAGTATTATGCTTTTTCCTCAATTTTTCGACTTCGATCGACTCGTATCTAGTCATAATTAATTCGATACAGTCAACATAAATTATTGTAATCAATTTCATAAGAAAATATTACATTTTCAATAAAATCCGAAATTAGTTCAAAATTTGCCCGTGGGGCCCACATATCGAAATCGGCAAAACTTATAAAATCAGGCAACCCATTCAATTACGAGTCCACCCATACCAATTTTACCAAAATCCGATAACAACTCGACCTCCAAATCGTAAATTTTCGTTTTTGGAAGATTTTGCAAAAATCTTGATTTTTCTTCCATAAATTCACGGATTCATGATGTAAATGAGTATGGAATCATGAAATATAATCAATATAGGATTAGGAACACTTACCCCAATGTTTTCCCGTGAAAATCGCCCAAGAACCGTGCTCCAAAAATCCAAAATGAAATGAATGAAATGACCATTTTTGGTCCTTAAGTTTCTGCCAATCCTTCACTAAAAGTCCATTTTTCGTCACTAAAAGTCCATTTTTTGTCACTAAAAGTCCACCAGAAACTGCTCTACCAGCCTTCCTTCAATTGATCATAACTTTCTGTACAAATGTTTCAAATGATAAATGGTTTAACTTTATGGAAACTATAATCCAACGATTACAACTTTCATGTTTTGAAAATGTTCCGATTCTTTATGAATTGCGAGATATAAGCTTCCAAAGTCGGCTCCACGCATCAGAAATTTCTGGCAAAATTTCTGGCGAAACTACTCTACCAGCCTTCATTCAATCCGTCATAACTTTCTGTACAAATGTCCAACTAATGAATGGTTTAACTTTCTGGAAACTATAATCAAACTAATACAACTTTCATGTTTTGAAAATGTTCTGATTCCTTATGAATTGCTAGATATAAGCTTCCAAAGTTGGCTCCACGCATGAAATTTCTGCAACAGAAATTTCTGCAACAGAAATTTCTAGCACTCTTTGTCCGAAATTCATTCCGTTTACCTTCCGAAATCCACCCGAGATCCTCGGGACCTTAACCAATTATTCCAACATGTCCCAAAATACCATACGAACTTAGTCGAGACTTCAAACTACATCAAAATGACTAATCGCACCTCAAATCAAAATCAATGAACTTTGAACTTTCAAATTCTATATCTTGTGTCGAAACACATCAAATCAATTCGTAATGAATTCAAATTTTGCACACAAGTCATAAATGACATAACTGAGCTATAAAAATTTTCAGAATTGGATTTTGACCCCGATATCAAAAAGTCAATCGCTCGGTCAAACTTCCCAAAAATTCAACTTTCGGCATTTCAAGCCTAATTCCACTACGGACTTCCAAATTAAATTCCGATCACGCTTCTAAGTCCAAAATCACCATACGGAGCTGTTGGAATCACCAAAATTCTATTCCGGGGTCGTTTGCACATAATTTGACATACGGTCACTATTTGAACGTAAACTTTTAATTTTTTATCAAAATTCCATATCTCGGGCTAGGGACCTCGAAATTTGATTCTGGGCATACGCCTAAGTCCCAAATCACGATACGGACCTACCAAAACTATCAAAATATTTATCTGAGTCCGTTTGCTCAAAATGTTGACCAAAGTCAACTCAGTTGAGTTTTAAAGCTCTAATTCACATTTTAATTTATTTTTCACCTGAAAATTTTCCGAAATTTTTTTTACGGACTGCACACGCAAGTCGAGTAATGGTAAATAGTGCTTAGATTACATAATTAATCATTAAATTTAAAGATGACATTTTGGGTCATCACATTCTCCACCTCTAAAACAAACATTCGTCCTCGAACGGAGTTAGAAAAAGTACCTGAGCTGGTGAATAAGTGTGAATAACAGCTGCGTAAATCATTCTCGACCTCCAAGTCGCCTCCTCGACCGGATGACCCTCCATTGAACCTTTACGGAAGCAATGTTCTTTGACCTCAGCTTTCGAACCTGCCTATCTAAAATAGCCACTGGTTCCTCAACATAAGATAGATCCTTGTCCAACTGAACCGAACTGAAGTCTAACACATGAGACGGATCGCCGTGATATTTCCGAAGCATAGAAACATGGAATACCGGATGAACCGCAGAAAGACTAGGTGGTAGTGCAAGTCTATAAGCCACCTCTCCAACTCTCTCAAGAATCTCAAAAGGCCCAATATACCTAGGGCTCAACTTGCCCTTCTTCCCGAACCTCATCACACCCTTCATAGGCGAAACCCGGAGCAATACCCGCTCACCAACCATGAATGCAACATCACAAACCTTCCGATCCGCATAACTTTTCTGTCTAGATTGGGCTGTACGAAGTCGATCCTGAATCAATTTAACCTTTTCCAAAGCATCCTGAACCAAGTCTGTACCCAAAAGTCTAGCCTCGCCTGGTTCGAACCAACCCATTGGAGACCGGCACTGCCTACCATACAAGGCCTCATACGAAGCCATCTGGATGCTTGACTGGTAACTGTTGTTGTAAGAAAACTCCGCAAGTGGTAAGAACTGATCCCAAGCACCCCCAAAATCTATCACACACGCACGAAGCATATCCTCCAGTATCTGAATAGTGCATTCGGACTGTCCGCCCGTCTGAGGGTGAAATGTTGTACTCAACTCTACCCGAGTACCCAACTCACGTTGTACTGCCCTCCAGAACCGTAATGTAAACTGCGTACCCCGGTCAGAGATGATAGATACCGGTATGTCGTGAAATGTGACAATCTCGCGAATATAGATTAGAGCCAAGTGCTCGGAAGAGTAGGTAGTCATCATAGGATTGTAATGAGCTGACTTGGTCAATCTATCCACAATCACCCAAGCTACATGGAACTTTCTCTGAGTCCGTGAGAGCCCAACAACAAAATCCATAGTGATCCTCTCCCATTTCCATTCTGGAATCACTAACTTCTGAAGCAATCCACTCGGTTTTTGATGCTCATATTTCACTTGTTGACAATTTAGACACCGAGCTACATACTCTACTATATCTTTCTTCATCTTCCTCCACTAATAATGTTGCCTCAAGTCCTGCTACATCTTCGCAGCACCCGGATATATGGAGTACCGCAAACTGTGAGCCTCATGGAGAATCAATTCACGAAAACCATCTATATTAGGCACACATAGCCTGCCCTGCATCCGTAATACATCGTCATCTCCAATTGCGACTAGTTTGGCATCACCGTGCTGAACTGTATCCTTAAGGACAAGCAAATTGGGGTCATCATACTAACGCTCCCTGATACGATCATAAATAGAAGACTGAGAAACCACACAAGCCAAAACTCGACTCAGTTCGGAAACATCCAATCTGACAAACTGGTTGGCCAAGGCCTGAATATATAAGGCCAAAGGCCTCTCTGCTACCGGTAAATATGCTAAGATTCCCAAACTCTCCGCATTACGACTCAAGGCATCGGCCACTATATTGGCATTCCCAAGATGATAGAGAATGGTGATATCATAATCCTTAAGCAACTCCAACCATCTCCGCTGCTGCAAATTAAGATCCTTCTGTTTAAACAGATGTTGTAGACTTCGGTGATCGGTGTAGACCTCACAATGGACACCGTACAAATAATGCCGCCAAATTCTTCAAGGCACGAACAATAGATGCTAACTCAAGGCCGTGGACCAATTTCTTTTTTTTTTTCATGTACCTTTAACTGTCTGGACGCGTAGACAATCACCCTACCGTCTTGCATCAACATCGCGCCGAGACCAATATGCGACGCGTCACAATACACAGTATAAGACCTTGAATATGTAAGTAATACCAACGCTTATGTCGGAGTCAAAGTGATCTTGAGCTTCTGAAAGCTTAACTCACACTCGTCTGACCCTGTAAATGAGGCACCCTCTTGGATCAATTTGGTCTTAATAGTTGTTCATAATCAATTACAGAATCCTTATTTAACCTCACGTTAACAAAACTCTCGTTGCAAACCTTCACAATACTGATAACTAGATGTGAGGCATGAAGACTTCATAATTATTTACCCGAATTAACGAGTCAGATTTAACGTCACCTAGGCGGGCACCTACCTCGTAGGTTAAAAATTAATAATTACAACACGAATTTGACAACTATGCACAGAGAATTTCATATAAGAATTTTTAAATAAGCCTAACAGGCATGACTCCCTATTAGTACTATAGTACAAATTTAATATCACAAGGGAGAACTTAAACACAAGAATTTTCCTCACAAGAATCTCGTCCTTATATAATTTCCACCGTAGCTCGTAGCCCGGTTTAAACATATCAATTTACATAAAAATGTGAGGATCTCATCCTCAGTTCTGAATCACAAGTAATATGCACATCATGTCAATTGAAAAATTCCATTTTCTCCTTTTAAATAATTTCGGTTACACCAAATCACAACACATAATGAACCCCACACCGGTAGGGCATATAATTCATAATTTGCAATTAATTATTCAGAATTTATATCAAAATTTACCGAAATGAGTAACAGAAAGCCACATTTAGCCTCACAGCTCTTATTAGTGACCAACATGAAATGATAGGCGTAGTTATCTCCATAAAATCTTCCAACAGGGGTAAACACATAAGTAGATTATAGAATTATGAAGCTCACTCATATGTGGAGCACAATAGGAAGACTCGTTCAATATTGAGAACCGAATCAACTTAAGGAAATTATTCCTTTATATTAAATCGAGGTCGTACCTGTAACGACACCATCTGATGTAGCGACCTCCGCCATACCGTAAAACAAATATATCAACGGCTGGGTCTCCACCTCTAGGATGCCTTTTACCCGTCTGTCCTCCACCCCTAACTGGTCGTGTGGGTGGTGTAGTAACTGCAATGGGGCACCTAGCCTGAGTGATTTGATGAAATAAGTCTCTCCCAACTTTTTGACAACTTTTCTCATGATGTGCCTAGTATCATCGTATTCATAACAATCTTTTTTGCGGGTTAGGCTGCTCATATTGAGTCTGTGCCAGATAACTGGAATAACCATTGTAGGAAATCATGTCGGTGGTGCATTAAAAAAACTTACTAGAGCACCCCGAGTAATCCGATGTGCGGACTGGGCTGGCCCACTGCCCAAGCCCCCTCCATAATGATTTATACTTGCAGAGTAGAATCCATTGAATCCCCTAGAACCTTGAGACATCTTGGTCTCCTTAGTTTCCTTTTTTTTTCCACCCCGAACACATTCTAATATCTTGGCAATTTGTACAACTAGCAGAAATGAAGTATCAGCTTGTAGCTCCCGAGTCGTACAAAATTTTACGATCATAATTGAGTCCTTTAATGAGTCTATGGACTCGCCCTCTGGCTGTAGGAAGTAAAGTAGGAGTATGACGGGTTAACTTATTGAACTTGATAGCATATTCTGACATCGTCAATGGTGACATAATGCAACCGTTCAAACCCTATGCGCCATGCATTACGGAGAGTCCAGAAAACAAACTCTTTCAAAAGCATTTCTGAGAACTGAGCCAAGTGGGCGGTGTTGCATTGGCTGGTCTGCTCTCTTCATAGGCTTGCCACGAACACCGGTGGAGAATTATCTCTCCCAAGGCAAATTTCTTCTTTTCTGACTCTACACTGTTGCGCTGACCAATTTCTTAACATACTCTTCGACTCTTCTTTGGGGTAACCCTTACCCCTATTTATACACAACGATCACAAAAGTAGAGCTCCATGCAGACAAATCTTGTCATGAACCACATAGTCCATACTCTCGTCAACAAGTGTACTTACATCGAAGCACCGCAAAATCCGCAACAGTGACGTCCATGCTGAGTAGACCTTCTACAAATTTAGAGTTATTTCTATAACTCCTTTGGTATTGAAGTATAGGATTATTAAGGAGGCGGACATACCGCAAGTCCCAACCTTATCCTCTACTAAATCTCAGGTCTTAAACATGTGTAAATTTTAGGGAACCTTTCAGTACCACATATATACATTTCAGGCCAAAACTGATATAATACATGACCCCGCAATCCACCCATTGGTAGTGGACTCCCCTACTCAGCGTGAAGTCATAGGTCACAACGTCCGATGATCCACAATAATAATCTTCACAGCTTGTATAAATCAACCAGACGCCAACGTCCGTTGCGCCCCCACATGATTCACTAGGTGATCTCTCAATACGCCCGCATCTTCAATCGGAACCACACGTTGAGGCAATGTTTGAGCATCTCTGGCTCCCTCATAGTCCATATACGACATCACAAACCATCGACGCACAACTGATACCGAGTGCACAATGTCATACACGAGTGAATACAAATGAATATAAGATATATGTTTCAAGCTAAATCAATGCCGCACGATAAGGAGTCAAAGAAGTGAATATTTCCTAACAGTTCCATAGCCTCCCGAAGATAAGTACAGGCGTCTTCGTACCGATCTGCAATACTCTACTAAACCTGCTTGTGACTCATGACACCTATGAACCTAGAGCTCTGATACCAACTTGTCACGACCCCAAATTCCCTCCGTAGGATGTCGTGATGGCACCTAGTCTCTAAAACTAGGTAAGCCTATCAATGCGGAATAATAATAAATATCTGAAATAATTAAACTACAATTCAAATAATTTTAACTCCCAAAACCCGGTAGAAATAAGTCACAAGCTTCTAAGAATTTATCCTCGATGTCTCTATATGTCAAGGTCTAAATAAAATAAGGAAGCAACATAACAAGAATAGATGGGGACTCTGGAGTCTGCCGACGCTGGCAGATATACCTCGAAGTCTCCGTGCGCAGGTAACTCACTGACGTCTAGGCTGGTAAAAATGTACCTGGATCTGCACAAAAAGATGTGCAGAAGCATAGTATGAGTACACCACAGCGGTACCCAGTAAGTGCCAAGCCTAACCTCGGTAGAGTAGTGACGAGGTCAGGTGAGGCCCTATTGGAATATAATAATGGCATGGTAAAATGTTTATCAATGTAGTAAAATAAAATGATATTGGAAATGAATCAAATAGTATGTCACATTTAATGACACCAAATAATTGCAAATAATATCTCGTGGAATCAAAACAGAATTTCCTTCAACTTTATGAAAATCACAATAATTAATCGAAAGCAACTATGGCCATAAATCAATATCAACAAGGGCACTACCGAGGTACCGCCTCGTAGTCCCAAGTTATAAATAATTTCACAATATCTCATTTCCTTATATCACCGCGGGAGCCTTCACAATTTATTTAAAGAAAATATTTTTTTCCGAAATAGCATCCCGCATTTTAGCCACCCTTATCACACCACATGACTTCTAGCAGTCACCCCTACTAGCCACGCGTATTAAGCCACCCTTATCTCACTGCATGCGTTTTAACACCCAGACCTTATACCACCGCATGCGTATCAATATCACAATGTATCACAATTTGCACCTCAAGTGCTCAAATAATTTAACTTGCCAAAATAATTCAACAACAGTATTTTTTTCACAATAAAGAGCTCACGGCTCATGCCAAAATAAATTATCAATAATATTTTTCTACAATAAAGAGCTCACGGCTCATGTCAAAATAATTCAACAATAATATTTTTCCACAATAAAGAGCTCACGGCTCATGTCAAAATAATTCAACAATAATATTTTTTCACAATAAAGAGCTCACTGCTCCATCACAATGAGTACGAAAATCTTACAAAAATATTCAGGAGTAAATAATTCAGAAAATCTTTAATATGTTGCTTCAATATAAAGTTTAAAAATGTCAAATACTTCATATTAATAATAATTAATTTAAAGAAAATCAACCTTCAAATAATGCACAGAATAAAAGAAACCAAGTTCGAACTAAACAAAAAAAAACAATTAGCCGGAAAAGGTCAAACAAATTTAAAATATAAACATTAAATCAATAATGAAGAATATAACAAAATAAAATAATTTAATTAATGCATAACAGCGATCTACACAATGTAAAATATAATCATTCACATTTAGCACGTGTACACACTCGTCACCTCGTGTACATGACTTTCCACACATTACAATTATCAATCCAAGGGGAAATTTTCCCCACACAAGGTTAGACAAGTCACTTACCTCGACTTGCTCCAATTTAACCAAGTATTATGCTTTTTCCTCGATTTTTCGACTCCGATCGACTCGTATCTAGTCATAATTATTTCGATACAGTCAACATAAATTATAGTAATCAATTTCATAAGAAAATATTACATTTTCAATAAAATCCAAAATTAGTTCAAAATTTGCTTGTGGGGCCCACATCTCGGAATCCGGCAAAACTTATAAAATACGATAACCCATTCAATTACGAGTCCACCCATACCAATTTTACCAAAATCCGATAACAACTCGACCTCCAAATCTTAAGTTTTCGTTTTTGGAAGATTTTGCAAAAAACTTGATTTTTCTTCCATAAATTCACGGATTCATGATGTAAATAAGTATGGAATCATGAAATATAATCAATATAGGATAAGGAACACTTACCCCAATGTTTTCCCGTGAAAATCGCCCAAAAATCGCCCAAGAACCGTGCTCCAAAAATCCAAAATGAAATGAATGAAATGACCATTTTTGGTCCTTAAGTTTCTGCCAATCCGTCACTAAAAGTCCATTTTTCGTCACTAAAAGTCCACCAGAAACTGCTCTACCAGCCTTCCTTCAATTGATCATAACTTTCTGTACAAATGTCCAAATAATAAATGGTTTAACTTTCTGGAAACTATAATCAAACGACTACAACTTTTATGTTTTGGAAATGTTCTGATTACTTATGAATTGCGAGATATAAAATTCCAAAGTCGGCTCCACGCAACAGAAATTTCTGGCGAAACTGCTTTACCAGCCTTCATTCAATCCATCCTAACTTTCTGTACAAATGTCCAACTAATGAATGGTTTAACTTTCTGGAAACTATAATCAAATAACTACAACTTTCATGTTTTGAAAATGCTCTGATTCCTTATGAATTGCGACATATAATCTTCCAAAGTTGGCTCCACGCATGAAATTTCTGCAACAGAAATTTCCAGCACTCTTTGTCCGCAATCTATTCCGTTTACCTTCCGAAATCCATCCGAGACCCTCGCGACCTTAACAAATTATTCCAACATGTCCCAAAATACCATACGAACTTAGTCGAGGCTTCAAACTACATCAAAGAACATCAAAACGACGAATCGCACCTCAAATCAAAATCAATGAACTTTGAACTTTCAAATTCTATATCTTGTGTCGAAACACATCAGATCATTTCGGAATGACTTCAAATTTTGCACACAAGTCATAAATAACATAACTGAGCTATGAAAATTTTCAGAATCGGATTTCGACCCCGATATCAAAAAGTCAACCCCTCGGTCAAACTTCCCAAAAATTCAACTTTCGGCATTTCAAGCCTAATTCTATTACGGACTTCCAAATAAAATTCCGATCATGCTCCTAAGTCCAAAATCACCATACGGAGCTGTTGGAATCATCAAAATTCTATTCCGGGGTCGTTTGCACATAATTTGACATCCGGTCACTATTTGAACTTAAACTTTTAATTTTTTATCAAAATTCCATATCTCGGGCTAGGGACCTCGGAATTTGATTCCGGCTATACGCCTAAGTCCCAAATCATGATACGGACATACCAAAACTATCAAAATACTGATCCGAGTCCGTTTGCTCAAAATATTGACCAAAGTAAACTCAATTGAGTTTTAAAGATCTAATTCACATTTTAATAAGCCTTATACGGAGCCATCTGAATGCTCGACTGGTAACTATTTTTATATACAAACTCCGCGAGCAGCAGAAACTGGTCCCATGAACCCCCAAAATCAATGACATAAGCGCGTAACATGTCCTCCAATATCTGGATTGTGCGCTCGGGCTGTCCGTCCGTCTGGGGGTGAAAGGTTTTGCTCAACTCAACCTGAGTACCCAACTCTCGCTGCACGGCCCTCCAAAACTGCGATGTAAACTGTTTGCGTCTATCTGAAATGATGAAAACTGGGACACCATGAAGGCGAACAATCTCTCGGATGTAAATCTCAGCCAACCGCTCTCAAGAATAAGTAGTACCAACTGGAATGAAGTGCGCAGACTTGGTTAGCCGATCCACAATCACCCAAATAGCATCGAACTTCCTCGAAGTACGTGGGAGCCCAACTACAAAATCCATGGTGATCCGCTCCCACTTCCACTCTGGATCTCTAACCTCTGAAGCAAGCCACCCGGTCTTTGATGCTCATACTTAATCTGCTGATAGTTGAGACACCGAGCCACAAACCCAACTATATCCTTCTTCATCCTCCTCCACCAATAGTGTTATCTCAAATCCTCGTACATCTTTGCGGCACCCGGATGAATGGAATACCGCGAGCTGTAGGCCTCCTCAAGAATCAACTCCCGAAGCCCATCCACATTGGACACACATATCCGACCATGCATCCTCAACATTCCATCATAACCAATAGTCATATCTCAAGCATCACCTCACCGAACTTTGTCCTGGAGGATGAGCAGATGGGGGTCATCATACTGACGCTCCCTGATACGATCATAAAGAGAAGACCTAGAGACCACACAAGCCAATACCCGACTCGGCTTCAAAGTATCCAATCTGACAAGTTGGCTAGCTAAGGCCTGAACATCTAATGCCAAGGGTCTCTCTACTACTAGAAGATACGCTAAACTCGCCAAACTCTCCGCCGGCCACCACATTGGCCTTCCCGGGATGGTACAAAATAATGATATCATAGTCCTTGAGAAGCTCCAACCACCTCTGCTGACGCAAGTTAAGATCCTTCTGCTTGAACAGATGCTGCAAACTCCGGTGATTAGTGTAGATCTCATAATGAACCCCGTACAGATAGTGCCGCAAAATATTCAAGGCATAAACAATAGCTGCTAACTGAAGATCATGGACAGGATAGTTCTTCTCATGGGTCTTCAACTGGCGCGAAGCATAAGCAATTACTCTACCCTCCTGCATCAGAACACATCCAATACCTATCCGCGAGGCATCATAATACACTGTGTAAGAACTAGAAGCTGATGGCAGAACTAGAACTGGGGCTGTGGTCAAAGCAGTCTTGAGCTTTTGAAAGCTCTCCTCACACTCATCCGACCACCTGAATGGAGCACCCTTTTGGGTCAATTTGGTCAAGGGCGATGCAATAGATGAAAAATCCTCCATAAAACGACGGTAATAGCCCGCCAAACCAAGAAAGCTCCTAATCTCCATGGATGAGGATGGTCTAGGCCAACTCTGCACCGCATCTATCTTTTTCGGATCCACCTGAATACCCTCGGTGGACACCACATGCCCCAAGAACGCCACTGAACCGAGCCAAAACTCAAACTTGGAGAACTTTGCATAAAGCTTCTCCTCCCTCAATCTCTGTAACACAATCCTCAGATGTTGGGCATGCTCCTCCTGGCTACGAGAGTACACCAGGATATCATAAATGAATACAATAATGAACGATTCCAAATAAGGCTGAAACACACTGTTCATCAAATGGATGAACACTGCTGGGGCGTTAGTCAGCCCAAAAGACATCACAAGGAACTCATAATGGCCATATCGGGTCCTGAAAGCTGTCTTAAGAATATCCGAATCCCGAATCTTCAGCTGGTGATACCCTTACCTCAAATCAATCTTGGAAAACACCCTCGTCCCCTGAAGCTGGTCAACTAGATCATCAATACGTGGCAAAGGATACTTGTTCTTGACTGTGACCTTGTTCAACTTCTTGTAGTCAATGCACATGCTCATAGGACCATCCTTCATCTTTACATATAGAACCGGTGCACCCCAAGGTGACACGCTAGGCCGAATAAACCCCTTATCAAGGAGTTCCTGAAGCTGTTCCTTCAACTCCTTCAACTCCGTCAGTGCTATATGATACGGTAGAGTAGAAATGGGCTGAGTGCCCGGCACCAAAGTCAATATCCCTATCAGGCGGCATGCCCGGCAGGTTTGCAGGAAACACATCCGGAACATCATGCACCACCAGAACAGAATCAATGGCAGGAGTCTCTGCACTAACATCCCTCACAAAAGCTAAATAGGATAGACAACCCTTCTCAACCATCCGCTGAGCCTTCAAGTATGAAATCACTCTACTGGGAACATAGTCTATAGAACCGCTCCACTCAACCCTCGACAACCTCAACATCGCCAACGTCACAGTCTTAGCATGATAATCTAGAACAACATGACATGGAGACAACCAATCCATACCCAATATCACATCAAAATCGACCATACTAAGCAGCAAAAGATCTACTCTGGTGTTCAGACCCCCAATAGGCACCACACATGACCGATATATGTGGTCAACAATAATAGTATCACCCACAGGAGTAGATACATGAACATATGAAACTAAAGATGCACGGGGCATATTAAGAAAATGAGCAAAATACGAGGAAACATATGAATAAGTGGAACCAGGATCAAATAATATAGAGGCATCTCTGTGTTAAACTGAGACAATACCTGTAATCACAGCATCTGAAGCAATGGCATCTGGCCTGGCAGGGAGGGCATAGAAATGGGCATGGCCACCCCCTGATCTGCCTCCCCCTCTCGGGCGATCCCTAGCTGACTGGGCTCCATCCCGGGCTGGCTGAGTGGGTGGTGGAGGGGCTGGTGCTGATGACATAGACTAGCTTTTCTGCGGAGCAGGACCTCCCGCTATACGGGGACACTCTCTCCTTATATGACCAAACTCCCCACACTCATAACAACTCCCTAGTGCTGGTGCAGGGGACTGAAGGGAGCCCCGAGCACCGGGATAACTGACAGAAGGACCTGGCATAGACGAACCCTGACCCGATGGAGCACGGGATGAACTCTGCGCTGGGAGGGAATCGAGAGATGAACGGCCCTGCTGATAATTGTGAGAACCATGGCCAGATGATGCACCACGATGAACTGGACGAGTCGTCTAAGCATGTCTGAAAGGACGGTCTCTTGTGCTGGAACTGACCCGCAGAAGGAGTACCGCTAAATCCACCCTGTCCACGAGGCCTCTTGGCCTTCCTCTCAACCCTCTCCTGACTGTGAACCATCTCAATTTGATGAGCAATGTCGACAACCTCATCAAAAGTAGCACCAGACACTCTCTCTCTGGTCATAAGCAATCGCAGCTGAAAAGTGAGGCCATCTATAAACCCCCTGATCCTCTCCCTATCTATGGGAACCAACCATATAGCATGACAGGCCAACTCCAAGAATCGCATCTCATACTGTGTCACAGACATATCACCCTGATGAAGCTGCTCAAACTGTCTGCACAGCTCCTCTCTACGGGACTGAGGCACGAACTTCTCCAGAAAGATAACGGAGAACTGTTGCCAGGTAAGGGGCGCTACGCCGACTGGCCTACATCTCTTGTAAGCTTCCCACCAACTGAATGCATCCCTAGAGAACTGAAAGGTAGTGAACGAGACCCTACTGGTCTCTAGAATACCTGTTGTACGGAGTATCCTCTGACACCTGTCCAAGAAACCCTGTGCATCCTCTCCCTCTGCACCACTGAAAGATGGAGGCTGGAGTCTCCAAAACCTCTCCAATCTATGCTGCTCATCCTCAGGCCTAGCAAGAACCATATAGTCTTGAGCAGCTGCAACCGGATGGGCTAGTGGTGTGCCCGGTATCTGGAGTCCTTGTACTACCTGCTCAAGTGTGCGGGTGGCGGGAGTCTAAGTGCCTCCCCCGGCCTGAGAAGTGGCTCCTGCCGTCGAAACAAAGACCGCCTGAGCAAGGTCGGTGCACATTGTCAGGATCTGAGCTAAGGCCTTCTGAAGGCCAGGAATCACGATAGGCACAAGTGGTGCCTAAGCTGGTGCATCAACAACTGGAATCCGGTCCTGATCTGGGGCAACTGGTGGATTTGCAGGTACTGCCCCAGCTGTTGTGCGAGCTGCACCTCTGCCCCTACTGCGGCCTCTACTGCGACCTCGGCCTCTCGCGGCCCTGGCTGGTGGTATTGGTGGTTGTCCATCCTGCCTAGTAGTACGAGTCCTCACCATCTGTGAGAGAATGAAACAACAGATGTTTAGTTACTAGAATCATTGATTTGCACGACAAAAATTCAAGAATGTGGAGTTTCCTAAGGTTTCTGTAGCCTCTTGAAGATAAGTACAGACGTCTCCGTACCAATCCGTAAGACTCTACTAAACCTGCTCATGACTCGTGAGACGTATGTAACCTAGGCTCTGATACCAACTTGTCACGACCCAAATACCTAACCAGTCGTGATGGTGCCTATCGTGGAACTAGGCAAGCCGATATTCTCAATATTCTTTCGATATATAATAGAAGTGATCTAAAGCAATTAAACTAACTGAAGGTTTACATAATAACAGGGTAAAAACCCAAAACACAAGAACGGAATGATAGCCCGACATCGGGGTGTCACTAAGTCATGAGCATCTAACAACCAATCTAGAAACAGAGTCTACTACAGTCTGTGCCAAATGCCAATACAAGAGAGAAATGATAACAAGAAAGAAGAAACAATGACTGCGGACGCCGGCAGCTACCTCGTAAGTCTCCGATAATCAACTCGTGCACGAACTCAGCGACCACCAGAACCATACACACCTGGATCTGCACATAAAGTGCAGAGTGTAGCATAAGTACAACCAACTCAGCAAGTAACAGAATTAAATAAGGAACTGAAAAGCAGTGATGGGCTATAAAAATACAGATCATTTCAAAAGTTTTTAGTAAAGAGTGAACATGCTTTCAAATCCGGTGGTATAAGTCATATCAGTTCGAGCTCAAGTAAAGCAGATATGAATCTTCCAGAATTTTCACAACAACAACAAATAACAACTAAGTGCAACAATAAATAAAAGCAAGTATAGCCTCTCAAGGCAGCAGTCAATCAACTCATCTCAACAGCTACTACTTTCGGCTCTCATCCCTCAATACACACTCTCAATAGGTACCTACGCTCACTGGGGGTGTACAGACTCCGGAGGGGCTCCTTCAGCCCAAGCGCTATATTGCTGGGGCGTGCAACCCAATCCAATATTATTGCGGCATGCAACCCGATCCAATATTATTGCGGCGTGCAACCCGATCCAATAATATATATATATAGCCCGAAGGCTTGTTGCGACATGCAACCCGATCCAATAATATATATATATATAGCCCGAAGGCTTGTTGCGGCATGCAACCCGATCCATATACCTCACAACTCGCAGCTCGGCACTCAGGCCCTATCTCAATCACTAAGCTCTCCAGCCCCTCGGGCTAACAGAATATCATAATAATTAGCCCAAACAGAGAATACAACAAGTATCAACAAGAAATGAGAGGGAACGGAGATATAACACACAAGTAAGACTGTGACTGAGTATAAGACAACAATTAGCAGTCAATTCAACAAGCATACGACCATTGTGGGTCCCAACTGTGATATCATATGGCATAAGCATGGTTTCTAACATGAAAGGAAGTCAATTGCTCAAAGATAAGGAAACAAAAGTAATAACAATGGCTATTCGACTTTACAGTCTCATGGGACGGACCAAGTCACAATCCCTCATGGTGCACGCTCACACGTCCGTCACCTAGCATGTGCGTCACCTCCAAATATTCACATCATACCAATTCTCGGGGTTTCATACCCTTAAAACCATATTTAAGACTATTACTTACCTCAACCGCATAGAAATCCTACTCTGAAATGCCTTTGCCTTTCGAATCAGCCTCCAAATGCCCCAAATCTAGCCACAAACAGTACGAGATAATCAATATTGGCTAAAAGGATCATTTCCACAAGAAAACTACTAAAATATAATCCTAAATCCAAAATTGGCTCAACCCAGCCCCCCCAGGCCCATGTCTCAAAACTCGATGATAGTCACAAAACCTAAAAGCCCATTCACTCACGAGTCTAATCATACCAAATTTATCAAAATTCGACCTCAATTGCCCCTCCAAAACCCCAAAATTCACTCTCCAATTCCCAAGCCCTAATCTCCCAAATCTCACCTCAAACACTCACTAACTAGGTGTAAAGATCAGTGGGGAAACACCATTATTAAAGATAAATAGGCACATGGAACTTACCTCAGCGATTACTCCAAATCTCTCTCAAAATCCCCAAAATTCAAGCTCAAAAATGATGAAAATGGTGAAAAATCTCGAAATCTTCTATTTATAGGTTCAGCCCAGACTTCTCGCACCTGCAGCTCCATTTCCACATCTGCGGAGCCGCATCTACGGGAAAAGCACCGCTTCTGTAGAAAAATCACTAAACACTGCCTCCGCTCCTGCGATCAAGTGACTGCATTTGCTCTCTTCGCGGGTGTGGGAACTACATCGCACCTGCAGTCCAAACTAGCACCTGCGCCCCTAAATCTGCTTCTCCAACCATCGTAGGTGTGAGAATGCCATCGCACTTGCATCCTCTGCCCAGATCCTCCTTAGCCGCATCTGCGACTCCTCCTTCGCTTCTGCGGGCTCGCACCTGCGGTTCCCATTCCGCAGGTGCGGTTACACCAGTAGCAGCAGCTTCAGCTGCAATTCCTCAACTCTCATCAAGACGTTAACCACCCGAAATCACCCCGAGGCCTTCGGGACCTCAACCAATTATACCAACAAGTCCTATCACCCGATACATACTTAGTCGAATCTTCAAATCCCTCAAAACAATATCAAAACACCAAATTACACCCGGATTCAAGCCTAAAGAACTTCTAAACTTCTGAATTCTACAACGACACCGAAACCTACTAAACCACGTCCGATTGACCTCAAATTTTACACACAAGTCAAAAATGACACCACGAATCTATTTTAACTTCCGAAAATCCAATCCGACCCCGGTATCAAAATTTCTACTGCCGGCCAAAATCGCCAAAATTCCAACTTTCGCCAATTCAAGCATAATTCTACTACGGACCTCCAAATCACATTCCAGATGAGCTCCTAAGTCCAAAATCACCTAACGGAGCTAATAGAACCATAAAAATTTAAATCCGAGGTCGTTTTCTCACAAGTCGACATTCGGTCGACTTTTCTAACTTAAGCTTCCAATTAAGAGACTAAGTGTCTCAATTCACTCCAAAATCACTCAGGACCCGAACCAACCAACCCGATAAGACATAATACAACTTTAAAGCATAAAAGAAGAATAAATGGGAAAAATTGAGCTATAACTCTCGAAACGACCGGCCGGGTTGTTACAAGAAAATTATCTCAAATTTCAAAAAAAAACAAATGGCAAAATTGGAAGTATATTGCTCAAAATCGAATTAGAAAAAGCATTTGATAAGCTAGAGTGGTCCTTTATCTATAGAATGTTATAATTTTTTTAAATTTCCTCCCAATATCTCCAAACTTATTATGTATTGTATTACTACTAGTACCATTGATTTCCTTGTCAATGGCTCAAAAACAAACGATTTTAACCCTAGTAGAGGTATTAGACAAGGAGACCTCATGTCACTATACATTTTTATACTGGAGATGTTTTCTAGATATAATAATCATTAGGTAGATATCAAGCTATGGTTTTCCATCAAAATAAGCTCCAAACGACCTGCCCTTTCCTATTTAATTTTTGCAGATGCCCTTGTTTTAATGGGTAAAATAAATAAAATAATGTGCTCCACGATCCGTAATGGCCTAGAAGTATTCTGCGACATGTCTGGCCAAAATATCAACAATGAAAAATCTAAGATTAGTTTCTCAAAAAACTATTCAAAAGACTGCATTAATAATACCTCTTCTTATTTTGGCATTAAGAGTAGTAATTCCTTTGGAAAATAATTAGTTTTTCCCATTCTTCATGGTCACCCTAAACCTAAAGATTTTCAATAAATTATCGATAACATGCGTGCCAAACTCTCTAGTTGAAAAACCAATTGCATGGACATAGCTAGTAGAACCACTTTAGTCTCTGTCATGCTTGCTAGTTTACCCGCTTACTACATGCAATATACCCTTCTCCCCACTAAAACCCTCAAGACAATTGATAAAATTCAAAGAAATTTTTTATGGGGAATAAATGAGTCTAAAAAGAAAATGCACCTTCTCAGTTGGGATGTAGTTACCAACAATAAAGACAATGGGGGCCTAGGCATAAGGAGAGCTAAATCAAAAAACTTAGCACTTCCTGCTAATCTAGTGTTGCGTCATATTAATAACCCTCATGCCCTTTGGGCCGATCTACTAATTAAGAAATATATTAACCACTCTATCTCTAATCTCTCTTTTTGCTGGAAAATCCTTCTTAAAGGCTGGTCGATTTGTCATAAAGGTATTTCATGGTCTATACAAAAACTCCTCCCTAAATATTTGCAGCTCAAAATGGATCCCAAATTAGCCTTAGGGGATATGTTATTGGGCCTCTCAATAAACATGAATCCTCTCTGACCATTAGGGACATAAGGCATATCAATACTTGGAACTTTGATGCTATCTCCTTTATACTCCCGAGAGATCTCACTGAAAAAATTCACTCCATTATTTTCCCCCTGGAAGCTACATCATACATCCCAATGTGGACTGTTAATAGTAGTGGTACTTTCACAATAAAGTCTTGATGTAGTTTGATAGATAAGGAACATGCTACAAAAAAAAAATTCACATGGATTTGGAAGCTTCAACGCCCTAACAAAATGAAAGTTTTTCTTTGGTTGTGTCACCATGATAGAATACCATGTAGGCATTACCTCCATCTCATTGGCATAAATATTGATGAATTGTGCACAATTTGTAGTAAGGAACCAGAAAGAATTACTCATATATATTCTAGCTTCCTTATAGCAAAGGAGTTATGGTTTAAACTAGGCATTGATATCAACAATATATTCACAAATGACGGGAGTTGGCTAGACAATATTAGAAACTTAAACCCTATCATCCCTACTAAGCTTATCGACTGGACTACCCTATTCCCCTTCATATTTGGAACCTTTGGCATACTAGAAATAATAACAATATAAATAACACATCAAATGTTGTATCTTTGAAGTTTGTATTGAACCAAGCTACTGAATACAAATTGCTAACAGAGCGAGAAAGCAATCTAACAAAACATATCTCCATCCAAGTTTACTGGATAAAATCACAGAAGGGATGGTATAAACTCAACATAGACGGAGCCTTCAAAAATGGTGATACTCATAGTGGAATTGGGGGCATTATTAGAAATAGCAGTGGTGACTGGGTAATGGGAGTTCAAATGAAATCTCACTCAAAATCATCCATCCACTCTGAATTACAGGCCCTTTACCATGGCCTTCAACTTACATGGGAGCAAAAACTCTATCCACTAGAAGTGGAAACAGATGCAACACATGTAATCAACTACATCAACCATGGATGTGTCACTTATGACTCTCTTGTAAATAATTGCAGGTGGCTGATATCTAAAATGGATATGCAGGTGATCAGGCATAGCTTCTGATAAGGAAATGAAGTAGCACATCTTTTGGCAAAGGATGCAGCAAGGCAACCTGATGTTAATAAACTTAGTCGTCTAGCTATTCCATCGCTTTGTGTCATGACCAAAATGCTGGCAAACAAAGCTGGTGATATTTTTGTTAAGTCAATGTCTATTAATGTTTGCAGGCATTTATCCAAACTTGGTAATATTAACGCCATGCATGGCCTTTATTCAGTATGTAATGATCCAGTGGATCAAGTAACTGTTGCTACTTAATATCTAATGAATAAAATTTCCAGTTCGTCAAAATAAAAATTGAACAATGAAAGTCATGTGCTACAAACAAATATCTTAGATTTGCTAACTGATATTGTTGAACCTGTAAGGTTCAGTTGCAACTTGGAGTTAATTTATATGCAAGATGCGGTTGCATAAGTGTTTCTACTGAGATTAAGCTCAGTTTATTAGTAGACTTTATTGGACACTTACAAAATTATGGGTCATCACTCTTCTTTTTTCACTGTAGATCTGGTTGTGAATATTACCCAACTCTCTTAATGATTGAGAAACATCCATACATTTGTTCTAAACTTAATAACTGACCTTAATCTAAAATAAATAAGCTACTTTCATACTCTTTTGGGGAAAAAATACATACTAATATTAGTGTGGATTAGAGGAATATGTTAGATCTAAGTTGCTTTTAATGATACAAGATAACGAATTATTCTTTATGTGCAGAAATATTCCTTAAGCAATGGAAAAGAGGCATAGAAGAATCAAGACAAAAATGGAAGAAGTAGCAGAAAATCAAAGGCAAAAACAATCAAGGATTTGGCATGAAATCAAGGAGGATATTATATGAAGGACCTCAATCAAAGGAAATTAAGGGCATGAAATTATGCACTGAAGATTCATCCATGTAAGGATGTCAATCGAAGCCGAAATCAAGGGATTTGATTTGATATTTCAAATAACGGGAATATCCACTCAACAAAGGAAGAATCAAATCAAGACCACAAGTCAAGGCAAACCACTAAAAGAAATATTCTATTCTTGGAAAGAATCAATCTACGATTCCTTTCTGAGATCAACTCTTTTGGGTTTGCAACCTCTAAAGATTCACAAGTCATGAAGACCTCATGAAGTATAAATACCCACTACACCAGCTTGGAACAATCATACTTTGAACGAACCACTATCATTCTTTTTTCTACTCCAAACAAGCATTGTATTTTACTCTAGATCTACTGTGTAACTAGTGAAAGAAGGAAGAGAGAAAAATACTGGTGAGACATTGTATCAAGAAGTGAGAACTATCTTGTATCGAGAAACTTCAAATACTGAAAGAGAACACCTTTTCAACCCAAGTGGACTGGACGTAGGATTCACATTGAATTCGAACCAGTATAAAAATCCTAGTATCTTTAAGTTCTGCATTTTATTTCTACTTTATTTATATTTTGTTCTTACCTTCAGTTGACTAATTAGCAAACTAGTCAACTACTTATGATACAAAAAGGAAAAAATTAACAATTCACCCTCCCTTTGTACTTTCAATTGGTATCAGAGCAGGTCTCACACTTTTATCTTTTTTTTAACAACTAGTGAGAAAAGATCATGTCAAACTAAGTAACTATTGTAGCACTCTTTCAAGAAGGGACATCGCAAGTAAGGCCACCATATTTCAATGGACAACACTTTTCCCACTGGAAAGTGAGCAAAAAAATTTATGCAAAGTCCTATGATGTCAAAGTATAGCGTGTTATCAAAAAGGGAAATTATCCACTGCCAACAGCAGCTCAACCACCCGGTGATCCTGAAGATATAAATGAATACATAGACAAGCAAATGTCTATCGTTCAAGTTAATGCTAAGGCACAAAACTTGCTTTATAGTACTATAAGTGGAGAAAAGTATGAGAAATATTTAAGTTGTGATACCGCCAAAGAAATGTGGGACAAACTGAAAGTTACCTATGAAGGAACCAGCAAAGTGAAAGAAACTTGGATAAACCTGTTGGTTCACGATTATGAACTTTTTCAGATGAAAGAAGGAGAATCCATTGAGGAGATGTTTGTAAGATTCAGGAAAATTATTGGCGATCGTAAAGCCTTTGGTAAACCTTACTCGAGTGGTGATCAAGTTCAAAAAATCTAGAGAAGTTTGCCTACCACATGGCAGACAAAAATAGTTGCACTTGAATCTCAAGATCTAGACAAACTTTCATATGATGAATTACGAGGAGATCTTATATCATTTGAGAAAACCCATCTCAAGAAAACGCGTCAAGAAGAAAAGAAGAAAACAGTTTCTTTTAAAACTACAACTGAAGGACCTGAAAATGATGTTGATGATGATCCAAAAGCTCTTGAAGAAGAAATTGCCATGGTGTCAAGAAACATGAATGGATTGATGAGAAGATACAGAAACATAAAAAAAGGGAAGGATATCATCTAGACGAACCAGGAAATACAATGAACAAGACAAAAATGACGCAAAGTATTTTGAATGTGGAAGGTATGGCCATGTTCAAGCTGAATGCCCAGACCTTAAATGAAAAGTCTCTAGAGGGTTTAATAAAACAAATCCTTCGGAAGGTGGAGTGATGAAGATAGCTCAGAACATGAAGAAATAGCAAATCTGTGCTTCATGACTATTTTGGAAAATGATTTGAGCAAATATTTTGGTTGTTGGACTAATGACGATGCATCAGACGATGAATGCAAAGAAGACACTGAATACTGTTTCATGGCACAAGGTGAAACAACCGAGGTAAGACCCTATAACTGTGATAGATGTAATGAATTGCAGGATATTTTTTATCTTACCCTAAAGAAGTATCAAAAAATGTTGAATGAATTAAAGAGACTCAATAGGGAAAAAAGGATTGGAAACTTAAGTTTGAAGTCTGTGAAGTCAAAAGAGATGTGCTTCAAGAAGAGGTTCGGGAATTGCAAATGCAACTTAAGCAAATCCACCAATCACAATTCTGTCAAGTCTAACCAGGCGACTTACAAGTCAACTGGAAAAGGACCGGTTAGAACTGAGTCCACAAGTACTAACACAAATAGTAGATCGAAAACTGGATCAACCCCTATGTGTAATTACTGTAACAAGGTTGAACATACATATTCCTTTTATGGATTTCATAAATCTAATGTTTCAGGATCGATTTGGAAACCCAAAAGCAACACTAATTCCAGTATAACTAACCAACAAGGACCCAAGCAAGCTTGGGTACCTAAAAGTGCTAATTCTATTTTGCAGGAATACCAAAGAAAGAGTCACAAAGGAAAATGATATTTAGATAGTGCGTGTTCCAGTCACATGACGGGTGACAAAAATCTGTTCAAAGAAGTCACAAAAATAAATGGAATAACTATCAAATTTGGTGATGATTCAAAAGAAAAGATAGTTGTACCGGCACAGCTCCATTCAGCAATAATTGTGATATTACAGAGGTATATCTTGTAGATGGACTCAGCTACAATCTCTTGAGTATAAGTCAGTGGTGTGATGTCACGCCCCGAACATAGGAGCGAGACAAGCACCCGGTGCCTCACCTAACCTGGCGTACCAAATTGCGACTAAGGGACTCTGAACATATAATGTCATACGACTAATATAAATCATAACATAATCTCCTTATCATGTTAAGCACCCTAGTCTCACCCCAAAGGTATATGTTATAACATTCCCAACTTGTCGACTTTCGACGAAATATTATTTTCTTCAATTGCTTTAGCTTCTGAACAGTCCAACCCTCTTTGTATTTGTTGTTCATGATCTTCAATATTTGTAACCTCAGAGGTAACATGATTAAATTAATTTATATACTTTTAAATATTATCTCATTTTTGGTCCTACATTAGTATGCTTACGATGCATTTTTATGTACGAAAATATAGGGTGTAACATCATTCCCCCCTTGGAAACATTCGTCCTCGAATGTTTACTCTTAGAGACTTTGGAAACTTTTGCCAGAGTATCCTTCGTACACTAGGTTAAAACCAACCTGTACGTAGCTAGAAAACATACTATGCATGCCACACATGGCCAATGTTTATAAATAGCAACACTTTGCCTCACCAACCGTAAATCATAAATACTAAAAGTGAAAAATAAAAGCTTACCTGCTGACCTGCTAGCCTGAATAGAGCTGTGTTGTAGCATCCCATCTCGAGCCATATCTTCAGTTTAAAATAGGTGGGGGTATTTAGACTTCATTTCTTCCTCCGATTCCCACGTCATCTCTTCTACATTCTTGCTCCTCCATAAAACCTTTACGGAAGCTACCTCCTTATTTCGTAGATTGCGGATTTGTCGGTCTAGGATGGCAACTGGAATTTCCTCGTATGACAAGTCCTCTGTAATCTGTACATCATCCGTGGGCACCACTCGGGTAGGATCACCAATGCACTTCCGTAGCATAGATACGTGAAAAACCGGATGGAACAGACTCCAATTCTGAGGGCAACTCTAACTCATAAGCTACTTGGCCCACTCTCTGAATGATCCTATAAGGCCCAATATACCGTGGGCTAAGCTTGCCTTTCTTGCCAAACCTCATCACGCCCTTCATAGGTGATACCTTTAAGAATACCCAGTCATTAATCCTGAACTCTAAGTCTCGTCGCCGCACGTCAGAATATGACTTCTGACGACTCTGAGCTGTCAACAGTCGCTCCCGGATAAGCTTTACTTTCTCTATGGCCTGTTGAACCAGGTCTGGCCCATATAACCCAGATTCCCCAACATCAAACCACCCTATAGGAGATCTGCACTTACGCCCATACAAAGCCTCGTACGGAGCCATCTGAATACTGGAGTGGTAACTGTTATTATATGCAAACTCGACAAGAGGTAGATGTTCATCCCAACTTCTTTTAAAATCCAACACACATACTCGTAACATATCCTCGAGCGTCTGAATTGTGCGCTCGGCTTGTCCATCAGTCTGTGGATGAAAAGCTGTGCTGAGATTCACCTGAGTCCCTAGACCTCTCTGAAATGACCTCCAAAAATGTGCTGTAAACTGTGCCCCACGGTCAGATATAATAGAAACTGGTACTCCGTGTAGCCGCACTATCTCCTTAATATATAACTTTGCATAATCTTCTGCTGTATATGTAGATCTGACCGGTAAGAAGTGAGCTGATTTCGTGAGCCTATCGACTATCACCCATATGGAATCGAACTTATGATTAGAACGAGGTAAACCCGTGATAAAGTCCATGTTTATCGCCTCCCATTTCCATGTCAGGATCTCTATAGTCAGCATTAGCCCTCCAGGCTTCTGGTGCTCTATCTTCACTTGCTGGCAACTAGTACATTGGGCGACAAACTCAGAAATGTTCTTCTTCATATCATTCCACCAGTACACATCCTTAATGTCATGATACATCTTCGTCGACCCAGGATGGATAGAATACCATGAATAATGTGCCTCTGACATAATCCTGTCTCGTAGCCCTGCTACATCTGGAACACACAAATGACCCCTATATCTGAGAACCCCATCTCCCTTTAGCTCTAACAGTGGCTTCTTCTGCTGCGAAACTCGCTCTCTCAGCTCGACCAACTCTGGGTCCTCGTACTGCCTTTCCTTGACTTCCGCTATGAGGGATGATTTTGTAGTGTTTTGGAGTACAACTCCACCATCCTCAGAATATACTAACCGAACCCCCAACGAAGACAATTGATGAATCTCTCTAGCTAATTGTCTTTTCTTGGGCTCTACATGTGCTAAGCTACCCATAGATCGGTGACTTAAGGCATCTGCTACAACATTAGCTTTCCCTGGATGGTAGAGAATGTTAACATCGTAATCTTTCAATAACTCAAGCCATCGCCTCTGTCGCAAATTCAACTCTTTCTGCTTGAAGATATATTGTAGGCTTTTATGATCAGTAAATACATTAACATGAACACCATATAAATAATGCCGCCATATCTTAAGTGCATGGACAACCGCAGCTAACTCGAGGTCGTGGGTCGGATAATTCCTCTCGTGCTTCCTCAACTGCCTTGAAGCATATGCAATTACCTTCCCATGTTGCATCAGGACACATCCTAACCCGACACCTGATGCATCACAATACACGGCATAACCCTCTAGACCCTCTGGAAGTGTTAGAACTGGAGCTGAGGTCAACCTGTTCTTAAGCTCTTGGAAACTCCGCTCACAAGCCTCTGTCCATTGAAACTTAGTTTCTTTCTGTGTCAACTTCGTCAATGGTGCCGAAAGGGAAGAAAAACCCTCTACGAACCTCCGATAGTATCCTGCTAAGCCTAGAAAGCTACGAACCTCTATCGGAGTGGTAGGTCTAGGCCAAGATTTCACGGCCTCAATCTTCTGAGTGTCCACCTTTATCCCTTCATCTGATACAATATGCCCCAAGAATGCTACAGACTTCAACCAGAACTCACATTTAGAAAACTTAGCATACAACTTACGATCACGGAGGGTTTGGAGTACCGCTCGCAGGTGGTCCGCATGCTCATCCTCTGAACGGGAATAAACCAGAATATCATCAATAAATACTATCACGAACAGATCTAAAAATGGTCGGAATAGGCTATTCATCAAGTCCATAAATACAGCGGGTGCATTAGTCAACCCGAAGGACATGACAAGGAACTCGAAGTGGCCATATCGGGTCCTGAAGGCTGTCTTCGGAATATCTTTTTCCCGAACTCTGACTTGGTGGTACCCCGACCTCAAATCTATCTTTGAAAAGCATCTAGCCCCCTGCAACTGATCAAACAAGTCATCGATCCTTGGAAGTGGATACTTATTCTTAATAGTTACCTTGTTCAGCTGCCTATAATCGATACACATCCTCAGCGAGCCGTCTTTCTTCCGCACAAATAGTACTGGTGCACCCCAAGGTGAGGTACTGGGCCTGATGTAACCTTTCTCCAACAAATCTTTTAACTGCTCCTTCAACTCCTTCAATTCGCCAGGTGCCATTCTATACGGAGGGACGGATATTGGTTGAGTTCCTGGAAGCAAATCGATGCTAAAATCAATCTCTCGCTCTGGAGGAATACCTGGAAGCTCATCTGGAAACACATCTGCATACTCTTTGACTACGGGAATAGACTGAAGTGTAGGTATCTCAGCATCTGCATCTCTAACTCGCACAATATGATAAATGCACCCTTTTGCGATCATTTTCCTCGCCTTCAGATAGGAAATAAACCTACCTCTGGGTGTTGGTGTATTACCTACCCATTCAAGGACTGGCTCACCCGGAAAATGAAATCTGGCTGCCTTTGCTCGGCAATCAACTGTGGCATAGCAAGCTGCCAACCAGTCCATGCCCATGATAGCATCAAAATCCATCATCTCTAGCTCAACTAGGTCAACTGAGGTCTGACGACTACAAATTGTCACCGTACAACCTCGGTAAACCCGTCTAGCAATAATCGATTCTCCGACCGGTGTAGATACCGCAAAAGGATCACTTAGTATTTCAGGCACTATACCAAACTTCCTCGCGACAAATGGGGTAATATACGATAAAGTAGATCCTGGGTCTATCAAAGCATAAGCATCGTGAGAGCAAATGGTTAATATACCTGTCACAACGTCTGGTGAAGACTCTTGGTCCTGTCGACCTGCTAAAGCATAGATACGGTTCTGATTACCACTTGAACTGGAACCTCTACCTCTGCCCCGACCTCTACCAGCCGAAGACTGAGACTCACGCCCTGAAGGATGCACGGACATAGATGATCCTGTTGCTGAACTCGCTGGTTGTGCCATTCCCCCCGAATCTCTATTTGGGCAATCCCGCATCATATGCCGTGGACTCCCACATGTATAACAAGCGTCAGAACCTGCTCGGCATTGGCCCAAGTGTCCTCTACCACAGATGTCACACTGTGGAGGAAATGACCATGTCTACGCAGATCCTCGCTGTCGCTGCAAACCCGACTCCCATGAGCTCTCACCTGGTCCTGACTGAGTATAGCAGTCATACCTGTAACCCTGTAACTGAGGTGGCGGAGGCCTAGGTGGCCGTCCAAAGTACTGGGTCCTATAACTACCCTGATATTTCTCCTGAGACCTGGGAAATCTCATCCTCTTACGTTGCCCTTGCTCAGCCCTCTCTGTACCCTGCTGCCGACGCCTACCCCTTTCTATATTCTGGGCGAATGCCTGAATCCGGGAGATATCCATACTATCCTGCAATGCAGTGGTGGCACATGCCTCGATTAACTCTGGGGCTAACCCTGCTATAAACCTGTGAATCCTGTCCCGCATAGTAGCAACTATGGATGGTGCATATCTGGCCAATGAGTCAAAACGGAGACTATACTCTCAAACACTCATATTACCCTGCTTAAGGGCTAGAAACTGATCGACTCGAGCCTGTCGGATCTCCCGTGGTAAGTACTGGTCAAGGAAGGCATCTGAAAAATTCTCCCAAATAGCTGGAGGTGCATCACGTCCCCTGGACCTCTCCCATCCCTCGTACCAAAGGATGGCTATATCTCGGAGTCGAAAAGCTGCTAGCTCAACTGCCTCTTTCTCCGTGGCATGCATAACACGAAAGATCCTGTGAAGCTGATCTATGAAATCCTGCGGGTCCTCCCTCTGATCTGTCCCCGTGAACTCTGGGGGACTCAAAGCAATAAACTCTCGGACCCTTGAACTCCCAGACCCCTCAGAAGTTCCTGCACTAGCTGATGCCCTAGCCTGTTGCTGGGTAGCTACCAACTGTGTCAACAAATGCACCGCACTCCTCAAGTCCTGATCTGATGGAAGTGGAGGGGGAACTGGATGTGCGGTTTCCCTAGGAATCTCCGTAGTTGGTGGAGGAGCCGGTAATGGCTGAGTAGGGGTCTCACCTTGAGCCTCAGACTGGGCCCCATCTACTGGGGGTACCCTGATGGTCCCCTCACCTACTGCTGTATCTCTCCTCTGGCTAGCCGTAGTCTTCCTAGTCACCGTCATCTGTGCATGCAAACACCAACACATAAGTTTAATTCAAATTTCCTATAAGTCAGTTCTGTAGCACGATTTAGATTTCAAAGAAGGGTAACCAACTCCTAAAATGCCATGTAGTGCCCTGCTTATATAATGTGGTGCACAACACATCTATAAACAAGACTCTACTAGACACGGCTTGTAGACTCCCTAGGATAGAACTGCTCTGATACCAAGTTTGTCACGCCCCGAACATAGGAGCGAGACAAGCACCCGGTGCCTCACCTAACCTGGCGTACCAAATTGCGACTAAGGGACTCTGAACATATAATGTCATACGACTAATATAAATCATAACATAATCTCCTTATCATGTTAAGCACCCTAGTCTCACCCCAAAGGTATATGTTATAACATTCCCAACTTGTCGACTTTCGACGAAATATTATTTTCTTCAATTGCTTTAGCTTCTGAACCGTCCAACCCTCTTTGTATTTGTTGTTCATGATCTTCAATATTTGTAACCTCAGAGGTAACATGATTAAATTAATTTATATACTTTTAAATATTATCTCATTTTTGGTCCTACATTAGTATGCTTACGATGCATTTTTATGTACGAAAATATAGGGTGTAACATGTGATTTGGGGTACGAGGTTAAATTCAAGAAAACATGATGTCCCATTGAAGATGAGGCAGGTAAAATCATTCTTCCATATAAAAGGTATGGGAATGTTTACATTCTTGATGGCATTGAAAATCTGGATAGTCATATTTGTTTAGCATCCATATCTGATAATCCATGGGTTTGGCATAAACAACTTGGTCATGCAAACATACATCTAATTAAAAAACTCTCCAAGCATGATTTAGTTATCGTTCTTGCCAAATTCATTTTTTTTAGAAATCATCTAGATGATGCATGTCAGATTGGTAAACAAACTAGAAACTCTTTCAAAACTAAGGACATTGTGTCCACCACCAAGCCTTTACAATTCCTTCACATGGACTTATTTGGACCCACTAGAACTGCCAGTATTGGAGGTAAATGATATACTTTTATTATTGTTGATGACTACTCACGTTTTACATAGGTGATTTTCTTATCTCATAAAAATGAAGCATTGAAAAACTTTTAGATTTTCTGCAAAAGAATTGAAAGAGAAAAAGGGTATCTTATCACAATAATTCAAAGTGATCATGGAGGAGAATTTAAAAGCAGAGCTTTTGAAGAATCCTGCAATGTCCAAGGTTATACTCACAATTTCTCAGCCCAAGATCACCCCAACAGAATGGGGTAGTTGAGCATAAGAACCGAACTCTACAAGTTATGTCCTAAATGATGATATTAGAACATTCATTGCCAAATTATTTTTGGGCAACAGCAGTAAGTACAGCATGTCATATTCTCAACAGATGTCTAATTCTCAACAGATGTCTAATAAGACCCATTTGAAGAAGACTCCATATGAAGTATGGAAAGGTAAAAAGCCCAATGTAGGCTACTTTCATCCATTCAGAAGTAAGTATTTCATCCACAATAATGGTAATGATAACCTTAGAAAATTTGATCCAAGGAGTGATGAAGGTATTTTTCTCGGTTACTCCATTAATAGTAGATCTTTTAGAGTTTAAAACAAACGTACTTTATCTGTAGAAGAATTAGTGCATGTTATATTTGATGAAAATAATACTACGGCCGAGAAAGGAATCATTGCAGGTGATGAAGATATCAGTCAAGAAGCACCACAGGCAAACAAGTCATAAAAGTCGACTGATAGCACAGACATAGTCACAGAGTCGACTAGTGAACCTGTGAGAAATCCTACTGAACCACAAAAGGAGTCAACTACTCCTGCAGTTGGAACGCAACCAAACAAATGGAGAAGCGAACCAAAATACCCTCAAAAGTGTATCATAGGGGATTCAAGCGAAGGAATGAAAACCAGATGAGCTCCCAAAAAGAAGGCAAACACTGCATTCATCTCCCAAGTAGAGCCAAAGAAAGTTGATAAAGCCCTAAAAGACTACTGCTGAATAAGAGCTATGCAGGACGAACTTGATCAATTCAACAAGAATCAGGTCTAGGAACTAGTACCTAAGCTAGCAAATGCTACTATAGTTGGAACAAAGTGGGTATTTAGAAACAAGCTAAATGAAGAAGGAAAGGTAGTCAGAAAAAAAAAACCCAAATTAGTAGCTCAAGGCTACTCACAGCAGAAAGGAGTCGACTATGAAGAAACTTTTGCATCGGTATCACGATTAGAATTAATTCGTATACTGCTTGATTATGCATCTTTTAACGGTTTTAAACTATTTCAAATGGATGTCAAAAGTGCTTTTCTAAACGGTTTCATTGATGAGGAGGTTTATATAAAACAACCTCCCGGCTTTGAAAACTCACAATTTACTTACCATGTGTATAAGTTAGTTAAAGCTCTCTATGGACTCAAACAAGCCCCTCGAGCTTGGTATGAAAGACTGAGTTCCTTTTAACTGATCATGGGTTCATCAGAGGTAAGGTGGATACTACTTTATTTATCAAAAGATTCATTGAAGGTAATATCATTATCTAGATCTATGTAGATGATATTACATTTGGTAGTACTAATCTTCTTTTGTGCAAGGATTTCTCAAATCTCATGCAGTGTGAGTTCGAAATGAGTATGATGAGAGAACTGAAATTCTTTCTTGGACTCCAAATTCATCAGTCAGAAAATGGGATATTCATCTGCCAAGCCAAGTATACGAAGGAATTAATTTAAAAGTTTGGAATGAGCAATGCCAAATCAATTGGAACCCTTATGAGTTTCTCTACAAGTTTAGACAAGGATGGAGAAAACCAGTAGATGAAACAAAATACCTTGGAATTATTGGATCCCTATTACATCTAACTGCTGGTCGAGCAAATATCATTTTCAGTGTTTGTAAATATGCCAGGTTTTAGTCAGCTCCTAAGGGGTCACACTTAACTGCAATAAAGCAAATAATTCACTATCTTATCGGAACCACCTCTTATGGACTTTGGTATCCATGCTCTATCAATTTTAAACTTGAGGGGTTTTCATATGCTGATCTTGCAGATGACAAGGAAGATAGAAAAAGCACAAGTGGCACTTGCCAATTACTGGGAAAGGCATTAATTTTCTAGAACAGTAAGAAACATGAATCAGTATCTCTTTCCAAAGTCGAAGCAGAGTACATTGCAATTGTACAATATTTTCCTCAATTATTCTGGATGTCACATCAAAATTGGGTGACTATAAATTTTCTTTTAAACCTGTTCAAATATTCTGTGATAATTCTAGTATTATTTGTCTATCTAAAAATCATGTGCATCATTCTAGAGCTAAGCATATAGATATTAAGCATCATTTTATTAGAGATCATGTCTTTAAAGGTAACATAAAGTTATCGTTTGTAAGCTCCACTGATTAATTGGCAGATATTTTTATAAAATCCCTGCTTGAGGACAGATTCTGTGCACTCCGAGACTCCATTGCATTATTTCTATTAATTCATAATTTGAGTTTCTTTATGATATTTTAAATTTTTACCGTCACTCAATCTGCATATTTCTTTATGTGTGTAAGTGGCATTAATTGTGTGTCCTTTTCCTTTTTCATGCCTTTTCAGAAACCAGTCAATATAGCGTCGAATCAGTGACGCCTTTTTCATCTGTATTCAACTGCCAGTTCTCATCTTTTTAAGCCCAAGTTTCATCAATATTCCTCACATTGTTTGTATCTCCATTCCTCTGCTCCTAACCCAACAATGGGAAAAAACTCCAAAAGCCCCTTTGCTTCAACCCGCAAAAGCACTCGTTCTCGAGCAAAACCCTCCTCTCAACCTCCTGAACCTGTTAATCTATGATCAGGCCACTCTGAGGATTTTGCCTCTCCACAAGACCTCTCAGATGATGCGCAGTCTCTACAAAATATTCCTAGGAAAATGATTCATGGAAGATCTCTCTGAAACCTTCATTCTAAAAGGCCCAAAACTGATCTCTCAAGTTCTCTCAAGTCTACCCTGAATTTCTGGGACACACCCAACAGGGACGCCTTCATAGCCTTCAAAGACAAGCCTGTAGCCCATGGCAGAGTTATTGATTTAAATATCATGGAAGGTCTCAACTGCAAAGTCAAGGAGCTCTTCGTCTTCCAAGGGTGGAAAAACATTCTCTGCTTGCCGCCTCCAAAGGTATATGAACCTCTTCTTAAAATGTTCTATGCTAATCTTTGCTATAGAAAACCTAACAAGTTAGAAACCTTAGTTCTTGGCAAAATCATTGTGTTAGATTATGCTCTGTTTGACTCTATTTTTTAGTGTAATTGTTTTGGTTTCTCTATGCTTTTAAGAATACCTGCTCTGAGGATTTTGAAATGTCCTTTGTTCAAGCAAAAACGTGTATAGCTGACTCACCCTCTGATTCCCTTTCCAATCAACTAGGACCTAGTGATGTTTGTTTCAAAACTCGTATCTTAGCACATATTGTGGTAACAACGCTTCTTCCAAGAACAGGATCCTTCTTTACTTTCTCCCAGCGTGATACCTTCCTAGTCTACTATCTTCTGACTAAACACAAGGTCAAGTTGTCTTCGTGCGCCATCAATTTTATGATAGAGAGTGCCGATGATTCCACGAGTCTTCCCTATGGTATGGTCATAACCCATCTACTAGAAGCCAACAACATATCTCTTGTCGACTATCCCTATATATCTATCACCGAGTTTTACAACTCCAGGGGATTCGCCAGCATGGGATATGTTGCTGTAAAGGGAACTTGGATAAAGAAGCAAGAAGGTGAAGCCAAGAATATCCCCTCCGACTCAAAAGCGATAACCATTGTGTCTCCATCAACGACAAATTAACTGTCATCAAGGACTCTCTAACCTTTATGCAAAGCAAAATTAAAGATGTCCAAGGAGTGGCAAAGGAGATAGGCTCTGACGTGTCCAAGATCTGAGTGCAGATTCTCAAGATTGTGGAAAAAAAGTAAAGGCTTTTAAAAAGGTGCACGACAGAATTGATGGGATCCCTGTCACAATGAATGCTAGTTTTGATCGCCTCAAGGAGGTTGTTTGCGATACCCTTACCTACTTTCTGCATCGTTGATGCATGGTTGTTTAAAACAATATTTTTTGATTCTTTTGATACTAATGATTCAGTCATGGGTTGTACTATTAGGAAAATTACTTATGTTTTTTCATGCTAAAGTAAGTTATAACTTTTTGTTGATGCCAAAGGGGGATAAAAGTAAGTAGGTTTAAGGGCATGTATTCCTTAGTATTGTTGTTTTGTGTTCTGTAATTTTTCTTACAGCTGTTCTGTGTCTCCAAAAAACTTGCAGGTTTATCATACAATATAAAACTGAGAGGGAGTCGATTGCAGACACTGCACAACAGAATATCTAGCTGAGGGGGAGTCGACTAGACACATCTGACAAGAAACACAAATTTAGGGGGGAGTCGACTAATAAACAGGGAAGTAAATTGATGTTATTATAGTGTTATTTTATCATTATTAAAAAAGAGGAGATTGTTAGATTTAAGTTGCTTTTAATGATGCAAAATAACAAATTATTCTTTATATGCAGAAATATTCCTTAAGCAATGGAAAAGAGGCATAAAAGAATCAAGACGAAAAAGGAAGGAGTAGAGGAAAATCAAAGGCAAAATCAATCATGGATTTGGCATGAGATCAAGGAGGATATTATAGGAAGGACCTCAATCAAAGGAAATCAAGGGCACAAAATTATGTACCGAAGATTCCTCCATGTAAGGACGTCAATCGAAGCCGAAATCAAGGGATTTGATTTGATATTTCAAATAACGGGAATATCCACTCAACAAAGGAAGAATAAAATCAAGACCACAAGTCAAGGCAAATCAAAAGAAGAAATATTCTATTCTTGAAAAAAAAACAATCTACGATCTCTTTCCGAGATCAACTCCCTTGGGTTTGCAATCTCTCAAGATTCACACGTCATGAAGGCCTTATGAAGTATAAATACTCACTGCACCAGCTTGGAACAACTATAGTTTGAACAAACCACTATTACTCTTTTTTCTACTCCAAACAGGCATTGTATTTCACTCTAGATCTATTGTGTGACTAGAGAGAAGAAAGAGAGAAAAATACCGGTGAGGCATTGTATCAAGAAATGAGAAGTAACATAGTGACTAAGTTGTTGGTGTAAAGCTACATCAACTCTCTTGTATCGAGAAACTTTAAATATTAAAGGATAACACCCTTGCAACCCAAGGGGACTGGACATAGGATTCATATTGAATCCGAACCAGTAAGAAATTCCTGGTGTCTTTAATTCCTGCATTTTATTTCTGCTTTATTTATATTCTGTTCTTACCTTCAGTCGACTAATTAGCAAACTAGTTGTTGCGACCAAACACACTCACGCAAGTATACGTGGTCGTCAAGTAATAGAATAGTGAGTAGAGTATCGTTCCCACGAAGACTTATGATTAACTTTTGACTAATTCAAACTCAAATAACTTATCGATTCAAGCGATTTCTCACAAAATAGATAATTTCCTAATTTACTACCTAAAAACTATCATGTAATGAAATACTAGAAATCAACCACAACACTTAAACAATTTTGAATAACAATCAATAGGAGATAATATTCCAGGGTCACGGGTTAGCTTACAATCATGTTGCGTTCTTAGCTTAAAATGACTAATTGATTTTTCTGGATTGTTGATTGACATGATTGATATTACTCATAAGAATCTGTTGAGTCCTTACTCGCCTATTCAAGCTAACATAATGCCTATATGTCTATGGAATTAAGATTAACAAGAATGCATTTGCAATTCCTGTATTTCAACCAGGCAAGGCAATTAGGTATATGTCTATCCTAATTGCAAATTTGTTTTCCGATGCCCAGGTTCAAGAACTTGCTCTATTTAATTCTATATGCAATCTAGAATTCCCACTTTCGAGTTCAACTCTAGATTTGTAGATAGTATTTCACTATTAGCTACTCAGCAAAATAATTAAGAACAGAATTAAATAAATAACCCAATATAATAAAATCAACTTCGTCAAATTAAACTTCAAACATCAACATTCATATGTCACCCATGACCTTAGAACAATAGGGTTCTTAGCCACCCATGTTTATTCAATCATCAAAAATAAGGTTTTCAAACATAAAATTAATGAGTACTAGGAAAGGGATGGAAGAATTGATCAAATTTGTGCTCCCGAGTGTTTGGCACTTTTGTTCTTCTCTCAAAGTCACGTTCCCCTCTTCAAAATAGGTTTATGATGGCTTTTATATGAGTTGGGGCGTCTAGGGGTCGAAATAACCGAGTCCTAGTCGAAAAAGGCCACTTTCCCATCTTGAGAGTCCAAGTTAACATTCTTCCCATTTTTAAACTTGCTCAAGTACACTCAATGTTATTCAACTAGCTCAAGCAACCTCTCCACAACCACCTTACTTCAAGAGATGACTCGTTAGCACTAAGCATCCTCAACTCATACACTCACACAACAAAAGAAAGTGTACAATATTACCAATCCTTCATGAGACCAAGTGCTCTCACCACAAGCAAAAGAGTGAATATCAAAGTAGTTCATACATTCAAATATGTCATTGAACATAAATTAAGGACATCACACAATTGAACAACATTCACTCACCCTCAACAAAGAATTCATGTGCATCCCGTGATCATACCATAAGCTTGCCCGTAGTGTACATCTCTACTAATCTAAGCTAGCCAAATCTAGAATCAATTAGGACTTTAAGGTTGTAATGTAGGCTAAGGGATGGGTAGGATACATTTAGGTATAGTGACTAACCCTTCTAAGCACTTTAATACACTACACTCACAAATCAAGCGCAATTTCTTTTCAACCCATTCACTTGTCATACCCCGAATATAACATAGCCCTCTTTTCAATTAAGCATCTCTATGGATTCACTAGCACGAGTGAGAAAGATTAGGAGGTGTGTATCTTTCTACATTATTTGAACTTTTGTTTGCTTTTTCTTGCAAAATATTTCCTCTTTTTGTTTTCTTTTTCTTCACACACTCCATACATTGAAGTTCATAAGCTAGTGACCTTTATTCACAATTTTAGTGCACCTTAAGGGCCCTTCCATAGTTCCACTCGAAAGCCACTTTCCAATCTCTTTCCTTACTTCTTTTAGCGACTAAGTACCTTAGGAGGTAAAGGTTCACCAATCTCAAATTAATAACAACTAGAAGTACGGCTTGTAATGTGGTTGCCAAAGAAACGGTCTATAGGCTCAAAGGGGCTAGCAACAGGAAAATTGTATTTGTCAGTAACAAGCACCTTTATGGTCAAGCAAGAAACGCCTAGGTCATCTCCTAGACTAGCACAACTTAATGATTTCGCGTTGATTAACACATGGGGCAAGTTCTAGAATACACAGGATAACATAGAATATCAGCAATCCTTACACACACATGGCACTTGACTCACTCAAGATGGTTCTGTGTAACTCTCAAGTCAAGCAAGCATATCAAGTTGAGGATTTTTAAGCAACAATGCACTAGGTGGCATACAAGTCAATCAACTGAGAAAAAGGCGTCAAGGAGTAGGCTACTTAATTTACTTGGGCATTACAATTCAAATCATATATGCAGGAAGACAGAGCGCATGCCCTAACTTAACTTGCCAACACCAAACATGTCAACAGGCACCTCAGAGCAATCTCAGTTTTCTCTCTTATCCTACTCCTAAAAAAAACTAAACTAAATTTCCCGGTTCGAGCTACACCCTTGAAAAAGAACCGGTGTCGAAAAAAAAACCAAGGGATACTACCTAACTACCTAAAAAATAAAAGAAAATATTTTTGGTATTTTTAATTGGACTTTAATCCCTCAAGAAAATTATCCAACAGATCCATCGTCGGGAAAAGTCCAAACCTTTTCTAAATTATTTTTTATAAGCTAGCTAATTAGACTATGTTAGTCCTAAACTAAGCTAAAAGGTGATAAAAAACAAAACAGTAACATTAAAAAAAAGAAAAAAATTTATACAATTACAGTTCAAGAAGTATTCCCCCACCCCCACACTTAAATAATGCATAGTCCCCGATGCATAATAAATTCAAAAATAGAGTAAGGTGGAAAGAAAGGACTCCCTGCTAGTCGGAGTCTGCCTCCTCAGGATGCTCACCAGCTGCGGCAATGGGCTCATCATCATCTCCTAAGGGTACCAAAGCCATTGGTCCCGTAACTTCATCATCATCCACATCCTCATCATCAGATTCCTTGTAAGTGTTTTCATCCTCAGACGGATGAATGGGACTACCTGGTGCTATGCCCAATATCTCCTTGGAAGAACTAGAGAGATCATTCCGCAATCGCGTGTGCTCCTCATATGACACCCCTAGCCTGCTCATAATATCATTGCGGGATTTGTAAAGATACCTGTTAAAATTTTCATCCCTCTCATTCCTAGCATCTTGGGTGAGCTTGGATGTGGACTCTAGCAGGGCTATGATGTCTAACAATGTTGTGGGTGCCTCCACTACCTCATCATAGCCAGGGTACTCTGGTACCCCATGAGAGTGCATGTACTGTGTCAGGATGTTGCCAAAAAAGAACCTTTTGATCCTTCCTCCAAAACTGGTGCGGGTCATCTCCCCAAGCATGAGCTCACCCACATTTATGAGGCGCCCAATCATTAAAAAGTAGATCACGCACACTCGAGCTCGAGTGCACTCACTATTATGCTCAACGGGCATTAATCTAGCTTGCACAAAGTTTTGCCAGACCTTGGCCGTTTTGTTAAAGTCGAACCGGAGCATTTCAAGGTGAATAGTTCCCTTAGTCCGTGTCCACTTTGCATTAGAATCAATGCCACAAAGTGTGTGACGTATTTCTTGGTAGCGTGGACTTTTGACGAACTTTCGAAGCCTTCTTGGGTTAGGGCTATCAACTCCCAAAAAATGACACAAAGCTTCCTTATTCATTGGAATTTCCTTTCCTCTGACCCATGACGCATCCTTTTTCTTGTTCCAGTTGGCATATAACTCTCTTACCATGCTTAGATTTGTCGGGACCGGACATTCGAGGAGCTTATCCATCTTCTTTTCGATCAATGTAGCAAGTACATCTGGGAAGTTCCGTTCTAAAGCCTTCATATTTATCCCCATTTCAGACACATATCTCCTATATGGAACAAAAGTATCATGCTATTTGATGGCATCATCTCGCACTAGTTCCACCCGAGGCCATGATTGCTTCGTAGACCCGCTAGCCACTTGCTTTCCCTTCGCTTGTCGGGAAGAGCTCTTGCCTTGCTTGCGTTTCTCTGGAGGGGGAGCAGTAGTGGAGGACTTCCCTACCCCTTTTCCTTTGGTGGCACCATCACGAGCCATAGCAACTAACACACGATAAACACAAAGATAAAAATGAATCAAGAAATTTTGCCTAAGGTCACCGTGAGGGGCAAAGAGGACCCCACACTTAGAACCGAAGGCTATGCATAATCGACCCACAATATTGGTTCAACATGCACCAATGTGTCATCACAAGGCTATAGGTACTCAAGACTTCCCTATGCCATACAATTCAAGTATTCTAACATGGTCGTAACTTAACTATGGTGCAAGCATAACAAAGCTAAAGTCTGCATTACTACACTAATTTAGTACACTAACTATGACTTACAAGAGTTTTCAACAAGAAACAATACCCCCAAACACCCCACACTTAACCCAAACTCATATACAACTACACTCGGCTACTTAGACTTCACCGGTGTTCAAATTTACTCTCTTAAGCATTTTAGCAAACACCTTGTGGGCATCAATTTTGGTTCTTTTATTTGAACAATGGTGGAGCAAGGTGGCTCTCCCAAATTTACATGAAGTAGAGGGAATTATAGTTTACTACTTCAAACACAACTCCACAACCAATTTTGGCACCGAATTTCGTGCATATTAAGACCACCATAACAACCAGATATGTCAAAGAAACCTATGGGATTTTGGGGTTGTTTGAGAAAGAGGACTAGAATTACACTAAAAATTTAGAAATACAAGAGAAGAGAGAACAAGAAGAACATACCTTTGAGTCTTGAGATGAAATTGAGTAAGGAAGATTGAAGAATTTGAGAACTTGAGAGAAAAGGGCAGAAGAGGAGCGGGCAGTGTTCAGCATTTGTTTTGGAGAAAGGGGGTTTGGGTTTTAGCTATTTTAATTTAAGTGGGGGGTGGATTTAGGTAATTGGGTATGTGTTAGGTTGTGTGTGTATATGGGTAATTGGGTTGGGTTAATTGGGTTTGGTATTTTAATTAAACAAAGAAAACAAAAATAAAGAAAAAAATAAAAAACTACTTACTTGACCCGCCAGCTCAGCGCCCCATGCTGGGGCTGGCGTTGAGTTTCTGCTGCTTACGGCAAAGTGCGCCCCAACCAGCATGTGGCGCTGGGCTGGGCGCTCATTTCGCTTTTATTTTTATTTTTTTAAATCCCGACTACCCGAGAACTCAATACATATATTACATACACCCCACACCATTCCCACCTAAGATTTTTTCAACTTCAAAGAAAAACAATTAGCTACTCTAACTAAAAGAAAACAAAAAACTACGCTACGAAAGCAGTAAAAATTGGGTTGCCTCCCAACGAGCGCCTGATTTAATGTCGCGGCATGACTCAACACGTTTTTAAGCATCGACCAAGTCCACCGAGGTCTTGTGACGTGCAATGTCACCACCCCAATAATGTTTTATTCTCTGGCCATTTACCAAGAAGGTGCCACTTGAGCTCGTATCACGCAGTTCCACCGCTCCATGAGGCCTCACACTTACCCCAACAAAAGGACCTGCCCAACGAGACTTAAGCTTTCTGAGGAAAAACTTCAACCTCGAATTGAACAGGAGAACTTCTTGACCTGGCTTAAACTCTCGATGTTGGATGTGCTTGTCATGCCACCTCTTCGTCTTTTCTTTATATAATTTGGCATTTTCATATGCGTGCAATCGAAACTCATCAAGCTCATTGAGTTACATCAACCTCTTCTCACCAGCTATGTCCATATCCATATTCAGCTTTTTAATTGCCCAATAGGCTTTGTGTTCAAGCTCGACGGGCAAGTGGCATGCCTTCCCATAAACTATCTTATACGGAGAAGTACCTATGGGAGTCTTGTATACAGTTCGATATGCCCATAATGCGTCGTCTAGCTTCCCGGCCCAGTCTTTTCTATTTCCACTTACTGTTTTCTCCAGAATCTGCTTTACCTCTCTTTTTGAAACTTTCACTTGACCACTCGTTTGTGGGTGATAGGCAGTGGAAACTTTGTGCTTAACTCCATACTTTGCAATAACATTATTTAGCAATTTGTTGTAGAAGTGAGTTCCTCCGTCACTTATCAACACTCTTGGAGTCCCAAAGCGTGTGAAAATGTGCTTCTTTACAAAGCTTACCACGTCCTTTGCATCATTAGTGGGAAGAGCAATGACCTCCACCTACTTAGAAACATAGTCGACCACCACCAAGATGTACCTGTGACCATTAGAGTATGGGAACGATCCCATGAAATCAATCCCCTAAACATCAAAAAGCCATACTGCTAGAATGTTTTGCAAAGGCATCTCGTGCTTCTTCATGATTATTCCGGTTCTTTGGCACCTGTCACACTTTTTAACAAAGGCATGTGCATCCTTAAAGTATTTTGGCCAATAAAAAGCTGATAGTAGCACTTTTTGGGCAGTTCTGTCCCCACCATGGTGACCTCCATATGGAGAAGCATGACAGTCATGCAATATTGCATTCATCTCTTCCTCAGGAACACACCTTTGCACCAACTGATCTGCACACTGCCTATATAGGAATGGCTCATCCCACATGTAGAGCCTCACATAATGTAGGAACCCTTTTCTATTATTAGGTGTCAATTCTGGTGGCGTCACCCCACTTGCAATAAAATTCACATAATCTGCATACCATGGGGATTCACCTGAGGTGACTGCTAATAACTGCTCATCAGAAAATGTTTCTTTGATTGACCCTCCTTCAGCTACATGGTTCCGATTTTCTAATCTAGACAAGTGATCATCCATTTAATTCTCTGTCCTTTTTCAATCTCGAATTTCTAAGTCAAATTCTTATAAGAGGAGGACCCAACGAATCAGCCTCGACTTGGCGTCTTTATTTTCAAACAAGTATCTGATAGCTGAATGATCTGTGTAGACGATGACTTTGGTTTCCACTAGATAGGATCTGAACTTGTCAAATGCCCACACTACTGCAAGCAACTCTTTTTCAGTAACTGTGTAATTCATCTGAGCTGGATTCATAGTTTTGCTCGCATAATAAATGGAGTGAAAGATTTTATCCCTCCTTTGCCCCAAAAAAGCTCCGATTGCTATGTCACTTGCGTCGTACATCAACTCAAATGGATGCGCCCAATCTGGGGCAATGATAATTGGTGCAGCCACCAACCTTCCCTTCAGCTCCTCAAATGCTTTCAGACATGCATCATCAAACTTGAAGAGGACATCTTTCTCAATAAGCCTGCACAAAGGAGAAAAAAATTTCGAAAAATCTTTAATGAAACGACGATAAAAACCTGCATGGCCCAAGAACTGCGAATGCCTTTGACAGATGTCGGTGGGGCAATTTTTCAATCGCTTCCACCTTTGCTTTATCCACCTGCAAACCATTTTTGGACACCTTGTGCCCTAAGACTATACCTTCACGTACCATGAAGTGGCACTTTTCAAAGTTTAGTACCAAGCAATCACTTTATCAAGGTTCATTAAACAATTATCAAAAGAGCACCCGAACACAGAAAAATCACACATGAACACTTCTATAAATCTTTCAACCATGTCAGTAAAAATAGCCATCATACACTTTTGAAAAGTCGCAGGTGCATTACAGAGACCAAAGGGCATTCTCTTAAATGCATACGTGATATAGGGATAGGTAAATGTAGTTTTCTCTTGGTCCTCTGGGCTATAGCAATCTGATTATACCCCGAATAGCCATCTAGGAAATAGTAGTATTCCTGGCCAGCTAATCTATCAAGCATTTGGTCAATAAAGGGGAGGGGAAAGTGGTCATTTCGGGTGGCATTGTTCAATTTTCTATAATCTATACAAATTCTCCACCCACTGACAGTTCTTGTGGGAATCAAGTCATTATTTTCATTAATCACTACAGTCATCCTACCTTTTTGAGGCACACATTGGACGGGGCTTACTCATTGGCAATCAGAGATTGAAAATACAATACCTGCATCAAGCCACTTAATCACTTTTTTTCTTACCACCTCTTTCATGATTGGATTTAGTCGGCGCTGCTGCTCTACACTTGGCTAGTGTCCGTCTTCCATGAGGATTTTATGCATGCGGAAAGATGGACTAATGCCTTTAATGTCAGACATCGTCCACCCAATTGCTCGCTTTTGCTCACGTAGCACTCTCAACAACTTTTCTTCCTGCAATTTAGACAAGTCAGAAGAAACAATAACAGGTAAAGTGTCAGAACTACCCAAATAAGCAAATTGAAGATGAAGGGGTAGTGGTTTAAGCTCCAATTTTGGAGCCTCTTCAATTGACGGCTTTGGAGGAGGCCCACATGACCTATTCAGGGGCTCAAAGGAGTGTATGGGCATGTAAGCACATGATGCATCTAGGATATGCATCATCTCCTCAACCTCATCATCAATCTTCAAGTTATCGAACAACATGAGTGGTTTCTCTATAGAATCGTCTAGATATACACTTGTATCAAGAAGTTGCTCATCTACCTCCACAACAGATATCATAGAGAGCTCCTCACAGTGGCGGGGAAGTTGGATCGCTTTGTAGACATTAAAGACTACTTCCTCGTTATCCACACTCATAATCATTTTTCCCTCTCTCACTTTATTAATTACATCGCCAATAGCCAAGAGAGGTCATACCAATATGATTGGAACTTGTTCATCAGCCTCAAAAGCTAGAATAATAAAGTCAGTTGGGAAGATAAATTTCCCAATTTGTAGCAACACATCTTCAATCACTCCTTCAGGATAGGCTATGGACCTATCGGCTAATTGCAACATCACAGTGGTTGGTCTTGGAGCTCCCAGACCCAATTGCTTGAAAAAGGACAAGGGCATCAAATTTATGCTCGTCTCCAAATCACAAAGAGCACGACCCACATCAATATTACCGATTCGCACAAGGATGGTGAAGCTGCCAGGATCCTTAAGCTTTTGAGGAAGCTTGTTTTGGACCCTTGAAATGCACTCCTCAGTAAGTGCAACTGTCTCGAACTCAGTCAATTTACTCTTGTGAGCCACTATATTTTTTATGTACTTAGCATACTTTGTAATTTCACGAAGTACATCCACCAATGGAATATTCAATTGAACCTGGCTCAACATAGAGAGAAATTTGTTGAACATGCGATCATCATTCTTTTTCTACAATCTCTAGGGGGGAAGGTGGTGGTGGCATTGCAGCCTCCACTGGCTCTGAACTTGCATCATTTTTCTTTGACTCGTGTGTTTCCTTAGGAATCAACTCCCCCTCAAGTATAGGCTTATCCTTTCTCTTCTTCGGCACTTCCTCTAGTTCCCTCCCGTTTCTGAGTGTAACTGCATTAACTTGAGGGTTTGTCTCTGTATCACTGGGGAGAGCGCCTGCAGGTCTAGTATTTTGATTTGCTGCTAACTACCCATTTTTCCTCTCAAGATTTCTGAAATAGGTCCTAAGTTGTTGATTGTCAAGCAACAACTTCTTTAGCAAGTCATTCGTACTCTCTTCTATCTTTTGGGGTGACTTCTGAGGTTGATTAAAATTTCTTTGGGGCCTATAATGATTCTGATTAGCTGATTTCCGCCCCATGAGAAGTTGGGATGATTCTTCCAATTTGGATTGTAAGTGTTCTCATATTGTGCATGCTGATTCATCGGACCTCTGCTCTGTTGCCCCACATAGTATATAGATTCAGGATTCGTGGGGCACATGTCACTCGTATGACTATCACTACATAGTTCGCAGCAAATAGACATTTGTTGTATATGTTGGATCTGTTGTGTTTGTTGCATTGTCATTTTATTCATCTGATTTGCCAATTTTGCTATATCAGCTCTCATGGCTGAGAAGTCATCAAGCTCAATCACCCCGGCTGCTTTCTGTTTAATTGCTCTTCGTGAGTCCCCATCTCCTTGCCAATTATGATCATTAGCAGTGAAGTTATTTAGCAAGAGTTGGATTTCACTATACGGCCTCGCCATGCAACTACCTCCACAAGCTGAATCAAGATTCATCTTTGATGCCTCGACTAGCCATCAACAAAAGTGTGACCCAATACCTCATCAGTCTAACAATGATACGGACAGTCTCTAAGTAGCTTCTTGTATCTTTCCCAAGCTTGACGAAGTCTTTCGCCATCTCGTTGTTGGAACCCAAGAATCTGGCTCCTCAGCGACTTTGTCTTCTTAGTGGGGAAAACCTTGATTAAGAATTTCCTTGCTAGATCATCCCAAGTGTGGATTAAGTTCGCAGGCTCCTTTTGCAACCATTCCTTAGCTTCCCCCAACAGTGAAAAGGGAAATAGTATCAGCCTGACATAGTCCTTGGAAATGTTTGGATAATTATAAGTGTCCGTAATTTCCAAGAAATTCTGAATGTGCCTCTGCGGGTCTTCATGAGATAGACCTACATATTGCCATGTGGACTGAATCAACTGTACCATGTACTGTTTGAGTTCAAAATACCCTATGATATCAGGCTTCACAATAGCCTGAGTCATATTAGCAAGATTGGTCTGTGCGGCTTCTATCACCGCACGCTCTTCATTACCTGACATACCTATTGGTTATGGTTGAACTACGATGTTCAACTCTCTTTCTATTCTAGTTTTAGCTTCGACTTTCTTCCTCACTCTGTGAATTGTTCGTTCAATTTCAGGATCAAAAGGAAGGAGGTTGTTTGCGCTTCTACTTCTCCGCATTCAAGAGAAGAGCATGCGTTAACACAAACAAGGCAAACTAAAAATTAAAACTTGAATAAATAACTAATAAAAGCTTAACTCAGTCAAGTAGCTAATTTCTAAGTCCCGGCAGCGGCGCCAAAAACTTGTTGCAACCAAACACACTCACGCAAGTATACGTGGTCGTCAAGTAATAGAGTAGTGAATAGAGTATCATTCCCACGAAGACTTATGATTAACTTTTAACTAATTCAAACTCAAATAACTTATCGATTCAAGCGATTTCTCACAAAATAGATAATTTCCTAATTTACTACCTAAAAACTATCAAGTAATGAAATACTAGAAATTAACCACAACACTTAAACAATTTCGAATAACAATCAATAGGAGATAATATTCCAGGGTCACGGGTTAGCTAACAATCATGTTGCATTCTTAGCTTAAAATGACTTATTGATTTATCTGGATTGTTGATTGACAGGGTTGATATTACTCATAAGAATCTGTCGAGTCCTTACTCACCTATTCAAGCTAACTTAATGCCTATTTCTCTATGGAATTAAGATTAACAAGAATGCATTTACAATTCCTGTATTTCAACCAAGCAAGGCAATTAGGTATATGTCTATCCTAATTGCGAATTTGTTCCCCGATGCCAAGGTTCAATAACTTGCTCTATTTAATTCTATATGCAATCTAGAATTTCCAGTTTCGAGTTCAACTCTAGATTCGTGATAGTATTTCACTGTTAGCTACTCAGCAAAATAATTAAGAACAGAATTAAATAAACAACCCAATATGATAAAATCAACTTCGTCAAATTAAACTTCAAACACCAACATTCATGTGTCACATATGACCCTAGAACAATAGGGTTCTTAGCCACTCATGTTCATACAATCATTAAAAATAAGGTTTTCAAACATAAAATCAATAAGTACTAGGAAAGGGATGGAAGAATTGATCAAGTCCGTGCTCCCGAGTGTTTGGCACTTTTGTTCTTCTCTCAAAGTCACGTTCCCCTCTTCAAAATAGGTTTAGGTTGTCTTTTATATGTGTTGGGGCATCTAGGGATCGAAATAACCGAGTCCTAGTCGAAAAAGGCCACTTTCCCGTCTTGAGCGTCCAGGGCAGCGTGGGGCGCTGGCCCTGGCGCTCAAAAACTAAGGCTACTGTAAATTGCGCCACAGGCAGCGCCTCACGCTGCCTGTGGCCCTCAAATTTCACTTTTTTCCTTTTCTTCCCAATTTCGCTCCAATTCGTGTCATTTCGTCCCAAATTGCATTCGAATGATTGCTACACATAGAAATACCACAATTTAACATAAATCATTATATTATACATCCGAAATCTACGAGACATGACCAAAATGTGAGGCGATATATATCAAAATATGCATACATTAAGCCAATTATCACCAGTCAACTACTTAAGATACAAAAAAAAGAAAAATCGACAATTCACCTCATCGTCCCTCTTGTACTTTCAGAATATAGATGAAGTAGCTAATACTTTATTTTAGTACATAACCTCTTTCTATTTTTGTTCGATTTCAATTATTTTTTCATCATGATAAAATATGCGATCTTAGTATATTATACATTAAATATTTGACTAATTATATCTAAGAATATAAGGTCATATAATTGATGCGGTGAAGACAATGGAAGATGATTAACTACTTTTGCACTGACTATATATTTACTTGCTTGACCTATTCTTTATGCTTATGTGCAAAGAACTCTATTAATTCATGTAACCGATGCACTGAAGACAATTAAAGATGATTAGATGCTTTGCCACTGAATACAATACTTGCTTATTTGTTGTTTCATGGTTTAGGTGAAATTGATCTTGCACTTCTTTATGCTTGAGGCAAATAATTCTATGAATTCCTAGAACTCCAGGGGAGGGAGGGGGAATAAAGGAGGAAAACTTGCACGCTTTATTGGAATAGCTAACGATGTATGCGTGACAATATTTTTAAGTTTTGGCTATATGCTTATTCTGTTGGGACCCACTGAGGTCATATCTGTTGTGGAGTTATTTGCTAAAACTGCAGTTACATACTCATTACTTGCATATCATGTCTCAATCGATGTTACTATTTATTGATACATCATATCATCATTTTTGGGCTGATTTTTATGACATTGTGAGCCCAAGAAACTGGAGAGATTGATGACTAAGTTGAGGCCTGAGAGCCAGATTGTGAGTGATATTGATGGGATCGGGTTGCACACCGCAACAGGTACTATTGATTCATGATGGGATCGGGTTGCAGCCCACAACAGGTACTATTGATTCATGATGGGATCGGGTTGCACGCCGCAACATGCTTTATTGATTCATGCCATTATTGGCTTATTATAGCGCTTGGGCTGGATATGCCCATCCGGATTTTGCACACCCACAGTGAGCGCGGTTCCCATTGATTTATGATGGGATCGGGCTGCGCGCCGCAGCAGGATTTGTTAGCGTTTGGGATGAATCTGGCATGTATAGTGTTGAGAGACTTAGTGTGCTGAGTGATTGAGCGTGATGAGTGGGAGTGCAAAACTATAATATTGAGTACTCTGAGAGTGTAAGTACATGAGTTCATCACTGTGACGCATTGCATCTGACGTGCATACTTGACATGCAGGCATAGAGATGTATTTTCTCATGTTACACGGTTTTGTGACATTTAGGACTTCACATACACATTGACATGTAGGCATGGAGATGTACTTTCCTCATGCTATCTGGAATTGAATCATTTTATCTGTTATTGAAAGTTTTTGGAAAAAATAAAAGGTTTCTTACTCATATTTTGGTGATTTTGGTGAAGGATTTGGGTTTTACTGTTATACCTAAAGAGCATGACTATTTTCCTTAACTATTAACGAGTTGGGCATCATATCTCTGAGTTATTTCTTTTACCACTTTTATTTTATTGTTATGAACTGTAGTTGGCTATTGGTTTTGGACTCCGATCTTTGTCCCAGCTCTTCACTAATTTCAACCTAAGGTTAGGTTTTGATGATGTCCACAACACACCTCTATAGGAGATATGATACGGTCTTATGCAATAATATTCAACTATGAGTCGGGGTCGAATCCACTGGAGTTATGAAGGGTGTTAGGAGTATATATTTGAAGCAAGCAAATGGGTTATCTAAGATTGCACTTCCACAATAAGGTTTTGTTTTCTATTTCTACTATTACTCTAATAAATGCAAGCTAAAGAAAATAGATTATAGATAATTGTTTTTGAGGTTTTTCCAATTGGATTAAAGGCCTAGGGCTGTGGCCATAACCTAGGTGTTTGCCTAATGGGATAAAGATGTTTATACTTATTTTGTTGATTGGGGTGTATTATATCTCTCAACTCGACGTTACCCACTCAATACCTCTCGGTCAGAGAGCGATTTTGCCCAATTTGTCTTTCTCAAGTCCAAATAGGTATCAACCAAAACAGTTGATAAGAGCTCAAGGTGGGTTCTTACTATCACTAGTTTGAACCCTTTAATTAGGTTAATCAATCTCTAAATTAACTAAATTCTTTGTTAGCTAAGTTATCCTAGACTAGGTCCCTCTTTATCAAGTAGAGACTAAGTCAAATAGGCATGAATCAATGTTTGCAACCATTAATTATAAAATTGAAGCATGAACGAAGCTAAATAATCAACACCCAATCATAAACAAGTATAAAATTAATCACACATAAGGTTTACACACTAGGATTGGGTCAAAATCCTAGAAAGAATCTAGCTACTCATAATGGTATTTGAAGAAAATATAGATGAAAAGCTAATTAACTTCATAATTAAAGATTAAAATGATGAAATCTAATGTTAATATACTCAAATAAGCTAAAACTTCCAAAATAGCAAAGAGAAACGACTACAACAGCTTTGTATGTTCAAACTTGACCTAATTTTGTGAAACTTGTCTATTTATACAGGACCAAAAATCGCGGACAAAATGCCCATCGGGAGGTTCTGCGGCCGCACAATTCCATGTGCTGTCCGCAGATTTCTTCAGTTGGCAGGAAGGTGAGTTCTGCGGCCATACATTTCTGGACTGTGGCTATGAGGCATCTTCTGCGGCCTCACATTTCTGGACTTCGGCCGTTAGGTAATCTTCTGCGGCCGCACAATTCTTATGCGGTCTGCACTTCCTAAAGGCTCCTAGACCTGGCCTTTTTGCATACTCTATGATCTTTGACTCTTAAGGCCAGTTCTGCAGCCACTCAATTCATGTGCGGTCCACACATTGCTGAAAGTTCTGTATGATCTGTTCATGTATATTTCAAACAGATGATATATATATTTCATACCAGCTTTGTAAACTCTAATTCGTAGAAGCTCATGATTTTTACTACTAGTCTTTGGAATTCTTTGTATAAAAGTACAGTTGTATTATCATTACTTCTCTTAATGAATCTCATTGGCATTGGTTTATTGTTAATTGGCTTACCTAGCGGGTTGGGGTTAGGTGCCATCACGACTAGTTGGATTTTGTGCCGTGACAGGTTAAAGCCAAATGCATATTAATTTGTTTACGTGTTTCGGGTTTATATCAAATCATTCATTACCTTTTTTTATAGGATAATCTCTTGGAAATGATAATGTTATAGTCTTACTACTGTCTCAACACTGCTGGGTTGTACCTCTACATATATTTCAACTGAAACTGTCACTCAAGAGTTAGCGACCTCACTGGCTACCATGTACGAAAGATGGTGAAAGCGGCCAGGCTGACAACGCGGTCCTCCCAAACCTATTTCTTCTTCGACCTTTCAAGGCCAGTAGTTGTAGCATCTCCCCTTCTGCCATCATCGGGGATATCATGAACTTGAGCATCCTGTGCCTCAGGGACTGGTGTAGCCAATGGCTCTAAAGCCTGACTAGAACTCCCTTATTCCTCGGAAGTGCTATGAGATAAGGTCGGCTCCCTTGCGGCCTTGACTGTACGGCCGACTGCTCCTGAACAGAGGCTGAGTTGCCCTATGATGCTTCCCTAGACGGGATATATGAGCTCGTCTCGGAGAGATCTGCACCTCTCCCTATGCTGGCTGTAACTTTCTTTGTAATTGTCTTTTGTGGCCAAGGGTTAAAGCACTCTTGCCTCGACCCCGAGAAGGTTCACCTCTCCCTTTAGATATATCATCACGTCCTCTAGATCAAACCATTGTGTGTATCAAGCAAAGGCGATTGTTAGTTGCAATTCAATGTTCAGACATACATAAGAGTTATTCAAGTAAGCTATAAACCAGAAGACACAGTGAGGGTACACAGTCTAAGCATGCTTGCAGGAAACCAGATCTGCTGTTCGCACAATTTTCTTTCTGCCGCAGATGATGACTTGCGGACCGCACAATTTTATTTTGCGAACTCAAAAGTCGAGTGCGGTCCACACAATTCCACTTGCAGCCGTACCTTCGAGACCCAACAAATGCCAGAGCTCTAATAATAGAGAATTGGCTGATGTGCGGCCACAATACGATTTCTACGGTCCGCACAATTAAACTTCCGGCCGCACATTGGAGTCTCAAAGTAAGGACTCTAATGACAGTAAAAGTGCATTTCTGAGGCTGGGAATTCCGCGGTCCACACATTTTACCTTGCAGTTGCAGATCCCTTCTTCACTAATGCTGCACTAAAATCAATTTTTGCGGACCGCACAAATTTAGGTGCGGCTGCAGAATGCAAAAATTACGAACATTTCAGTTGTTTCATTCTAGGTTTTTCAATTTCATGCACAATTTGATATGGCAACATCATAAAAGCATGAAAATATATTAACCCAGTCCCTATAGAGCATGTATTATTTAACCCATTACAGATTTACCCCATGTTCCTTTATTTATACTAGTTGGTTAGCTAAGGGAAAGAGGAGCGAGTGCGGACGCACAATTTCATGTGCGGTCCGCACTCTGTTACCTGGTGACCTTAACTCAGCATCTCATCTGCGGTCTGCATAATTTTGTATGCGGCCGTAGATTTCTTATTGCAGCCGCAGATTTTCTTTTGCAGTCGCACATTGACCTTTTCTCTAACAGACTAAACTTAAGAGAGTTGACATTTTCATCCTTTCATTTGTGCGGTCCGCAAGATAATTGTGTGGCCGCATTGCATTTCTGCTGTAGCAACCATAAATGTGTGGTCCGCATAAATCAATTACGGTCTGCAATACTTGTAAGACTTAGCTAGATTTTTGTCCACAATTCTTGTAAGTCACACTCAGCCTTGTAGCACACTTCAAATTAAGTTAGCACAAAAATAACACCTAACTACAAAAGAAAAAAGGAAAAGAAACATGGGTTGCCTCCCAAGAAGTGCCTGATTTAACGTCGCGGCACGATGCAAAATACTTTGTGAGTAACACCATACTTGCTAAGCAAGGTGTCGAAAGACTTGTTCCAAAAATATGAACCGTGTGAAAATATTATTCTTCAAAAAAGCCACCACACTTCTCGCCTCATTGTTGGGTAAAGCAATGGCCTCAACCCATTTGGATACATAATCAACCGCGACCAAGATATAGGTATTTCCACAAGAACTCACAATAGGGTCCATGAAGTCAATACCCCACACATCAAAAATATCAATCTCCAAGATGGTTGTGAGAGCATTTCATTCTTCTTTGAGATTCCATCGGCCCGTTGACATTCATCACATCTTTTCACTAGCTCACTTGCATCCTTGTAAAGAGTGGGCCAATAGAACCATCAACGAAGAACTTTGGTCGTCGTTCTTGCTCCACCATGATGACCACCATATGGCAAAGAATGACAAGCCCCAAGAATTTCACCTTTCTCTTCTTCCGGTACATATCTTCTAATCATCTCATCCGTACAAATCCGAAAAAGGTCCGGTTCATCCCAATAATAATCTTGACAATCCCGTTTGAGATTCTTCCTTTGGTTTGAAGAGAACTCATCTGGAATGATTCCACACACAAGAAAATTTGCTAGATCTCCGAACATGGCACCCTTTTCATTAAAATATCCAAGAGTTGCTCACCAGGAAAGAAGTCATTGATTTTGAGGCCATCATGCAGCCTCCCCTCATCCTCCAAACGAGATAAGTAGTCCGCCACTTGGTTTTCACTCCCTTTTCTATCTTGGATGTCAATATAAAACTCTTGCAACAAAAGTACCCATCTCATCAACCTAGCTTTGGAGTCCTTCGTGCTCATAAGATTACAAAGCGTCGCATGATCCGCGTGGACAATGACTTTTCACCCATCAAGTACGGGCGAAACTTCTCAATTGCAAACACAATGGCAAGGAGCTCTTTCTCCATAACAGTATAGTTGACTTGGTCCGTATTCATGGTCTTACTAGCATAGTTGACCGAATGAAAATTTTGTTGATGCATTGCCCCAAAACAGCCCAATCGCTGCATCACTTGCATCACACATGAGTTCAAAAGGGACACACCAATATGGAGCAGTGATGATGGGATTACTTATCAACTTGAACTTCAACAATTCAAAATCTCTCATGCAATCATCATTGAAGTTGAACTTAGCATCCTTCTCAAGAATCTTGCACAACGGGTTCACCACCTTAGAGAAATCTTTGATGAAACGCCAGTAAAACCCCGCGTGGCCTAAGAAACTTCGCACACCCTTCACCGAAGTTAGAGGTGGAAGTTTAGAAATCACCTCAATCTTTGTCTTGTCAACTTCAATTCCATTCTTTTAGATTTTGTGGGAAAGGACAATTCCTTCCTCGACCATGAAATGGAATTTCTCCCAATTAAGCACCAAATTTGTTTCTTCACATCTAGCCAACACTTTATCCATATTTGCAAGAAAATAATCAAAACAATCTCCAACCACCGAGAAGTCATCCATGAAAACTTCAAGGTAGTCCTCCACTATGTCCGTGAAGATACCCATTATACACCTTTGAAAAGTCGCCGGTGTATTGCACAAACTGAATGGCATCCGCTTGAAGGCGAAAGTACCATAGGGACATGTAAAGGTTATTTTCTCTTGATCTTCCAGAGCAATAAGAATTTTGTTGTATCCCGAATACCTATCAAAAAAGTAATAGAAAGCACGGCCGGCCAATCTATTAAGCATTTGATTTAATAAAGGAAGTGGAAAGTGATCCTTCCTTGTGACTTTGTTGAGCTTGCGATAGTCCATACACACCCTCCATTTGGTCACTTTTATTGTAGGAATCAACGCATTCTTGTCATTGGTGACCACGGTCATGCCTCCCTTCTTTGGGATACATTGAACCGGAGAAGTCCACGAACTATTGGAGATGGGGTAGACAACCTCATCATCCAACGACTTGATAATCTCCTTCTTGACAACTTCTTGCATAGCCTCATTGAGTATCATTTTATGTTCAATAGATGGTTTAGCGCCATCCTCCAACTTGGTCTTATGCATGCCAAAGGCGGGGCTTATCCCCGAATATATTCGCCAATGTCCACCCAATAGCCTTCTTCCTCTTTTGTTGCACCGCCAATGTGGAATCTATCTGCACGTTAGTCAAACAAGAGGAAAGAATAACTGGTAAAGTAGAGCAAGGACCAAGAAATTCAAACCAAAGATGTGGAGTCAATGGCTTAAACTCCAAGGTAGGAGGATCTTCAATAGAAGGCTTTGTAGGAGGAGTTGTCCTATTTTCAAAATTCAAGGACAATTTCCGGTAAACCCCATTCCTTGCAAAGAGTTCTCACATTCAATGAAGCAATCCATCTTGTCATCATCAAAGTTAAGCAAGACGGCCTCCAACATATCACCAACATTGATTTTAGCACTTGTTTCATCAACAATAACATCGGTCACCAAGTCCACAAAAGAGCACACATCATTGCTATTTGGTTGTCGCATGGACATACACGTATGGAAAACCACTTTTTCATCACTAACCCGGAATGTAAGTTCTACAGCTTCAACATCACAAAGAACATTCCCCGTAGCAAGGAAAGGTCTTCCAAGAATAAACGGCACCTCATAATCTACTTCACAATCTAGAATGACAAATCCGCCGGAAGCATGAATATATCAACACGAACCAGGACTTCTTCAATCACTCCCAAGGGTCTCTTCATAGTACGATCGTCAATTTACAATCTCATAGAGGTGGGTCTTGGTTGCCTAATCCCCAAAGTCTTGAAAACCGAATAGGGCATCAAATTGATACTTTCCCCAAGATCACAAAGAGCTTTAGCAAACTCGGCACTTCCAATTGTACAAGAAATCGTGAAAGAACTGGGATTCTCTAACTTAGGAGCCATTGAATGCACAATTACAATCACTTGATGAGTGACTCTGATCGTTTCAAAATTCATTGGCCGCTTCTTTGTCATGAGATCCTTCATGAACTTTGCATAACCGAGCATTTGCTCCGAAGCTTAAACTAATGGCACATTGATTGAGAGACTCTTCATCATTTAAATAAACTTCTTAAATTGGTTTTCACCATTTTGCTTGGCAAGTCTTTGAGGGTATAGAGGTGGAGGCTTATGCAATGGTTCCTTAGCCTTTTGCACTACCGACTCTGGTACATCAATAATATGATCCCTAGACGGGTTTACCTCCTCTTAAGTCTCTTCCACACTATCATCAATATCAATTCTGACTTCATCATTAGGTTGCACCTCATTGCTTGGGATCTCTTCTTCTTGCACCACTTGCTCATCATCCAAAAGTTGCCTTTGACTTGAGGTAGGTGCATTCCCACCTCTTCCACCTATTGTAGTAACGGCCATGGCATGCCCCGAGTTGTTTCCACCCTTTGGGTTTACTACTGTGTCACTTGATAGTACCTCCTTAGGAAAAGAATTTAGAGCTTGAGAGATTTGCCCCATTTAAACTTCTAAGTTGCGGATTGATGTGTTGTGTGAGGCAAGTTGGGCATCCAAATCAGCTTTCTTTTAAATCATTTGCTTGAACATGTTTTCAATATGACCCATCTCATTGTTTGAAGAACTTGAACCATGGGAATGATAAGGAGGCAGGTTGTTCGGTTGTTGATACATTGGGGGGCCTTTGAAAGACCGACCCCCGGTTGCCTTGATTATTGTTCCATCCGCCTTGGTTGTTACCCCTCCCCCCCAATTTCCTTGATTATTTCCACTCTAATTTCCTTGATTGTTGTTGTTATGCCAATTCCCTTGATTGTTGTTTCCGCTCCAATTTCCTTGATTGTTAGAATTCCAATTGCTTTGAATGTTCTGAGGTCGCCATTGTTGTTGGTTTGGGACATGGAAGTTATTTGCCCTTGAAAGTTGTTCATATATTGCACTTCTTCTTCTTAGTCATTATAAGAATCATCTTGATCAAAACCACTATATTGCACTTCTTCTTCTTAGTTCATATATTGCACTTCTTCTTCTTAGTCATTATAAGAATCATCTTGATCAAAACCACTATCTTCTTGCATATAATTCTCCACTCGATTTAGCACTTGTGACCTTTAGTCCTCCTCTTGTTCACCATCATGTTCACTCCCTCCATGGCATTGACTTGCTTGGGATTTTGCACTTGATTTAGTTGGGCCTTTGCTAGTTGCGTCATGGTGGTTGTCAACTTGGCAATGGCTTACCCATGGTCTTGCAATTCTTTGTGAAGGTGAATCATGTTTGGGTCACCTTGTGGTACATTGGCCCAGGATTGCCAAGCCGATGACGTTTCCGCCATCTCATCCAAAATCTCACACGCCTCCGTATAAGGCGTAGTCATAAAATTTCCACCGGCAAGATGATTCACTACACATTGGTTGGTTGTGTTAATCCCACGATAAAAAGTTTGTTGAATTATATTCTCTGTCATATCGTTGTTGGGACATTCCTTAACCATTGTTCTATAGCGTGCCCATATCTCATGTAGTGGTTAATTTGGCTCTTGCTTGAATGCCAAAATCTCATCTCGAAGTGTAGCCATGTGCCCTGGAGAGAAGAACTTAGAAATAAACGTTTCCGCCAACTCATCCCAAGTGTGAATGGAATGGTTCAACAATCGTTCCAACCAATCTAAAGCTTTTCCCCATTAAGGGAAGGGAAAAAGCCTTAGCCTCAATGCATCCTCAGAGACATTTGTTTGTTTGCTCCACCAATAAGTATCCACAAACCCATTCAAATATTTGTACGCATTTTGAGTTGGAGCACTGGTGAAGAAATCTCGTTGCTCAAGAAAAGTGAACATCACATTAGTGATTTGAAAGTTGCCCGCCCAAATACGGGGAGGGACTATTGCACTTTCATATACTTCATTGGGTAATATCCGGTATGGAGCTACTCGTGGTGGAGGTGGGAGTGGAGCGGGGACATTGTCATGAGACACTCGGCCTCTTCTATTAGATTGAGGTTCAAGAGGAACCTCGTCAACTTAATCATCCTCGACGTCCACATCCTCCAAAGGTAAATTTCCGATATCATTGGGGTGTATTATTGCTCTCAACTCCACGTTACCCACTCAATACCTCTCGGTTAGAGAGTGATTTTGCCCAATTTGGCTTTCTCAAGTCCAAATGGGTATCAACCAAAACAGTTGATAAGAGCTCAAGTCGGGTTCTTACTATCTCTGGTTTGAACTTTTTAGTTAAGTTAATCAATCTCTCAATAACCCAATTCCTTGTTAGCTAAGTTGTCCTAGACTAGGTCCCTCTTTCTCAAGTAGAGACAAAGTCAAATAGGCATGAATCAATGTTTGCAATCATTAATTATAAAATTAAAGCATGAACTAAGCTAAATAATCAATATCAAATCATAAAGAAGCTTAAAATTAATCACCCATAAGGTTTACACACTAAGGTTGGGTCCGTAATTTCTTCCGCGGTCGCAGAATTACTTCTACGGACCGCACATTTGTGCTTCTGCTCCCTTTATTGCCTTGTGCTTCAGAACATTTCTTTTTGAGTCGAATTTTATCTTGGGAGACCAAACTTCTAGCATTCCTGCAATTTGCACAATTTTTTAGTTTTGGAAACTCAATTCAATACTTTCGGACTAAAACAAAAGCTAAAAGGTGCTAATAAGAAGTCAAAATCTCCACTTATCAGGTTTGTTCCTTATTGATTACATGTGGTCGGTTGTACTCATACTACACTTTTGTACCTTGCATGCAGATTTTTGATGTTGATGTTACTGTGTATGGTGGGAGCTGGCATTGAAGACGTAACTGCATTTCGGTCATTGCTGCCTTTTGTTCTTGGTAGCTTTAGAATTATTAATCTATTCATGTATATTTCAAATAAATGATGTATTTATTTTATACCAGCTTTGTAAACTCTAAATCTTTGAAGCTTATGATTTGTACTACCAGTCCTTGAGAATTCTTTGTATAAAAGTACAGTTGTATTATCATTACTTCTCTTAATGAATCTTATTGGAATTGGTTTATTGTTAATTGGCTAACCTAGCAGGTTGGGGTTAGGTGTCATCATGACTAGTTGGATTTTGGGTCGTGACAGGTTAAAGCCAAATGCATATTAATCTGTTTACGTGTTTGGGGTTGATATGAAATCATTCATTACCTTTTTTTAAAGGATAATCACGTGGGAATTATAATGTTATAGTTTTACTACAGTCTCAACACTGTTGGATTGTACCTCTCCAAATCTTTCAACTGAAACTGTCACTCAAGAGTTAGCGACCTCACTGGCCACCATGTACGAAAGCTTGTGAAAGTGGCCAGGCTGACAAAGCGGTCCTCCCAAACCTCTTTCTTCTTTGACCTTTCATGGCTGGTAGTTGTAGCATCTCCCCCTCTGTCATCATCAGGGATATCATGAACTGGAGCATCCCGCGCCTCAGAGACTAGTGTAGGCGATGGCTCTGAAGCCTTACTAGCACTCTCCAATTCCTCGAAAGTGCTATGAGATGAGAACGGTTTATCCTGGAGTTGGTATCTCCCTTGCGGCCTTGACTGTACTGTCGGCTGCTCCTGAACAGAGGCTGAGTTACCCTCTGATGCTTTCCTAGGCAGGATATATGAGCTCGTCTCAGAGAGATCTGCACCTCTCTTTCTGCCAGCTGTAGCTTTCTTTGTAATTGTCTTTTGTTGGCTAAGGGGTAAGGCACTCTTGCCTCGACCCCGAGAAGGTTCACCTCTCCCTTTAGATGTGTCGTCGCGTCCTCTAGATCGAACCATTGTCTATATTAAGCAAAGGCGATTGTTAGTTGCAATGCAATGTTCAGACATACACATGAGATATTCAAGTAAGCTATGAACCAGAAGACATAGTGAGGGTACACAGTCAAAGCATGCTTGCAGGAAACCAGATCTGCGGCCCGCATAATTTTCTTACGGTCGCAGATGATGACTTATAGACCGCACAATTTTGTTTTACTGCCACAAAAGTCGAGTGCGGTCCGCACAATTCCACTTGCGGCCACACCTCCGAGACCCAACAAATTCCAACTCTGTGATGACAGAGAATTGGCTGATGTGCGGCCGCAACAAGATTTTGGCGGTCCGCACAAATAAATTTGCGACCGCACATTAGAGTCTCAAAGTAGGGACTCACTGATGATAGTAAAAGTGCATTTCTGTGGCTGCAATGGGAATTCTGAGTTCCGCACATTTTACCTTGCGGCCTCCTCAACCTTGAGTTAAACAAGAATACAAGATCGCCCACCTTGAACTCTTTGTTCCAAATGTATTTGTCATGAAGATATTTCATCTTTTCTTTTTATAAGGACGAACTTGCATAAGCATGGTACCGGAACTCATCCAATTCATTCAAATGTGCGGCCCTCAAGTTAGAAGCTACATCCCAATTAAGATTCAACTTATTTAGAGCCCACATGGCCTTGTTCTCTAATTCCACCAAATATGACAAGCTTTTTCGAACACCAACCGGTATGGCGACATCCCGATAGGTGTTTTGTAAGCCGTCCGATAAGCCCATAATGCATCATCAAGCATCTTGAAACAATCCGTCTGATTAGCATTCACCATTTTGGACAAGATACTTTTTATCTCCCGGTTGGAAGCTTCCACTTACCGACTAGCTTGTGGGTGATAAGGAGTCATTACTTTGTGAGTAACACCATACTTGCTAAGCAAGTTGTTGAAAGCCTTGTTGCAGAAATGTAACCCCATCGCTTATAATAGCACGTGGAGTACGAAACCGTGTGAAAATATTCTTCTTCAAGAAAGCCACCACACTTCACACCTCATTGGTGGGTAAAGCAACAACCTCAACCTATTTGTACACATAATCAACCGCGACCAAGATGTAGGTGTTTTCACAAGAACTCACAAAATGGCCCATGAAGTCAATACCCCACACATCAAAAATATCAATCTCCAAGATGTTGTGTGGGGCATTTCATTCTTCTTTGAAATTCCACGGGCCTATTGATATTCATCACATCTTTTCACTAGCTCACTTGCATCCTTGTAAAGAGTGAGCCAATAGAACTCGCAACTAAGGACTTTAGCCGCCGTTCTTGCTCCACCATGATGGCTACCATATGGAAAAGAATGACAAGCCCCAAGAATTTCACTTTGCTCTTCTTCCGGTACATATCTTCTAATCACCTCATCCGTACAAATCCAGAAAAGGTATGGTTCATCCCAATAATAATCTTGACAATCTCGTTTGAGCTTCTTCCTTTGGTTTGAAGAGGACTCATCCGGAATGATTCCACACACAAGAAAATTTGCTAGATCCCTGAACATGGCACCTTTTTCATTGAAATAGCCAAGAGTTGCTCAACAGGGAAGGAGTCATTGATTTTGAGTCCATCATGCGGCCTCCCCTCATCCTTCAAACTAGATAAGTGGTCCGCCACTTGGTTTTCACTCCCTTTTTTATCTTGGATGTCAATGTCAAACTCTTGCAACAAAATCACTCATCTCATAAACCAAGCTTTGGAGTCCTTCTTGCTCATAAGATAACGAAGCGCCGCATGATCCGTGTGGAAAATAACTTTTGCACCCATCAAGTACGGGCGGAACTTCTCAATTGCAAACACAATGGCAAGGAGATCTTTCTCCGTAACGGTATTGCTGAGTTGGTCCCTATTCATGGTCTTACTAGCATAGTAGACCGGATGAAAAATTTTGTTGATGTGTTGCCCCAAAACAACCCAATCGCTACGTCACTTGCATCACATATGAGATCAAAAGGGACACACCAATTAGGAGCGGTGATGATGGGAGTACTTGTCAACTTGAACTTCAACAATTCAAAAGCTCTCATGCAATCATCATTGAAGTTTAACTTAGAATCCTTCTCAAGAAGCTTGCACAACGGGTTCACCACCTTAGAGAAATCTTTGATGAAACGCCGGTCAAACCCCGCGTGGCCTAAGAAACACCGCACACCCTTCACCGAAGTTGGAGGTGGAAGTTTAGAAATCATCTCAATCTTCGCCTTGTCAACTTCAATTTCATTCTTTGAGATTTTGTGGCCAAGGAAAATGCCTTCCTCGACCATGAAATGGCATTTCTCCCAATTAAGCACCAAATTTGTTTCTTCACATCTAGCCAACACTTTATCCAAATTTGCAAGACAATCATCAAAAGAATCTCCAACCATCGAGAAGTCATCCATGAAAAATTCAAGGTAGTCCTCCACCATGTCCGTGAAGATACCCATCACACACCTTTGAAAAGTCGCCGATGCATTGCACAAACCAAATGGCATCCGCTTGAAGGAGAAAGTACCATAGGGAATTGTAAAGGTTGTTTTATCTTGATCTTCCGGAGCAATAAGAATTTGGTTGTAGCCTAAATACCCATCAAGAAAGCAATAGAAAGCACGGCATGCCAATCTATCAAGGATTTGATCTAATAAAGGAAGTGGAAAGTGATTCTTCCTTGTGACTTTGTTGAGCTTGCGATAGTCCATACACACCCTCCATTCGGTCACCGTTCTTGTAGGAATCAACTCATTCTTGTCATCGGTGACCACCGTCGTACCCCCTTCTTTGGGACACATTAAACTGGATAAGTCCACGAACTATCGGAGATGGGGTAGACAACCCCGACATCCAACCACTTGATAATCTCCTTCTTGACAACTTCTTGCATAGCCTCATTGAGTCTTCTTTGATGTTCAATAGATGGTTTGGCGCCATCCTCCAACTTGATCTTATGCATGCAAAAGGCGGGGCTTATCCCCCGAATATCCGCCAATGTCCACCCAATAGCCTTCTTCCTCTTTTGTTGCACCGCCAGTATGGAATCTACATGCATGTTAGTCAAACAAGAGGAAAGAATAACCGGTAAAGTAGAGCAAGGACCAAGAACTTCATACCGAAGATGTGGAGGCAATGGCTTCAACTCCAAGGTAGGAGGCTCTTCAATAGAAGGCTTTGTAGGAGGATTTGTTCTATTTTCAAGATCCAAAGGACAATTTTCAGGGTGCATAGTTGTATGACCCCATTTCTTGCAAAGAGTTCAAACATTCCATGAAGCCAACCATCTCGTCATCATCAAAGTTGAGCAAGACAACCTATAACATATCACCAACATTGATTGTAGCACTTGTTTCATCAACAATAACATCGGTCACCAAGTCCACAAAAGAGCACATCTCATTGCTATTTGGTTGATGCATGTTACACACATGGAAAACCACTTTTTCATCACCAACCCGGAATGTAAGTTCTCCAGCTTCAAGATCACAAAGAGCCTTCCCCGTTGCAAGGAAAGGTCTTCCAAGAATAATCGGCACCTCATAATCAATTTCATAATCTAGAATGACAAAATCCGCCGGAAGCATGAATTTATCAACACGAACCAAGACATCTTCAATCACTCCCAAGGGTCTCTTCATAGTACGATCGACTATTTGCAATCTCATAGAGGTGGGTCTTGGTTGCCCAATCCCCAAAGTCTTGAAAACTGAATAGGGCATCAAATTTATACTTGCCCCAAGATCACAAAGAGCTTTAGCAAACTCGACACTTACAATTGTACAAGAAATCGTGAAAGCACTGGGATCCTCCAACTTAGGAGCCATTGAATGCACAATTGCAATCACTTGATGAGTGACTTTAATTTTTTCAAAATTCATTGACAGCTTCTTTGTCACAATATCCTTCATGAACTTTGCATAACCGGGCATTTGCTCCAAAGCTTCAACTAATGGCACATTGATTGAGAGACTCTTCATCATTTGAATAAACATCTTGAATTAGTTTTCACCATTTTTCTTGGCAAGTCTTTGAGGGTATGGAGGTAGAGGCTTAGGCAATGGTGCCTTAGCCTTTTGTACTACCGGCTCCGGTATGTCAATAATATGATCCCTAGATGTGTTTACCTCCTCTAGAGTCTCTTCCACACTATCATCAATATCAATCCGGACTTCATCATTATGTTGCACCTCATTGCTCTGGATCTCTTCTTCTTGCACCACTTGCTCATCATCCACAAGTTGCCTTTGACTTGAGGTGGGTATGCACCCACCTCTTCCACTTCTTGTAGTAATGGCCATGGCATGCCCCATGTTGTTTCCAACCTTTGGGTTTACTACTGTGTCACTTGGTAGTACCCTCTTAGGATGAGAATTTAGAGCTTGAGAGATTTGCCCAATTTAAACTTCTAAGTTGCGGATTGATGTGTTGTGTGAGGCAAGTTGGACGTACGAATCGACATTCTTTGCCATCATTTGCTTGAACATGTTTTCAATATGCCACATCTCGTTGTTTGAAGAACTTGAACCATGGGAAGGATAAGGAGGCGGGTTATTCGGTTGTTGATACATTGGGGGCCTTTGAAAGCCCGACCCCTAGTTTCCTTGATTGTTGTTCCATCCGCCTTGATTGTTACCCCCCCCCCCCCCAAATTTCCTTGATTATTTCCACTCTAATTTCCTTGATTGTTGTTGTTATGCTAATTTCCTTAATTGTTGTTTTTATTACAATTGCCTTGATTGTTAGAATTCCAATTGCCTTGAATGTTCTAAGACCGCCATTGTTGTTGGTTTAGGTGCTGGAAGTTGTTTCTTTGCTATTGAAAGTTGTTCACATATTGCACCTCCTATTCTTGTTCATTATAAGAATCATCTTGATCAAAACCACTACCGTTTGCACATAATTCTCCACTTGATTTTGCACTTATGGACGTTTAGACCTCCTCTTGTTCACCATCATGTTCACTCCCTCCATGGCATTGACTTGCTTGGGATTTTGCACTTGATTTAGTTGGGTATTTGCTAGTTGCGTCATGGTGGTTGTCAACTCAGCAATGGCTTGCCCATGGTCTTGCAACTCTTTGTGAAGGTGAATCATGTTTGGGTCACCTTGTGGAACATTGGCCCGGGATTGCCAAGCCGATGGTGTTTCTACCATCTCATCCAAAATCTCACACGCCTCCGCATAAGGCGTAGTCATGAAGTTGATTCACTACACATTGGTTGGTTGTGTTAATCCTATGATAGAAAGTTTGTTGAATCATATTCTCCGTCATATCGTTGTTGGGACATTCCTTAACCATTGTTCTATAGCGTTCTCATATCTCGTGCAGTGGTTCATTTGGCTCTTGCTTGAATGCCAAAATCTCATCTCGGAGTGTAGCCATGTGCCCCCGAGAGAAGAACTTAGAAATAAACATTTCCGTCAACTCATCCCAAATGTGAATGGAATGGTTCAGCAATCGTTCCAATCAATCTACCACTTTTTCCCGTAAAGAGAATGGAAAAAGCCTTAGCCTCAATGCATCCTCGGAGAAATTTGTTTGTTTTCTCCCGCAACAAGTATCCACAAACCCCTTCAAATGTTTGTACGCATTTTCAGTTGAAGCACCGATGAAGAAACCTCGTTGCTCAAGCAAAGTGAGCATCACATTTGTGATTTGAAAGTTGTCTGCCCTAATACGGGGAGGAACTATTGCACTTGTATATCCTTCATTGGGTAATATCCGGTGTGGATCCACTCGTGGTGGAGGTAGGGGTGGAGCGGGGACATTGTCATGAGGCACTCGGCCTCTTCTATTGGCTTGATGTTTAAAAGGAACCTCATCAACTTGATCATCCTCGACGTCTACATTCCCTAAAGGCAAATTTTCTAGCTCATTGTTCACCATGGTTGTACCTACGATTTCTCACACAAGTTAGTAACACGAAAGGAAAAGAAGATATTCCAAAAATACACCCAAATATATAGCTAACATTGTTTTAACTCCCCGACAACTGCGCCAAAAATTGATGACGTCCACAACACACCTCTATAGGAGATATGATACGGTCATATGCAATAATAATTACCCAACTATGAGTCGAGGTCGAATCCACTAGGAGTTATGAGGGATGTTAGGAGTATATATTTGAAGCAAGCAAATGGGTTATCTAAGATTTTACTTCCACGACAAGGTTTTATTTTCTATTTCTACTGTTACTCTAATGAATGCAAGCTAAAGAAAATAGATTATAGATAAATATTTTTGAGGTTTTTCCAATTGGATTAAAAGCCTAGGGCTGTGACCATAACTTAGGTGTTTGCCTAATGGGATAAAGATGTTTATACTTATTTTGTTGATTGGGGTGTATTATTGCTCTCAACTCCACATTACTCACTGCATACCTCTCGGTCAAAGAGTGATTTTGCCCAATTTGGCTTTCTCAAGTTCAAATGGGTATCAACCAAAACAGTTGATAAGAGCTCAAGTCAGATTCTTACTATCTCTAGTTTGAACTTTTTAGTTAGGTTAATCAATCTCTCAATAAGCCAATTCCTTGTTAGCTAAGTTATCCTAGACTAGGTCCCTCTTTCTCAAGTAGAGACTAAGTCAAATAGGCTTGAATCAATGTTTGCAACCATTAATTATAAAATTGAAGCATGAACTAAGCTAAATAATCAACATCCAATCATAAACAAGCATAAAATTAATCACCCATAAGGTTTACATACTAGGGTTGGGTCACAACCCTAGTAAAAATCTAGCTACTCATAATGGGATTTGAAGAAAATAAAGATGAAAAGCTAATTAAATTCATAATGGAAGATTAAAATGATGAAATCTAATATTCAAATACTCAAATAAGCTAAAACTTCCTAAAATAGCAAAGAGAAACGGCTACAACAGCTTTGTATGTTCAAACTTGACCTAATTTTATGAAACTCGTCTTTTTATACAGGGCCAAAAATCACGGACAAAAATGGCCCTCGAGAGGTTCTACGACAGCACAATTCCATGTGCAATCAGCAGATTTCTTCAATTGGTAGGAGGGTGAGTTTTGCGTCCGCACATTTCTGGATTGCGGGCGCGAGGCAATCTTCTGTGGCCACACATTTTTGGACTACGGACGCAAGCAATCTTCTGCGGCCGCACAATTCTTGTGCGGTCCGCACTTCACAAAGGCTCCTGGACTGGTCTTTTTGCATACTCGCTCATCTTTGACTCTTAAGCCCAGTTCTGCGGCCTCACAACTCATGTGTGGTCCGCACATTGCTGAAAGTTCTGTTAGATATTTCTTCTTGGTTTGCGGCCGCAGATGTAATTTTGTGGTTCGCAATTTCTTCTGCGGACCGCACATTTGTGCTCTTGCTCCCTTTATTGCCTTGTGCTTCAGAACATTCCTTTTTGAGTCGGATTTCATCTCGGGAGATCAAACTTCCAGCATTCCTACAATTTGCACTATTTTATTAGTTTCAGAAATACAATTCAATACTTTTGGACTAAAATAAAAGCTAAACGGTGCTAATAAGCAGTCAAAATTCTCACTTATCAGGTTTGTTGCTTATTGAGTACTTGTGGTCGGTTGTATTCATACTACACTTCTGCACCTTGCGTGCAAATATTTGATGTTGATGTTGTTATGTATGGTGGGAGCTGGCATTGAAGACGTACCTGCATTCCGGTCATTGCTGCCTTTTATTCTTGGTAACTTTAGAATTATTAATTTGTTCATGTATATTTCAAATAGATGATGTATTTATTTTATACCAGCTTTGTAAACTCTAAATCTTAGAAGTTTATGATTTGTACTACCAGTCCTTGAGAATTCATTGTATAAAAGTACAGTTGTATTATCATTACTTCTCTTAATGAATCTCATTGGAATTGGTTTATTGTTAATTGGCTTACCTAGCGGGTTGAGGTTACGTGTCATCACGACTAGTTGGATTTTGGATCGTTAAATCCAAACGCATATTAATCTGTTTACGTGTTTCGGGATGATATCAAATCATTCATTACCTTTGTTTACAGGATGATCACTTGGAAATGATAATGTTATAGTTTTACTACAGTTGAAACAGTGTGTTGTGGTTGCACCACCAGGTCTTTTGTCAAAGACAGAAAGCTTTCTGTATATTGCTGACTCGAAAAGGGTATAAAATGCCCATCCTACTAGACTAAGCAGTTTGATAACAATTATTTTGGAGCAACTGCAGAGTTCAACAAATGCGGATAAATGAGACAGCTTTGCAACAACAAGAAGCAAGCTGAAAAAGATGCAATACTCAGAAGCTTCATATTAGTTACTGCGAGGGCAATGCACATCTCTTATGTTTTTCTTTTTTCAGAGTGATTCAAGTATCTTTGAATACAATAATAGGAGAGCCACCACATTTTCTTCGGAAGTGATTGTTTAATCACCGTATTTTTCAATGCATTAAATGTTTATAGGTAGCATGAGATGTATGCACAAAACCTTTCTTAGCTTTTAAATCGGAGCTAAAATTTAAAAGAAATTCTTTTGGGTCTTAGAAGATACTCTGTCACATTTTTATGGGATATTTGCTACAATAACATTGTTCGTCTATGAGGTAATTGTTTTGTACTGACAAATTAGGTTTAAAGGAAATGCTATTTGAATTGAATCATAATTGCCTTTATAAAAAGTTCATAATCTTGCTACCGAATTGTACTAATCTTTCATGTTGGCCCGTGCTTGCATGGACCTAATGCAATATACCTGGGACAAGTTAAAAACTATTATTGACCAGCTTATGGTGTGTAAAACTTATATAATGTTTAAGTGGATCAAGCTGCCACCTCTTTTCTTTAAACTTAACAGCGATGGGAGTTGTCAAGAAGGACATTGTGGGGCTGGAGCTATTATGTGGGACATCGAAGGAAAATTTATTCTAGCCTACTTTTTTTTTCTTTGTCCGGGGACCAGTAATTGGGCAGAGAGTGTGGCAATGCTCTTTGGATTGAAACAGAGTGTAACAAAGGGTCTAAGCAAGGTGATAGCTGAAGCATGTTGCGGAAAAATAATAATCTCGTCCAGAAATAATATCCACGGCAAATAATAATAACACAAGAGAATAACAACGACATCAACTCTTTTAACGAGGTAAAATACAATAGACAAGCGGAGCAATATTACTACTATAATATTACAAATTTGTAGTGTCAAGAGACTACTACAACTTTAAAAGAAATAACACTCTTTATTTTAAATACATCACTACAATATTACTCACACTCACAATTATCTCACAGACTACAATCTGTGAATTACTCTCTCTAACTTCTATTACTTCTCTCTTATTTTGGTATGATTGAAATGAAGAAACTGAATGGCTCTATTTATAAGGGATGAATTCGTCGAATTCAGCTAATCAAATTTGACTTTTGAAATTGTAAAATACAAATTGCTCACTGGCGCCCACAATTTCTTGAGATTGCATTCCTTGTCCACCTACCATGTTTGACCTTAAATTTCAACTTGCACTCTTTTTGCTTTTGCTTTTGCTTTTGCTTTTTCTTTTTCTTTTCCTTTTCTAAATCATTTTCTCTTTCTTTTCTTTATTCCTTTTTTTTTTAATTAGATCCCACAAATTTTCCCCTTAATTTTGATTTTTCTTCTTCATTCCAAGATTTGATCTCAATCTCTTGAAATCTTCAAATTTGAGAGGCTTTGTGAAAGTATCCGCAACTTGATCATGAGACTTCACATATTTGAACTCGACTTCCTTCTTAGCAATACATTCTCGGATGAAGTGATATCTTGTATCTATATTCTTGCTTCGATCATGATACACCAGATTCTTGGCAAGTGCCTGTGCGGATTTGTTGTCAATACAAATCTTCGTAGCTTCAATTGGTGGCAAATTGAGCTCCTTTAATAATCTTATCATCCAAATAGCATGACATGTACATGACATTGCTGCTACATATTCGGCTTCACAGGTTGAGAGAGTAACAATGGATTTTTTCTTTGAACTCTAGAAAATAGCACAATCACCCAAGAAAAACACAAAACCAGTTGTGCTTTTCTATCATCAAAAGCTCCCGCATAATCACTAACACAATATCCCATAAGGTTGAAATCATTAGAAGAAGAATAAATTAACCCATAGTCGATCGTACCATTTATGTAACGAAGAATTCTTCAAGTAACTTTCAAATGAGTGGAGGTAGGAGCTTCCATGAAGCGACTTACTACTCCAACTTCAAAGAGTATATCTGGCCGGGTACAAGTCAAGTACCTCAAACTTCCCCCAAGGCTTTTGAAAAATGTGGGATCCACTTTTTCTCCTTCATCAAACTTGGACAATTTTGTCCCACTTTCCATCAGTGTGTTTACGGGGTTGCAATCGAGCATGTTGAAATTCTTCAATATCTCTTTTGTATAGCTTTTTTGAGAGATAAAAATTCCATCCTCCATCTCCTTCAGTTTTAGGCCCAGGTAATATGAGATGAGCCCTATGTCTGTCATCTCGAACTCACGGGACATATCTTTCTTAAAAGCTTCAAACAAATTTGGGTTATTACCCGTAAAAATAATATCATCTACATAAAGACAAACAAGCAAGATATCTCCATTAGTATGAACTTTAAGATAAAAAGCATATTCATGGAGACAACGAGTAAACCTATTATCTTGAAAATACTTGTCGATGTAACTATTCCATGCTCGTGGGGCTTGCTTTAATCCATATAAAGCTTTCTTCAACTGCAATACTTTATCTTCATGATTTTTTATCACAAAGCCCAATGGTTGTTCAACATAGACTTCTTCTTCAAGATATCAATTCAAAAAGGTTGACTTGATGTCTAGTTGATGGATCTTCCACTTCATTTACGCCGCCATAGAGATCAGCAAACGAATCGTTTCCATGCGGGCAACAGGTGCATAGACTTCTTCATACTCAATGCCTTGCTTTTGCTTGTAGCCTTTAGCCACAATTCGTGCCTTGTATCTCTCCACATCTCCATCAACATTCTTCTTTGTCTTGTATACCAATTTTACTCCAATTGCTCGAAGACCCTTGGGAAGAGTTGTTAACACCCAATTGTTGTTCTTCTCTATTGACTCGATCTCCTCCTCCATGGATTGTCTCCACCTTTTCTCTGTAACAGCTTCATCAAAGTTCATTGGTTCACTATCAGCAAAGAGATAATATAAAAAATTAAAATTAGTAATTTCTTCCATGCCATCATAGAGCTCTTGAATGCTCCTTGTCCTTTACGGTTGATCATTTGAACTTTGTTGAGAAGAAGGAGATGCAACATTGGTCAGATAAAGAGGTGGAGTTGTATTATGCACAAGTTCCACGGTCTCTGGTTCTTCTTCATCACCAAAGTATGGAAGAAAATCATCTGAAGTTTCTTCCTGAGCTTCCCAATTCCATGCCAATTCTCCATCAAATTCAACATCATGACTTACCACCACCTTGCCAATACTTGGGTTGTATAGCTTTGAACTCATATCATAGCCAACAAACACATGCTTGACACTTCGATCGTCAATCTTCACTCTCCCTTGATGTGGCACATGAGCATAGACTATGCTCCCAAAGATTCTCAAGTTCTTGACACTTAGCTTTCTTCCACTCCATGCTTCTTGAGGGGTTTGATCTCTAACATTCCTTGTTGTAGACCTGTTGTTCAAATAAACTGCACAAGAAACATCTTCGGCCCAAACTTCCTTAGGCATACTTTTAGCTTTCAACATACATCTAGCCATATTAAGAATCGTTCGATTCTTTCTCTCTGCAACTCCATTTTGTTGGGGTGAATAAGGTACCGTTAGAGGGCGACGAATTTCATGAGACTAACAGAAGTCATTAAATTCCTTTGAAGTGAATTCTCCTCCTCTATCGGACCTTAAAGCTTTTATTTATATCCACTTTCTTTCTCCACAAGTACTTTGAAATTTTTAAAAGCAGCAAAATCTTCAGATTTTTGGTTCAAGAAATAAACCAAGTCTTTCTACTAAAGTAATCAATGAAAAGCAGAAAATATTTACTTTTACCAAAGGAAGGTGGATTGAATGGTCCACACACATCAGTGTGAACAAGTTGGAGATGTTTGGTTGATCTTGACATGGCCTCCTTTGGAAAACTTTGCATGTTTTCCAAGAAGACAAGCTTCATACAATTGATTGGGATGGTTGATTGATGGTATCCCATGCACCATGTTCTTTTCTCCCATTGATTTGAGCGCTTCAAAATTCAAGTGCCCCAATCGCATGTGCCAACACCATGATTCATCTTGCACATTATCCTTCAAACACTTTGCATTAATTGTCTTAAGATTCAGAGAAAATAATCTATTCTTTGCCATATACACTTTAGCAATTAGAATTCCACTTGAATCTCTAAGCCAAAGATACATATTTTTCATGTGGATGTCATATTCCTTTTCAAGAAGTTGGTCCAAACTCAAATTATTACTTTTTAATTTTGGGACATAATAAGCATCTTGAATTAGCTTGTGACTACCCTCTTTACAGGAGATCATAATCGTACATATCCCTTCGATTTGAATCTTTGAGGTATCTCCAAAGGACACATTACCTCTCACTACTTTATTGATCTCCACAAACTTCTCTTTGCATCCACACATATGATTGTTTGCTCCATTGTCCAAATACCACGAGCTGCAATCATCCTTGTCTTCTTCCTTGAGTGTCATCAACAACGTTGACTCATATTCTTCTTTCTTGTCGTCAATAAGGTTAGCTTTCTCTTCAACATTACTACGACATTCCCAAGAGTAATGGCCAAATTTATCACAATTATAACACTCAATTTTTGATTTGTCATATCTTTATCCATTATTTTCTTGGTAGTAGCCACGTCCTCTCTGAATGTTTGGTGGATTTTAACTTCATTGTTGAAGTTGTTATCGTTACTTCTTCCTCTTCCATGACCGCCACGGCCTCGTCCTCACCCGTTTCCTCGATAGCTCTTTTCACCTCCATACTCCTTAAAGGATGCCTATGTTTTAAGAAGTTGCTCCAATGGCACTTCTTGTCTCCTTTTGATCTTTTCTTCGTGGTCCTGTGTAATATCCCATAACTTTAAAACAAGCACACAATGGTCATTTATCAAACTAATTAAGTTTTAAAAAACAAAGGGAAGTGATATGCAAAAGGGTCGAAGCCCACCAGATGAAAATCTGGAAAAAAGTAAAAGAAGAAAAGGGGGTTAAGGGGAAAGGGTACGCAGCAAACAACAGAGAAAAAGGATTTGGGTGAAATCCTAATAAAAAAAAACTTTACAAAAAAGATAGAATAAAAAGAAGGTTTTACTCTTGGTGCTTGTTCATAATCCTTCTAGCGCAACCTCTTCTCTAGTTAAAAGGTTCACTTCTTTCTACAATTTTGGTTGAATTGATTCTTTTGTCTATGCAATCTTATTAGGTTAAATTTTATTTAAATATTTAATACCTATGAGAAATATTATGGAAATTTGATATCTTTTTCTGGTTTTGACCAATTTGCTTAGAGTAGAAAAGAATCATATGTAGAGAAAAAGAAAGAAAAGGGGAAAAAATAGTGTAGTAGTTTGGTTTATACTTACATGGACGGATATATATATATATTGATTTTTATCGAATTTGAGATAAATTACAATATTAAGAGTTACTTTGGTATTTCCGTGTGATGGAAAGAAACAAGAACTTAAGGTGTTCTTATAATTACTATTGAAAAATCTATCAGACTATTTTGTCGCACAAGATACAGGGAACAAAATTAGGTTTTGAGTAATAAATTAGGTGAATAAATATCAAATTTGCACTTTCACTTGTTTGAGTTGGACGTCAAGATTCCATAATACTAGTAAAGAAGTTGGAAAGGTTTGAAAATAGAAAGAAAGAAAAAAAGAGCATTATATTTATTTAGAGAATAGACTACGGAGTTGATGGGTAGTAACACTAGACTTATATCACTTTATAGATTTCACACAAATTGGGCGTTTGGATCGATAAGAAGTCAAGATTTGGCTAGTAGGCATCAAGAGGTGAGTAGTAACCTTACCGCAATTTGGGTTTCTACAATTAGCATGATTTACATATAATTTTAATATGAACATGTTAACGACTATTTTGAATTTGCATGTGGGATAAGTCCTTTACTTGATGTGATGCCACTATATATATTTGAGATGATTACAGTTAATATGAATATTCTCATTGTTACTGAATATGTTTTACCGTTACTTGAGATAAGATTTACCGTTATCGAAATGAAATTACATGATTTGATAAGAACCGAAATGCCCGATATTATTATAAAATATTTTCCTACGAATATATACGGATTACAGAGACATGCATAAATGGGAGTAGACTTTAAAGGATCCCGTAGCTAACGGCGGGTTCGTTAGAACTGGTGCACCTTATAATTACCGATTACTATTACAACCCTCGCTAGTGGGAAGATAGAACTAGCATACCGTTATCAATTTCCCTCGAGTAGGGACTACCGTTATATTTGACTTCTTGCGAAGAAGTCCACAGTTATACCAATTATATGTTCCATTCATTGAACCCTCCCTAACATGAATATTGATATTATACAGTATTTACCGAACTTATTACCGAATTGTCAATTGAATTATATTACATGCAAAACATGATGAAACTGATTATTGTCTATTGTTTCTGAAAGGGCATTCTTATGATATTTTCTGTTTAATATATATACTAGCATGTTTTCTGACTTGTCCCCAATAAAAACGGTTGTGGTTAAGTGTTATTACTTACTGATCTAGAGAATCATTCCCTGCTAATTGTTTTTTTACAGAGACAGTAGTTTACGCGGGCGAGGATTTTGTTAATTAGAGCGCACAGCTTGATAGTTCTTGGTGAACCTCGCACTTGTTCACGTGGGCGGAGATTTTATTTATTGTTATGGTCTTTTCTTTGAACTCTTAGAGTCGCTACATAGTCATTATTTTAGTGTCATGAGTATTCTTTTATTAATATAGACGTATGTTGAGTATCGCTCTTTATTATCAAAGTTGGAGATAAATTAATATTTCTAGCTATTAGTGAGAGGACTATTAATGGTAGCTATTTGTTTGGGTTAATTGATAAAGTTATTGTTGTTTGGATTGATATTAGGATGTTTGGTTGTTGATTTGAGACAGGAAAATTTTTGGATAGTCCAAAAACAGGGGAAACTCTGTCCGATTTTCTGTAAAATATCGATGAGGCTTACTTGAGGGCACTTGCTCCTAAGTGCCGGTCATGATCCTAAATTGGGTCGTGACAAAGTTGGTATCAGAGCTTAGGATTTAAGTCCCGAGTCATGGAACAATGTTTAGTAAATTCTGGTTCATGGGTATGTAAGCGCCCATACTTATGATCTTGAGGCTACTGAACATCTAGGAATGTTTTCCCTTCTTTCATTCTTTGATCGTGCGTTGAGATAACTTGAGATTGACTTTGGAGTATTTCTTTCGCAGATGGCTAGGACACTCACACCTTCATCTGCTAGACGTGGTGCAAGACGTGGTGCTGGACACGGTGCTGGACGTGGTACTACCTGAGGTAGCAGTCAAATTGGGGCTCATTAGACTAGAAGACAGGCTGCTCCTCAACCTGAAGTTGGGTACATGGGTGAACCCCAAGCTACTATGCCAGATCAAGTGCAAGAACAGGGAGTTCAAGACGCTCCACAACTAGTGCCAATTGTTGTACCTACTGTTGCCTTACCTGTAGACGTAGTGGCAAGGTTATTGAATGTGTTAGAGGCATTGGTGCCTACTCAGGATGGAAATTCATCTCCTCAAGCTACTTTACAGACACAAGAAACTGCACAGACTCATACTTTCGAGAATAAGGAAGTATCCGTACAAGAGTTCCTGAAATTGAAATCACCAAAATTCATTGGTTCTGTAATTCAGCATATCCTCAAAGTTTTTTAGATGGGACACTCAAGGCATTACATGCTCTTGGATGTTCTAGTGAGAGAGCCGTGGAGCTCGCAGCATACAAACTAGAGGATATGGCCAATACATGGTATGAAACTGTGTTGTTAGGAAGGACAGGAGGAGCAGCACCACTAACATGGGACGAGTTCAGTAAGTTGTTCATGAATCATTTTCTTCCAGACAGCCTAATGCAAAAATATGCTAGAGACTTTGAGAGATTGGTTCAGACTCCGGATATGGATGTGTCAACATATAATACCAAGTTTTGTAATCTGCTAGATATGCTCCTTACTTAGTGCCTACCGAAGAAGCTCGAGCTCAGAGGTTTGTTGATGGATTGGTTGGTCGTCTATACACTGCAGTAGCCCCATGGATGAAGACTTTGTCCTACTCTGATGCAGTCGATCTTGCTAAAAAGATTGAAACTAAGGGACGTGATGAGCGTGCAACCAGTGATTTACGTAAGAAGTCCAAGACAGGGGGATCTTTCAATGGCGATTTGAGTTAAAATCGCAGGGCAGGAAATTAGGCACAACAGCAACAGGGTTCTCAGATAGGGACACACTCATCTTCACAATCCACATACAGACCACATTACAAGCAGGGTACTAGGGGACCATCATCATATGGACATCGTAATTCAGGGCAGATATATGCCACTACACCAGTATGCCAGACCTGTGGTAAGTCACATTTGGGCCAGTGTCGTATTATGACTGAGAGTGCTTTCGATATGGCCAGTTTGGACATCACTTGAGGGATTGCCCTCAGCCTTCAAGGAATTTCAACCATGCTTCTATTCAGTCAGCTGCACCTACTCAGACTACTCGTAATACTTCAGGTGCTGCAGGTATAGGAAATAGAGGTCGAGGTGCTGGAGATAATGCTATTGTGAATCAAGGACAAGGGAATACTGTTAGGCGAGAGTTTTTCTACTCCTGTTGGGTTGTCTCTATTAGCTGAATACGTGTATCATGCTTGTCAGATTCGGGTTGAGGGTAGAGATACTCTAGTGACCTTATTGTACTTGATATGATTGACTTTGACATGCTGATGGGAATGGATTGGTTATCCTCTTGCTATGCTATCGTCGATTGTCATGCAAAGATAGTTAAGTTTGAGATACCAAACGAACCCAGTTTTATTCTAAAAGGGGGTCAGGTTCCAAAGACTTGCAAAGTTGTATCTTTTATGAAGGCTCAATGACTTCTGAAGAAAGGTTGCTTGGGTCTCTTAGCTATTGTAAATGACACAAGAAAGGAAACAATTAGTATAGAAAATGTACCAGTAGTGAGAGAATTGTTTGATGTATTTCCTGAGGTGTGATGACCCGATAGGTTATCTAAGGTTTCAGAACCAATTTTTGTGTCTTGAGGCCTCAAATACCTCATTTTAGCCTTCCTCGATGTAATGACCCGACCGGTCATTTTACGTATTTACACTTCGCTCGATTGTTTGAGGGTATGAGTAGTTCCGTATGATGTAATATGACTTATGTGAATCATCGGTTTTGGTTTTCAGGTTATTCGGAATTGATTTGAAAGAATGATTCCCAGTTAGAAGCTTTAAATTAGAAAGAGTCGACCAAGTTTGATTTTTATGAATTTGAACCTGAAATGGAGTTTTGATGGTTCTAGTATCCCCGTTGAGTGATTTTGGACTTAGGAGCGTGTCCGGATTTGTGATTTGGAGGTCCGTGGTTGAATTTGGCTCGAAATGGCAAAAGTTGAAATTTTGGAAAGTTTGACCGGGAGTGGACTTTTTTATATCAGATTCGGATTGTGATTCCGAGAATTGGAATAGCTTCGTTATGTTATTTGCGACTTGTGCGCAAAATTTGAATTCATTCCGAATTGATTTGCTATGTTTCGGCACGAGTTATTAACTTTGAAAGTTCAAAGTTCATAGATTTCGATTTGAGAGGTGATTCATCGTTTCGATGTTGTTATGCGTGATTTGAGGCCTCGAGTAGGTCCGTGTTATGTTATTGGACTTGTTGGTATATTCAGGCGGGGTCCCGAGTGGTTGGATGAGTTTTGAACGAGGTTCAGATCATTTTACTTCATGTTACGATTGTTGGTTCTAGTGTGACCGCACCTGCGACTGGTTTGCGCAGGTGCAAAGGTCGTAGAAGTGACGAAGGGGTCGCAGGAGCAGAAATAGTTCTGGGTGAGAAAGATCGCAGAAGCGGAGATTTGGGCGCATATGCGGATGCGCAGGAGCGAGTTGATGGAGCGCAGGAGCGAGATATTTAGCAGGTGCGGATGGTGGCTCGCACCTGCGATGTCGCAGAAGCGGATATGTTATCTGCATGTGCGAGGGTCAAGTCCTCAGCTGATTCCGCAGAAGCGGAGGTTATGTCATAGAAATGACGCCGCAGAAGCGGCTAATGTGCCGGAGGTGCAAAAATGCTAGCAAAAGCTATAAATCGAAGTTTTGGTTCTTTCTTTATATTTTGCGATGTGGGACTCGGATTGAGGCGATTGTTGGAGCAATTTTCATCATGAGGATTGGGGTAAGTGTTCCCTACTCGGTTTTGGTTATATTTCATGAATCCACCATGGTTTTTGGTAATTGGATTGTGAATTTTAAAGAGGAAATTGGGGGTTTTGGCCTAAAGTTTCGTAATATGAATTTTTGAGTTGTGAACATCGAATTGGAGTCGGATTTGAGTGAAACTAGTATGGTTAGACTCGTAATTGAATGGGTTGTTGAATTTCGTTAATTTTGTCGGGTTCTGAGGTACGGGCCCGGGTTTGGATTTTGGCCGGTTTTGGGCTTTTGATTCAAGATTTGATCTTTTTCAATATGGATTGGTTCCCTTAGCATTGTTTGATGTATTTAAGTTGCTTTTGGTTAGTTTTGAGCCATTTGGAGATCGGAACGTGCGGGATGGCATTTTGGAGCATCGCTTGGCTTGCTCGATGTTGGAATTGGCTTGTTCGAGGTAAGTAACTCTTCTAATCTTAGTGCTGAGGGTATGAAACCCCATAATATGTGTTATGTGATTGGTATTGAGGTGACGCACATGCTAGGTGATGGGCGTGTGGGCATGCACCATGTGAATTGGGACTCTGTTGTTTCTATGGCACTATATAATGGTCCTATTTTGTTGATATCCGTGTTTTCATCATGTGATAAAGTAATTAAGCTGTCAATCATGCTAGATATTATGTTTAGGCATTATGTCGATACTGTTTGGACCTATAGTGGTCGTTTCTTACTATCATCTCACTGATTTCATTGATATTTCATACTCAGTCATATCCATGCATTCATACCATATCTCAGTCTCAGATATTTTTTATTGATACATCATATCATTATTGTCGGACTAGTTTCATGACATTGTTAGCTCGTGAGTGAGACTGGAGAAATTGATGACCGAGTGAGGCCAAGGGCCTAAGTGAGAGTGACATTTTAGGATCGGGTTGCACGCCGCAACATATTATACTGATTATATTTTATATGGATTGGGTTGCACGCCGCAACGAGCCTTATGGCTATTTATATATTATAGGATCGGGTTGCACGCCGCAGCGATATAGCACTCTGGCTGAAGGAGCCCCTCCGGAGTCTGCACACCCCCAGTGAGCGTGGTTGTCATTATTGAGGGATAGATCTTCCCTGGACATGGATCTTGTCAGAAGGATTATATACCTGGAGATGTATCTTCTCTATAGGCTGGATTGGCCATACTCGGTACTGAGTGACTGATGATCAGTTGATGTGTATATTCCGGGATGGATCTTCCCTGGGCCGGATTGGTCATATACAGTACCAAGTGATTGAGCATGATGAGTGAAATGTGTGAGAAAGTGAGATTGAGTACTCCGAGAGTATGAGTACATGAGTTCATCTCTGAGATACATTGCATTGACATGCACACATGACCTACATGCATCGAGATGTATTTTCCTCATGCTGAACGGTATTACATCATTCATGATTTCTCACACATGTTGACAGATTGGCATAGAGATGTATTTGTTTTACACTGGTTATCTCGAAAGAAAATGAAACATCTTAGTTATTATTATTGAGAGGAATTTTGGGAAAATTATTGTTTTCAAACTTATTCATATTTTTGGCAACTTCGGTAAATGATTTGGGTTTTCACTGATGTACTTGAAAGGCAGAACTATTTTCGAAACTCATGATTTTGCTGAGCATCTTATCTCTGAGTTACTTCTTGTATTATTTGCTTTACGTTGTTATGAACTGTTGTTGGTAATTGGTGGTGGACCCGACCTTGGTACAAGCTCGTCACTACTTTCAACCTAAGGTTAGGTTTGTTACTTATTGAGTACATGGGGTCGGTTGTACTTATACTACACTTCTGCACCTTGCGTGTAGATGTCGGCTGTTGATGTTGCTGTGTTCGATAGGAGCTGGATTTGAAGATGTCTCTGCGTTCCGATTGTAGCTGGCTCTTGTTCTTGGTAGCCTTAGATCTATAAAAATCTGTTTATTTTCAAACAGACGATGTATTTATTTCATTTCTTCTTTGTAAACTCTATTCTTAGAAGCTCATGATTTGTACTTCCAGTTCTTGGGGAATGTATTAGATTCAGATATTTCTTTACTTAGTTGCTTTATTAATGGTTATTGGAATTTGTTAGTGGTTAATTGGCTTACCTAGCAGGTTGGGTTAGGTTCCATCACGACTAGTCGGATTTTGGGTCGTGACAAGGTGGTATCAGAGCTCTAGGTTCATAGGTTCTACAAGTCATGAGCAAGTGTCTAGTAGAGTCTTGCGGATCAGTATGATGACGTCCATACCTATCTTTGAGAGGCTACAGGACATTTAGGATATACTTCCCATCTTTCTTTCCTTATCATGCGACATTGATTCAGCTTAAAGCGTAACTCTTTGAATTCCTTCCACGCATACGTATGCGCATGTGAGCGCTCGATATCGGTTGTGCGCCGACGTCTTGTGATTCCATGGTTGAGTTACGAGATGTAATTTTGGTGTGCTGATGATGGGCCAGTTTGGAGGACTTGAGGTCGGATTTTGACGATGGCTTGAGCACGGAGATTTTAATTGTGTGAGCACGTGCTTTTGGACTTATACGTCCGGTAGTGTTCCTATGAGTGGAATTTGTGGCTCGATGAGTGATAGAATGACTATGTGGTGAGTATGATGAGACTACGAGATGTGTTTAGATTGTTTGAATGTGACGAGAAGAGTTTACTTGAGATGTAGCAAGGACTATGGGGTGCCTAATTTCTATCTTGATTTGGCGTATGGTCTCGAGTTATGGGTGTATTGAGGGATCTCTCATGTTGTTTAGTTATGGAGTGAAGTAGATTCTTATGTCTTATTGACGAGTTCAGAATTAAGAAGATTAAGTGATTGCGTAGTAGTCGTGACTGTGGAAGGGTATAGAGAGATGTCAGTTTGAGGCAGAGCAGGTGGGTTATCTCCTACGAGGTGTCCTGAGGTTGTGTGGTCCTTATGATGTTTTGTAGAGAGTTATCTTTTACCAGTGAATGATATATGTTGCAATTTGAGTTTGGATTGCTTGTAGGAGTTGGCTTGACTATTATAAGGGTGAATGCGAGATTTGCAGACGATTTGAGGTATTATATGGTTTGTGTTACATGGGCTTGCGAAGGATTTAGTTGAATTTTAGTGCGCGATTCTGGCAGTAATAGACTATGGGTATCGTGATGTTATCGACCATTTTGTTCTATGGATTTGAGTCAAGTGGGGGAGTGTTATCGACGAGTTATTTGCACGGTTATGTGCCATATTGGTTTCGGTTCGGGGTATACTGGTGAATCAGTTATGACTTGCAAAATCGAGATCGAGGATGACTTGTGTAAAGGAATTTCTAGATACAAGTTGTATTAAGCTCTACGGGTATATGGGAATCATTAAATAATTGAGTGGTTATTCGCGAAGCATGTAGGGTACATGGAGTAGGAATTTGCTCGATTGCTTAGGAGTGTGGACTACTCCCTTGGGTGTTGGTGTACTAATGGGGCACAGGTCGTTTGGTCCGTTTGGTCGGTTAAATTGAGATTTGAGTAGAGTGGACGACTCTCGAGAATGGTTCTAATGGATTCAAGAATTATATGTAGAAATTGAGAATTATACTAGGGTGAGTTGTGTGGTGAATTTTGGTTAAGGATCGTGGTATTCCAGCAATGAGAAGTATCAATTTGAAGGCAATTTGGAAGGGACTTGGAGAAATAGGACAGCATGGTGGTAGGTTGGATTAGCACAGTAATGGGTATGATCGGTTCTTTGGGTACTTATGATGTGGCTAGTCTCTACAGGTGTTTCGTGGAAATGCTCTTGGGTCTTGGCAACCTGCGTGGCTGAGTTGAGTTAGAGAGATTCGGTTCAGATAGCTTGGTTATGTGCAAATGGGTTTCGTAGAGTTCTCAATGATTTCTACCAAGGTTTGAGGGGTATATTTCCTGCTAGCGTGAGGAGCATGTGGCGTATAGTGAATTTCTTCTAGATGAAATCAAATGGAAGGTCCTTGGCTAATTGAGTTTGTAGTTGCTTGTGACTCGGATTGGACTATGAAGTTCTCGTATTTTTCATATGATGGCATTGTATATGCGGTGTGTTGTGTGGGATTGAGATTTACGTGAGCGGGATCACAGTTCTGCTTAAAAGCATGGACGGTTTCAGATGACTAGGTAAATGATATTACTTTTTTGGTATGGCTTGATGAGAGTATACATTTCAGAAGGGGCAATGTGTTTTGATTTATGGACACTTCACTGGTATTGCGGCACTCTTTTGGTTGATCGACTGCTGATATTCACATTTCGCTATGTGGCATGGAAGAATTTTAGAAGTATTCCTAGTGGGATGATCATGTATGAGAGATGTGTTAGACATTCGGGCGGTGGAGATGGAATCAGATATGGTGATTCGGGTGTTTTATGGATTTGGAGGCTGGGAGTTCTCGGGAGCAGATTGTTTCATGGTTGTGGACTGTGAAGTTGTGGCCGAAGCTAGCCAGTTGATAGTATGTGTTATGATTCAATCATTGTGGACATTCGGAGGGTTATTTATCTATCTGTGGGTGACTAGATCTGATTTGGGAGTCCATTGGTAGGCCCAATTAGGATGTGTATTCTACACCGTGCCGAATTGGTTAGCTCCATACTGCTATTATTGAGGGATGTGCCATTCGATTGTTGTTTGAGCTTATTCGTGTTCTGAAATGATCCGTGAGTTACTCTTCTATGCTACGAAGAGTTGTGATTCGTTGGGTATATGCACATATGGTGCGGTTCTATTGTGGCCTTATAGCGGAATTTGAGCGAGAAGAGTATTGGGTATTGCTTGGTTGATGGCGTATTAGTTATGTTCTTTCGGGTTTTGTGTGGCATGGTGTCATTTGCTTCTCTATGGTTATAGTAATGCACTTTGAAACCTTGATGTCGAATTGCATATGGTTATTGATTTTTAGTAGGGTGGCTTGAGGTATTTCATATGGACTAGTATTTGGATAGGGTCGCGCATTTCGTGGTGGTAGTACTTGAGGAGCTTGCAGGACGGTTCTCTCATTTGAGTCATTTTCCATGATTGAGTACATTTAGAATGTTGCTATTTGGTGCACAGATTGCATGGGTTGTGGCTTTAGATTGTATTGATGTGTCATGTCACTAGAGTGGTCATGTTAGATGAGATGAGGTCATTGGACCTAGAATGGATGCTATCAGATTTGATTGTGGTATATTTGTAAGGATAATATCGGAAGTCGGCTTAGAAATTGGCTATAGTTCTTGTAGAAGGAGAGGGAGCTCCATGACCTATTGATCTGACGAATGGTTATGAATTATGCATGTTTCTTTCATCATCGGCAGTGTACGAAGGTTTTAGAGAAAGGCTTTATTTGATATGAGGTCTATTACCGGTATTGGGTTATTTTGAGCAGCTACTGTGATTTGAAATTTTCGCTATGAGTATTTGAGTTATATGGTACATCATGTGATTACATCTTGGGTTATAGATATGGCTTGATACAGCTTGTTCAGACTTATACAGTGTGTAGATGCGAGATTCTGATCTTATAGAAATTATGGATGTTGGAGATTGGATTTTAAGGTTTATGGGCTAGGTTGAATTAAGAGACTACAGTTATGTTGTGTTGTCGGGCCTATATGAGATAGGGTGACGTGAGATCACCTCCGGATATGTGCAGGGTAAGGTTACACAGCGATTTGATAGATTTTGGAATAACTTTGGACATGTTTGAGGACGAACGTATGTTTAAGTGGGGATGGATGTAACGACCCGACCGGTCGTTTTGAGCATTTACACTTCGCTGGGTTATTTGAGGGCATGAGTAGCTCTGTATGATGTAACATGACTTAAGTGAATCGTCAGTTTTGATTTTTAGGTTTTTTGTTTTTTTTTTAAGCTACTATACCACTCGGCAGCACTTGTCTAGTGGCTAATATATAAATAAAATCCCAAAATGGGTCCAAAGCATCCAAGATGTCCAAACCAAAATAGAAGTTGCATGAAGCTACTAGCTATTAAATAGATAGAAAAGCTAAAATCTAATGAACTAGCTATTACGACATGATAAGTTGAATGCTTCCTTTTCCTATTAGTGTATGTGAATCCAACTGTCATTGGCAAATACCAAGCAGCACCTATCAAGCTCTCACCAAGCGCCAGGGTATACTGTCCATAGGCTAAAATGAATTCCAAACATCTCCACCACAGAGTTGAAGCCAGCATAGTCTTCCAAGTGTAGCTACTATATGATCTACATATGTAGTGGACTGATTTCGTCCAAGTATTAATCATGTGCTCACTCATCAAAATTAATGTGTAGAAGAGGAGCCTAGCTTTAGGTAGGCTTTGCAAGGCAAAAGTCAGGCTTGAGCTGGCTTTAGACAGGCTTTTCAAGGCAAAATCCAGGCTTGAACTGGCTTTAGGTAGGCTTTGCAGGGCAAAAGCCAGGCTTGAGCTGGCTTTAGGCAGGCTTTGCAAGGTGAAAGCCAGGCATGAGCTAGCTTTAGCCAGGCTTTGCAAGGCAAAAGCCAGGCATGAGCTGCCTTTAGGCCGGCTTTGCAAGGCAAAAGCCAGGAATGAGCTGGCTTTAAGAAGGCTTTGCAAGGCAAAGGCTAGGCTTTGAAATTGTGCCTTTTTGTGATCTTGTAAGCTCAGATCCTTCCCTACTAGAACCTTTAATGTAGACATCATTTTAAACATTGCTAAACCATCCTCAGATTGAGCATGAAAGCATGCTAATACCACTGAGAAATGATTCAACAATCTCCAAAAATACCATATGATGGGTTCAGCATTTTCCATAGCATTTGGACATACCAGAAGTAGGATAAATTGTACCATCCCACACCTGCTTATCGCATTTTTTCTGCACAATATCAAAGCACCCCTAGAATGAGCATGGTACCATGCTAATACCATTGGAAAGTACCTTAATAGCATACTGAATGAGACAAAGAAACATGCAGGTTTGTGCAGAGTCCAATCCTGTGAAGCCATCAGTCTGGGGTTCTTCTCTTTGCTATCCTAACCCTAAGGTTAGGTGATTGAGATTTGTCTAGATTGATCAACCTCCTCCCTGCACTAGGCAGTTCAGAGAATGAATGAAACTCAGATGTACCTGCAAAAGAGAACACAATGTTAGCTATAAAATTCGCCTCTGAGTTGCCTTCTCTGAACACATGTTGAAAGATCACATTGAAGTTGTCCTTCATCTCTATAATTTTTTTCACATCCTGTGCAATTACCCATGGAGGATCCCATTCCCCTTCTATCGCCTTCTTCATCACCAATGAATCAGTCTCCAATATGAGAGGGTGAAGATCATGCTCCACACAGTATTCCAACCCTTGAAGAATAACCTTAGCATCAGCTACCACATTAGTTGTCACTCCCAGGTCTACTGCCCTAGCATACACCACATCACCTTCATCATCCCTCACACAAAATCCTAGGGAGCTAGGTCCAGGATTTCTCTTTGAAGCTCCATCAGTATTACATTTGTACCAACCATGAAAAGGATGTTGCCATTCAGGTTATTCGGAATTGATTTGAAAGAAATTATTTTAAAACAAAATATACTACTAGGTTATTCACCTAGTAGCTAATATATTAAATAAATCCCAAATTGGGTCAAAGTTACAAATGTTCAAGTGAACTACAAAAAAACAATACGACAAAGAAATCCAATGGTTATTGCTACCAAATACAATGTAGCAGTAGCGTAATGAAAGATGGAAAATACAAAGCTAGTAATTTGAAACGTCCAATTATTGCCGACGACCATGAATGCACACACCAGTTGCCAACAATTTGTTGTAGCACCTATAAAGCTCTCACCAGGCGCCATTTGTTGCAATCCTAAGGAGTAAGGTATGTTTAAATCCAGTAGTTGTAAAGCAAAGCATTTTGGGCATTGTGAACTTAGGGTTTTTGAACTCATGTTGGACTCTATGAGATGCCTTCTTGACTCCATGGTTCTGTATGATGTTAAACCACCCCCAGAATGAGCATGATAACATGCTAATACCACTGAGAAATAGTGTAACACCACACAAACAATACACAGTAGTCAAGCTCGAGAATGGTGATAACTGTCTGTGTAGGTGCATCAGACTACTGTCCAAGTCAAGCTGCTTGTAGTGTAGCAGGATAGCTTCTAGTTTTCTGAATCTGATATGTACTGACATCTGTGTTGCTGAAATATTGTTGATGAAGTGTTGTTGCAGTAAAACACTTATGTATTTGTGCTGCTGAATTCCAATTGTTGTATTTCTTAACACCAATTGAAACTGGCACAGGCAGAACCATGATGTATTCTGGAACCTGCTGCTCGATAGTAGCATGATTTTTCTATGGAAATGTCCTCTGTAGATGTATTTTGAGATGCTCAATTGTAGTTATGTACTGTCAAATGGTTCCATACCATGCAGCTGCATTAAAAAGCTGAATTTGTATCTGGAACCTGTAAAATGTAGCAAACAGGTTAGTAGGAATGATTCTTTCCCCAGGTTCTTGTGTGTTCTGGTAGATGTGAGGAAGGGTAGATTGTGGATGAAAGAGGAATTCTATTTTTTGGAATAATACAGGAGAGAGAGAAGGAATTAGTTGGTCATTGGTTGGTTATTGGTTGAAGCAGGTGAGTGCTTCTGATGGCTGAAGCAGTGAGAGATTCTGATGGTTAAAGCAGGTGAATGCACTGGTAAGTAGTAAGACAGTGAGTCCATTTAGAGTAGTGTATTGATATCTTCCAACTTTGTACACAACTGCAGGTGCTCGAGCACTTTGGATGCAGATAGAAATCCATGTTGATGCCTCAATAAGCTGAGCTTGTCCATGGAACCTGCACAATGTAGCAAACAAATTAGTAGAAAAGATTCTGCTCCCAGGTTCTTGTGTGTTCTGGGAGCATTGAACAAGATTGGGTAGTGATTGATGGAGGAAAGCTGTGGATGATGTCTGATTGGTATATTGTTGTTGTATGCCATCAAACCACCCCCAGTTTGATCATGAAGCCAAGCTAATACCACTGGGATGTGATACGATAACACACTAACAGTTGATACCTTCAAAGTGAACTAATTTGCTGAATTTGTACGCCTTGATCTTCATGTGAACTGATTTGCTGATGATATATTTGTACAAGCATAGTATCAGTTGTATCTCCATTGAATAATTATGTGTTTGTGCTGAATCATTGATGAAACATTGAAGGTTCCCATCTCTGTAATAGATAGTTGAATAGCAGCAGCAAAATGATGTAACATTAGTAGCCTTCCTCGTGTGTGAGCTTGAGAATGGCTAACCCAGCAGTGTTTGTACGTATGGGTAATCAGAGATTGACGAAGTATAATACACCAACTATTGCAGGTTGAACATTTTTCCATAGTATAACCATGCAAATACCACTAAGTGATGATGCATCTCCACATCGCAAGTAATCTGTGAAGAACTGATATAGCATTTGCTCTATGCACCACTCTGTGTACACTGTAAGCAGATGTGTTACTTGTTGAGTACGACGCAAAGATTTTATAATTTGAGTCCTCCTGTTCTGCAAGTAAACAACAGCAGAAATGCACATTTGAAGAATGCACTATTTTCCTTAATCTTTGTCATCTTTACCATCATTGCAACCATGTGTCGAGGCAATGTTATTCTTGTGTTTGGTTATCCATTCACCATCATAGAACCCCCCATGTTTATCATGTTCTGTTAATATCACTTAGAAGTATCCTGCCTTATTACAGACTAACAGCAGCAACATACCATCCTAGTGTACTATCAGAAACTTTTACACATCAATTTGGGAATTTTCTTTTAGCAGTTTTAACCCTTAGATTTGGTATTTGAGACTTGTCCATGTTTATTAATCTCTTTCCTGCTGTAGGAAGTTCTGTGAAGGAGTGAAAATGAGTTGTCCCTGCAAAAGAAAAAGCAATGTTAGCTATATAATATGCTAAAGTGTTCCCTTATCTTTAAACATGTTGAAAGATCATATTGAAATGATCCCTCAACAACTGAATCTTCTGAACTTCTGCCATTATACACCAAGGTGTCTCCCATTCTCTTTCAATAATCTTCTTCAACAGCAAGCAGTCTGCCTCTAATATCCGTGGATGAAAGTTGTTGGCAGAACAGTATTCCAGCCCATGTAGTATAGCTTTTACTTCAGCTACCACATTAGTGGTTTCATCTAGGTTTACTGATCTTGCATATATTAGATCATCTGCATCATCTCAGCTAGAAGCTTTAAATTTGAAAGAGTCGACCAAGTTTGATTTTTTGTGAATTTGAACCCGGAACGGAGTTTTGATTGTTCCATTAGCTCCGTTGGGTGATTTTGGATTTAGGAGCGCGTCCGTATTTATGATTTGGAGGTCCGTGGTTGAATTTGGCTCAAAATGGCAAAAGTTGAAATTTTGGAAAGTTTGACCGGGAGTGGACTTTTTGATATCGGATTCGGATTGTGATTCCAGGAATTGGAATAGCTTAATTATCTTATTTGGGACTTGTGCGCAAAATTTAAAGTCAATCCGGATTGATTTGCTATGTTTCCGCACGAGTTATTGAATTTGAAAGTTCAAAGTTCATATATTTCGATTTGAGGGGCAATTTATCGTTTCGATGTTGTTATGCGTGATTTGACGCCTCGAGTAGGTTCGTGTTATGTTATTTGACTTATTGGTATATTCGGACGGGGTCCCGAGTGGCTCGGATGAGTTTTGGACGAGGTTCTGATCATTTTACTTCATGTTGCCATTGTTGGTTCTGGTGTGACCGCACCTGCAGCTGGTTTGCGTAAGTGTGAAGGTCGCAGAAGCAACAAAGGGGTCGCAGGAGCAGAAATAGTGTTGGGTGAGGAAGACCGCAGAATCGGAGATTTGGGCGCATATGCGGATGCGCAAGAGCAAGTTGATGGAGCGCAGGAGCGAGAAACTTCGCAGGTGCAGATGGTGGCACGCACATGCGATGTCGCAGAAGCGGATATGTTGTTCGCAGGTGCAAGGGCCTAGTCCTCAGCCGATCCACAAAAGCAGAGGTTATGTCGCAGAAGCGATGCCGCAGAAACGGCTAATGTGCCGCAGGTGAGAAAATATTGGCAGAAGCTACAAATCGAGGTTTTGATTCTTTCTTCATACTTTAAGATGTGGGACTCGGATTGAGGCAATTTTTGGATTGGGGTAAGTGTTCTCTACTCGATGTTGGTTATAATTCATGAATACGCCTTCGTTTTTGGTAATTGGATTGTGAATTTTAAAGAGGAAATTGGAAGTTTTGGCCTAACGTTTCGTAATATAAATTTTTGGGTTTTGAATATTGAATTGGAGTCGAATTTGAGTGAAATTAGTATGGTTGGACTCATAATTAAATGGGTTGTTGAATTTTGTAAATTTTGTCGGGTTCCGAGATGCGGGACCGGGTTGGGTTTTACGCCGGTTTTGGGCTTTTGATTCAAGATTTGATCTATTTCGATCAGGATTGGTTCCTTAGCATTGTTTGATGTATTTGAGTTATTTTTGGTTAGTTTCGAGTTGTTCGGAGGTCGGAACGCGCGAGATGGCATTTTGGAGCATCGCTTGGCTTGCTCGGTGTTGGAATTGGCTTGTTCGAGGTAAGTAACTCTTCTAATCTTAGTGCTGAGGGTATGAAACCCCGTAATACGTGTTATGTGATTGGTATTGAGGTGACGCACATGCTAGGTGACGGGCATGTGGGTATGCACCATGTGAATTAGGACTCTGTTGTTTCTATGGCACTGTATAGTGGTCCTATTTTGTTGATATCCGTGTTTTCACCATGTGATAAAGTAATTGAGCTGTCAATCATGCTAGATATCATGTTTAGGCATTATGCCGATACTATCTGGACCTATAGTGGTCATTTCTTACTGTCATCTCACTGATTTTATTGATATTTCATACTCAGTCATATCCATGCATTCATACCATATCTCAGTCTCAGATATTATTTATTGATACATTATATCATTGTTGTCGGGCTAGTTTCATGACATTGTGAGCCCGTGACTGAGACTGGAGAGATTGATGACTGAGTGAGGCCGAGGGCCTGAGTGAGAGTGCCATTTTGGGATCGGGCTGCACGCCGCAGCATATTATACTGATTATATTTTATATGGATCGGGTTGCACGCCGCAACGAGCCTTACGTCTATTTATATATTATGGGATCGGGCTGCACGCTGCAGCGATATAGCGCTTGGGCTGAAGGAGCCCCCCCGGAGTTTGCACACCCCCAGTGAGCGTTGTTGTCATTATTGAGGGATGGATCTTCCCTGGACATGGATCTTGTCGGAAGCATTATATACTGGGAGATGGATATTCTCCATGGGCTGGATTGGCCCTACTCGATACTGAGTGACTAATGATCAGTTGATGTGTATATTCCGGGGTGGATCTTCCCTGGGCCGGTTTGGCCATATACAGTACCGAGTGATTGAGCATGATGAGTGAAATGTGTGAGAAAGTGAGATTGAGTACTCCTAGAGTGTTAGTACATGAGTTCTTCTCTGAGATACATTGCATTGACATGAACACATGACCTACAGGTATCGAGATATATTTTCCTCATGCTGTACGGTATTACATCATTCATGATTTCTCACACATGTTGACAAATGGGCATAGTGATGCACTTGTTTTACACTGGCTATCTCGAAAGAAAATAAAACATCTTAGTTATTATTATTGAGAGGATTTTTGGGAAAATTATTATTTTCAAACTTATTCATATTTTTGGCAACTTCGGTAAACGATTTGGGTTTTCACTGATGTACTTGCAAGGCAGAACTATTTTCGGAACTCATGATTTTGCTGAGCATCTTATCTCTGAGTTACTTCTTGTATTATTTGCTTTAGGTTGTTATGATCTGTTGTTGGTAATTGGTGGTGGACCCGACCTTGGTACAAACTCGTTACTACTTTCAATCTAAGGTTCGGTTTGTTACTTATTTAGTACATGGGGTCGGTTGTACTCATACTACACTTCTACACTTCTACACGGTTGTCGATGTTGCTGTATTCGATGGGAGCTGGATTTGAAGATGTACCTGTGTCCCGGTTGTAGCTGCCTCTTGTTCGTGGTAGCCTTAGATCTATAAAACTCTATTTATGTACTTTTCAAATAGATGATGTATTTATTTCATTTCCGCTTTGTAAACTCTATTCTTAAAAGCTTATGATTTGTACTACCAGTTCTTGGGGAATATATTAGATTCAGATATTTCTTTACTTAGTTGCTTTATTAATGGTTATTAGAATTGGTTAGTGGTTAATTGGATTACCTAGAGGGTTGGGATAGGTGCCATCACGGCTATTTAAATTTTAGGTCGTGACACTCGAAGTGCGTGCGCAGTTCAGATGTTCTTCCGGAAGGCTTATATATTAAAAACTGATAAAACTAAGAATTTTGCCTTCGAAATTCATTTACGTTGACTTCGGTCAACTTTTTAAGCAAACGGACCCGGATCCATGTTTTGATAGTCTTGGTGGGTACGTATCATAATTTTGGACCTGGGCGTATTCCCGGAATCAAATTCGGAGGTCCCTAGCCCGAGTTATTAATTTTTGTTCAAAATTGAAAGTTTGAAAGATTTATGATATTTAAGAATCGACTGATGTTTGGATTTATTGATACCGGGTTCGTATTTTAGTTTCGGATCCCGATACAGGTCTATTATAATATTTATGACTTGCCTGTCAAATTTGGTGTGAAACGGAGTTGATTTGACGTGATTCGGACGTTCGGTTGTGAAAATAAATGTTTTAAAGACTTCTTGAAAATTTCCTTTGATTTGGTGTCCGATTCGTAGTTCTAGGCACTATTTTGGTGTTTTCATCGGGCGAGCGAGTTCGTATAATTTTTTAGGACTTGTGTGCATGTTTGGTTTGGAGCCCCGAGGGCTCGGGTGAGTTTCGGATAGGCTACAGGGTGAATTGGACTTGGAAAAATATGGTATTTTGCTGCAACTGGTGTTCTGGTGCGTTGTGCTTCGAGATCGCAAAGGGGATCTAGGTTGGGGGAGAATTTTCCACTACGCGAACGTGAAACCATGGTCGCGAACGCGGAGCATTGGGGGGTTTTCTCTACGCGAACGCGACCCGTCATACGCGAATGCGTAGCTTTAGCTAGGCTGGGCAGGGGGCTTAAGGTGACTCTATGCTAACGCGAGTCCTGTCTCGCGAATGCGAAGGTGAGGCGGACTATTCCTTCGTGAATGCGTGGTGTCTCCGGTGATCGCATAAGCCACTAGGGCTCTACTCTTCGTGAACGCGTCAGTGCTCACGCGAACGCGATGAACACTGACGTCCAGTAATAAAACAGTCCCAATTACGGGATTCTTGCCATTCTTTCAAAAATTTCAAAACTAAAAGATCTAGAGGCGATTCTTCCATAAGATTTTCTTCCCAATTCGTTGGTAAGTGATTCCAACCTACTTTCTTTCAATTACCCATTGCGTTTCATAAGTTTTCAACCTAAAATCTAAGTTTTTTATTGTGGAAATTGGGGGTTTGGGTAGAATTAGGGATTTTTACATAATTGGAATTTAGACCTCGAATTGAGTTTAATTTCGAAATAAATTATATAATCGGGCTTGGGGGTAAATGGGTGAATAGATTTTGGTCCGAACCTCGGGTTTTGACAATTGGGCCCGGGGTCGATTTTTGACTTTTGGAGGAAAAGTTTGGGGAATCTAAATTTATGTATTATAATTGATTTCTTTAGCAATATTTGATATTATTGAGTCGTTGTGGATAGATACGAGTGGTTTGGAGGTGGATTCTAGAGGAAAAGCGATAATTGAGCATTGAGTGGCCTTTGGAGCGAGGTAAGTGTCTTGGTTAACCTTGACTTAAGGGAATAGGACTTGTTTGTCTATTTGCTACATGTTTAAATGTTGGGTAACAATGTATATGTGAGGTGACGAGTACTTATACGTTGTAGTCGGGTTAAAGCATGCGGGTGGGGCTTGGTTTCTTGTAATTATAGCTTTCTTTGTTCATGTTATCCGTATTAGACTAGTATTGTTAAATTGATCGTTCTTATCATGTTTACGGACCTCCTGGTGATAATTGAGTATTGATTTCTAAGTTGAGGTTAATATTGTGGAACCAAATGTTGAAGTAAGGCTTGTACTTGTTATTCTATCTCCCTGTTGTTATTTGTTCATTGCATTATGGTAAGGGAGAGTGTTAATGCACGATGGGTGATGTCGTGCCATATTGTGAGTGTTAATTCACAAAGAGTGATGTCGTGCCATATTGTGAGTGTGAATGCATGAAGGGTGATGTCGTGCCATGTTATGTGAGTTAATGCACGAAGGGTGATATCGTGCCGTTTCTATTGATTTTATGGTGAGGTTGAGAGTAAAAGCACGAAGGGTGATGCCGTGCATTTTTACTTTACTGTGTTTACTTGTTCTTATTAGTTCATAGTATATTGGCTGTTCAAGTTACCATTCTGTTGTAGTTCTCTATCTCGTATTCTCCTCAGCATGTTCCCCCTCCCGATATTACCTGTCAAGTTTTTCCTTGTTGTTATTTGTACACATACTGTTAAATTGCACAGGTTTGTTATGTAGGTGTCTTGTCATAGCCTCGTCACTATTTCATCGATGTTAGGCTCGACACTTACCAGTACATGGGGTCGGTTGTACTGATACTGTACTCTGCACTTCCTGTGCAGATTTTGGTATTGGTCCCAGCTGATCGAGAGGAGTAGCAGCTCGGATTGGTTCATCGGAGACTCAAGGTAGATCTGTTGGCATTCGCAGACCTTGAAGTCCCCGTCTATCTTTTTTGGGGTTTTTTTTTTACTATTTCTTTCATTCAAACAGTTGTATTTCTTTCACACTTTTACTTGTAGTAAATCCTAGAAGTTCGTGAATTATGACACCAGATCCGAGTAATAGTAATATATATATATATATATATATATATATATATATATATATATATATATATATATATATATATATATATATATATTGAGGCTATTATATATTTCCACACTCATTTTAAACTCGTTATAGCTTATTTGTTGTTATTTACTAAAACGTATAAGAAGTGGCTTAATGATTCTCTAACGTTGGCTTGCCTAGCAAGTGAAATGTTAGGCGCCATCACGGTCCCGGCGATGGGAATTTCGGGTCGTGACATGAGGATTTACCAGGATTGCCTCCAGTACGAGAAATAGACCTTGGTATTGATTTGCTACCTGATACACAACCCATATCGATACCCCCATATCAGATGGCACCAATAGAGTTGAGGGAGCTAAAGCAACAGTTGCAGGATTTGTTAGATAAAGGTTTTGTCAGACCTAGTGTATCACCATAGGGTGCACCAGTATTGTTCGTAAAGAAGAAAGACGGATCCCTGAGTATGTGCATTGACTACAGGAAGTTGAACAAGATAACAATACGCAATAAATATCATTTGCCTCGTATAGATGACATGTTTGATCAATTACAAGGAGTTGCCCACTATTCAAAGATTGACCTCCGATCTGGTTATCATCATCTTAGAATCAAAGATGAAGATATTTCAAAGACTGCTTTCAGAACTCGATACGGGCACTATGAGTTTCTTGTGATGCCTTTCAGAATGACTAATGCTCCAGCTGCATTCATGGATTTAATGAATAGGGTGTTTAAGCCATTTCTGGATAGATTTGTAATAGTATTTATTGATGATATCCTGATATATTCTCGTACCGGGGAAGAACATGAGAATCATTTGAGGACTGTGTTGCAAACATTATGAGAACATCGGCTTTATGCTAAGTTCTCAAAGTGTGAATTTTGGCTAGACTCAGTAGTATTTCTGGGGCATGTTGTATCCAAAGATGGAATTATGGTAGATCCTAAGAAGACAGAAGCTGTGCAGAAATGGCCCAGACCTACTTCTCCTACAGAGATTCGCAGCTTTTTGGGCTTAGCGGGCTATTACAGGCATTTTGTGCAGGATTTCTCCATAATAGCAGCGCCATTAACTAAGCTAACACAGAAAAATGTAAGGTTTCAGTGGACGGAAGAATGTGAGTAGAGCTTTCAAAAACTCAAAATGTGTTTGACAACCGCACCCATATTAGCCTTACCATCGGGTTCTGGAGGATTTACGGTGTTCTGTGATACATCAAGGGTGGGATTAGGATGTGTTCTCATGCAAAATGATCGCGTTATAGCTTATGCTTCGAGACAATTGAAAAAGCACGAGCAAAACTATCCTACACATGATTTGGAGATGGTTGCAGTGGTATTTGCTCTAAAATTTTGGAGGCATTACCTATATGGTGAAACTTGTGAGATTTATACTGACCATAAGAGTTTGAAGTATATTTTTCAGCAGAGGGATCTAAATCTTTGGCAGCGTCAGTGTATGGAACTACTCAAGGACTATGATTGTTCTATTTTGTATCATCCTGGAAAAGCCAATGTGGTGGTTGATGCATTGAGTAGAAAATCTATGGGGAGTTTGGCACATATAGCTTCTACAAAGAGACTTTTGGCCAAAGATATTCAGAGACTAGAAGGTGCGGGTATCATATTTAGTGTCGGAGATTCGGAGGCATTGTTGGTGTGTGCTCACGCTAAGTCTTCATTAGTTGAGCGATTTTGCAAATACAGAGATGAGGCCTTAGCTGGTAAAAGCAAGCATATGATTGTTGAAAGTGATAGTGTTCTTCGGATGGGTGACAAGCTATGTGTCGCAGATGTAGATGGGTTGAGACATGCTATTCTTAAAGAAGCTCACAACTCTAGATACACTATACATCCTGGATCCACAAAAATGTATCATGACCTAAAGCAATTTTATTAGTGGGAAGGTATGAAGAAAGATGTTGCTAACTTTATTTCTAATTGTTTGACTTGTCAGCAGGTCAAGGCTGAGCATCAGCGACCAGCAGGACTACTACAACAAATTGAGATTCCAGAGTGGAAATGGGAAAGAATTACCATGGATTTTGTGACTGGCCTACCCCATACTCTTAGAGGTTATGATTCTGTGTAGGTAATTTTAGATCGACTGACAAAATCAGCACATGTTTTTCCAGTGAAGACTACATATGGTGGAGTGAGGTATGCCCAGATATTTATGAATGAAATTGTCCGACTTCACAGAGTTCAAATATCCATCATCTCTGATAGAGGATCGCAATTTACTTCACGCTTTTGGAAATATTTTCAAGACGCATTGGGTACACGAGTAGATCTTAGTACTGTATTTCATCCACAGACAGACGGGCAGTCAGAACGTACTATACAGATCTTGGAGGATATGTTGAGAGCCTGTATTCTTGAGTTTGGACGTAATTGGGATGCCTATCTACCTTTAGCTGAATTTACTTATAACAATAGCTTCCAGTCTAGTATCCAAATGGAACCGTACGAAGCATTATATGGTAGAAGATGTTGTTCTCCTATTGGATGATATGAAGCTGGTGAGACTAACTTATTGGGACCCTACTTAGTACAGGAAGATATAGACAAGGTCCAGTTGATCAGGAAGAGATTGCTTACAGCTCAAAGCAGACAAAAATCTTATGCGGATAAGAGAAGAATAGACTTAGTGTTCGCAATTGGAGACAAAGTGTTCCTATGAGTCTCCCCTATGAAAGGCGTGATGCGGTTTGGGAAAAGAGGCAAGTTGAGCCCCAGGTTTATAGGATCGTATGAGATACTAGACCGAATGGGAGTTGTGGCTTACCGTTTGACACTTTCTCCTGATTTGTCTTTTATACATCCAGTGTTTCATGTCTCAATGCTAAGAAAATGTATATTATACTCATCTTAGGTGCTTGAAGCACCGACTATACCGCTCGATGAGAAGTTGTCTTACGAGGAGGAGCTGATGGCTATTATTTCTAGACAAGTAAGAAAGCTACGGTCAAAAGAAATTGAGTTCGTAAAAGTCTTATGGCGAAATCATACAGTTGAAGAAGCTACTTGGGAAATAGAAAATGTTATGAGAGTCAAGTACCCCCATTTATTTCAGTCTACAGGTACTCACTTGAGTTAAATTTGGGGACCGAATTTTTATAAGGTGGGGAAGATGTAATATCCCATAACTTTAAAACAAGGACACAATGGCCATTTAGAAAACTAATTAAGTTTAAAAAAAACAAAGGGAAGTGAGATGCAAAGGGGCCGAAGCCCACCAGATGAAAATCTGGCAAAAAGTAAAAGAAGAAAAAGGGGTTAAGGGGAAAGGGTACGCAGCAGACAACAGAGAAAATGGATTTGGGTGAAATCCTAATAAAAAAAATACTTTACAAAGAAGATAGAAGAAAAAGAAGGTTTTACTCTTGGTGCTTGTTCATAATCCTTCTAGCGCAACGTCTTCTCTACTTAAAAGGTTCACTTCTTTTTACAATTTTGGTTGAATTGCTTCTTTTGTCTATGTAATCTTATTAGGTTAAATTTTATTTAAAGATTTAATACCTATGAGAAATATTATGGAAAATTTATATCTTTTTCTGGTTTTGACCAATTTTCTTACAGTAGAAAAGAATCATATGTAAAGAAAAAGAAAGAAAAAGGAAAAATAAAATAGTGTAGTAGTTTGGTTTATACTTAAATGGATATATATATTGATCTTTATCAAATTTGAGATAAATTACAATATTAAGAGTTAGTTTGGTATTTTACCTGTGATGGAAAGAAACAAGAAATTAAGGTGTTCTTATAATTACTATTGAACAATCTATCAGACTATTATGTCGCATAAGATACATGGAACAAAATTAAGTTTTGAGTAATAAATTAGGTGAATAAATATCAAATTTTCACTTTCAATTGTTTGAGTTGGACGTCAAGATTCCAGAATACTAGTAAAGAAGTTGGAAAGGTTTTGAAAATAGAAAGAAAGAAAAAAAGAGCATTATATTTATTTAGAGAATAGACTACAAAGTTGATGGGTAGTAACACTAGACTTATATTAATTTATAGATTTCACACAAATTGGGCGTTTGGATCGATAAGAAGTCAAGCTTTGGCTAGTAGGCATCAAGAGGTGAGTAGTAACCATACCGCAATTTGGGTTTCTACAACTAGCATGATTTACATATGATTTTAATATGAACATATTACCGACTGTTTTGAATTTGCATGTGGGACAAGTCATTTATTTGATATGATGCCACTATATGTATTTGAGATGACTACAGTTAATATGAATATTCTCATTGTTACTGAATATGTTTTACCGTTACTTGAGATAAGGTTCATCGTCAGCCGTCAAGGAATTGAGCTAGACCCGTCAAAGGTCAAGGCTATCCAAGATTTTCCACCTCCGAAGAACAAGAAAGATGTGATCAGTTTCTTGGGGCGTCTCAATTACATCAGCCTTTTCATAGCACAATCAACTGTGATCTGTGAACCTATTTTTAAAATATTGAAGAAAGACGCTGCAACAAGTTGGACTGAAGAGTGCTAGAAAGCCTTTGACAAGATCAAGGAATATTTATCCAAACCACCCGTTCTGGTCCCACCGGAACCTGGGAGACCTCTGCTACTCTATTTATCTGTACTGGATGGGGCTTTCAGCTGTGTCTTGGGACAACACGACGAGACGGGAAGAAAGGAACAGGCCATATACTATCTAAGTAAGAAGTTCACACCCTACGAAGCACAGTATTCTTTGTTGGAATGCACCTGCTACGCTTTGACATGGATAGCTCAAAAGTTGAGGCACTACTTCTGTGCCTACACCACATATCTCATATCAAGAATGGACCCATTGAAATACATCTTCCATAAACCCATGTCTATGGGAAAGTTGGCAAAATGGCACATACTAATGAGTGAGTTCGACATCATCTATGTAACTCAGAAAGCAGTCAAGGGACAAGCGTTGGCGGATCATTTGGTAGAAAATCTTGTGGATGGAGAATACGAACCACTAAAAACATATTTTCTCGATGAAGAGGTATCATTCGTAGGAGAATATATCACCGAAACCTATGATGGTTGGAGAATGTTCTTCGATGGAGCTGAAAACTTCAAAGGAGTAGGTATTGGAGCTGTCTTAGTATCAAAAACTGGCCAACACTATCCGGTATCCGCAAAACTCAGGTTTCCATGTACCAACAATATGGCAGAATATGAGGCTTGCATCTTGGGACTCAAGTTGGAAATTGACATGAACATTCAGGAGTTGCTGGTGATTGGAGATTTCGATCTCTTGGTACATCAGGTTTCAGGAGAGTAGTCCACGAAGAACACTAAGATATTACCATATTTGTACTGTGTACAAGAGTTGATGAAGAGATTCACAAAAATAGAGTTCAAACATGTTTCCGAGAATCCAGAATGAGTTCGTAGATGCATTGGCCACTTTATCTTCTATGATACAACACCTAGACAAGAATTTCACCGATCCTATCCCAGTAGGGATTCATAACTAGCCAGCTTATTATGCTCACGTTGAAGAAGAAATTGATGGAAATCCATGGTTCCATGACATCAAAGAATATTTGGCAAAAGGAGAATACCTGGAGCATGCAAATCATACTCAGAAACGCACACTCCGAAGATTATCTAACCACTTCTTCCAAAGCGGAGGAATTCTGTACAGAAGGACTCCAGATTTGAGGTTATTACGGTGTGTCGACGCCAAGGAAGCATCCAAATTGCTTGAAGAGATACATGACGGAACTTGCGGACCACACATGAATGACTTCGTCTTAGCTAAGAAGATATTAAGAGCAGGATATTTTTGGATGACTATGGAAACAGACTGCATCAGGTATGTCCAAAAGTGTCATCAATGCCAAGTATATGCTGATATGATATGAGTGTCACCCAATGAACTCAATACAACAAGTGCACCTTGGCCTTTCTCCGCTTGGGGGATGGATGTCATCGGTCCAATCGAACCCTCCGCTTCAAATGGGCACCGATTCATTCTAGTGGCCATAGATTATTTCACAAAATGGGTTGAAGTCGCATCTTACAAGGCTGTAACTAAGAATGTCATAGCGGACTTCTTTAAGGATCGTATTGTCTGTCGATTCGGGGTACCGGAATCAATCATCACCGCCAACGCGGCCAACCTTAATAGTGATTTAATGAAATCCACATGTGAAACCTTCAAGATCAAGCATAAGAATTCCACAGCATACAGGTCACAAATGAATGGAGCTGTGGAAGCCACCAATAAGAACATCAAGAAGATATTAAGGAAGATGGTAGATAATAACAAACAATGGCACGAGAAGTTACTATTTGCCCTACTTAGATATCGTACCACGGTTCGCACATCAACTGGGGCAACTCTTTATTTGCTGGTCTATGACACTAAAGTCGTCATTCCTGCCGAAGTAGAAATTCCTTCTTTGAGAATCATATAAGAGGATGAACTCAGTGATGCATAATGGATACAAAGTCTCTATGAACAACTGGCTCTCATTGACGGAAAACGAATGAATGCGGTATGACACGGTCAACTTTACCAGAACAGAATATCCAGAGCTTACAACAAAAGGGTCAGGCCTAGACAATTCAAGCCAGGGCAGCTGGTGCTGAAGCGGATCTTCTCGCATCAAGATGAAGCCAAAGGGAAATTTTCACCCAATTGGTAAGGGCCCTACATGGTTCACAGAGTACTAACAGGAGGAGCACTCATACTTGCAGAGATGGACGGAGAAGTTTAGCCAAAACCTATCAACTCAGACACAGTCAAGAGATACTATGTTTAGATTGTTTACATTTCTTCATCTGATGTAACTGAACTACGCTTGACATGATTCCCATTTAAGAGGGGATACGTAGGAAGCCCTGTGGGTTCGGTCACATCTCAATAAAATCTTCATTTTTTTCATGGTCAGAAACTGGGGCAGAATTTTGAGGAGAACTCTTAAAATTCTAAAGCAAGTCCAGCCAATTTTTTCATACCCAGAACAATCAAAGAATTGCTTTTAAACTGGGGCAGAATTTTGAGGAGGACCCTCAAAATTCTAAAGCAAGGAGGTCGCAATGTCTCTAAAATATGTCACGGTCATTGGTTCATCTAACTTAGTTGATATTGCATACTACTATATTTTAAATAATTACATTTATCAAATGCAAGAAGATTATCAAATGCAAGCAGATTACCCAGGGTGACTCAAACAGGATCTCAAGACAGGAGCACAAGCAAAGCAGAAGACAAAAGCGCGAACCAACCTTCCCCTACAAAACTCACAATTTTTCTTTTGATACAGGGATAGTAAGACAATAATATCTGTAGACACATCAAGTCACTACCTTCAAGATAGCAGATTATCTATCCCAAGCATCTCCAGCTAAGAAACATTCTACTATCACTCATCGTTTTCTTTGCACGAGGCTAAGCCCTGCCTCCCTAATTACATAAGGCTAAGCGTTGTCTTTCCTTATATAGAGACTAAGAATTGTCTCCTATTTTGCATGAGGCTAAGCCCTACCTCCCTGATTGCATAAGGCTAAGCACTGCCTTTCCTTGCATGAGGCTAAGCACTGCCTTCAATTGCAAAAGACTAAGCATTGTCTCCTTTCTTTGCATCGAGACTAAGCATTGTTTCCTATTTGCATGAGACTAAGCATTTTCTCCTATTTTGCATGAGGCTAAGCCCTGCCTCCCTAATTGCATAAGGCTAAGCACTGCTTTTCCTTGCATGAGGCTAAGCCATGCCTCCATAATTGCATAAGTCTAAGCACTGTCTTTCCTTGCATGAGGCTAAGCACTGCCTTCCTTTGCAAAAGACTAAGCATTGTCTCCTTTCTTTGCATCGAAACGAAGCATTGTCTCCTATTTGCATGAGACTAAGCATTTTCTCCTATTTTGCATGAGGCTAAGCCCTGCCTCCCTAATTGCATAAGGCTAAGCATTGCCTTCCTTTGCATCGAGACTAAGCGTTGTCTCCTATCTGCATGAGACTAAGCATTGTCTCCTATTTTGCACGAGGCTAAGCCCTGCCTCCCTAATTGCATAAGGCTAAGCACTGCCTTTCCTTGCACGAGGCTAAGCACTGCCTTCCTTTGCAAAAAAATAAGCATTGTCTCCTATTTGCATGAGGCTAAGGGCGCTGCCTCCCTTTTTTGCATAAGGCTAAGCACTGCCTTTTCCTCAAGACTAAAATGATATCTTCATTACGCCATCTAATATGGCACTATCCTCTACTCACCCAGGGCTAAGCACTGCCCCCACCTTACCCAAGACTAAGCTTTATCTTGTCGTATCTTTGCATATGACCAAATATCATGTCTTTGCATTCCATGGGCTGAAACATTGGAATTTTATCCAAAGGCGTTATAGTCTGAAGGCATCATCCTCAGAGCCGGAAGACACTATTCCATGGCCTGAGGAACTGTCAGTATTGCACATCATTATTCAAAGGCGTCATGGTTCAGAGGCACCATTTTCATGGCCCGAGGACATCATTTCATGGCCTGTGAATCCCTTATCACATGATTCATGGCCCAGGACGTCATGGTCTAAGGACATCATCCTCACCATCCAAAGACAACTTTCATGGTCCAAAGGGAATTTGCATCATATTTAAATTCTCGCAATAATCCATATATACTTGCGTGCATCATGTTTTAAGTTTTGCAGGTAATCCAGGAAGTAATCGTTCTCCTAACGGGAGCAATCTTCGCTCCGGTTTCCGTTCAACATTCACATCCTACAATTAATTCAAACGTAACCAACCGCCATCAAATTACCCTCATTTTACTCTACGACCATTCAGATATTTGCTCAGTGATACATCCATAATGTTTCAAATTCGCATTCATGACTTTGCATAAATTCATCTGATACTATCCTACCCAAAGGAACCTTTCAAATCATACGACCATTCCTACAATGACTCCCTCGGTTCAGTTCATCGTTAGATCCAAAACTACACACGGCCTGATTACCGTAACACCAGGGATTTGTAGGCAACTCGGGAACCAGGATTCAGCCTTCATTTTTTAAATCACCTCATTCGGTCAAAATCAATCATCATTTTCTTTACCCGACAACTCTTTCATCATTCCTGAGTAAAGAGGGGCAGCTGGTGATACCCAATTTTGCCCTCATATTTTTCAAAATACATATACACTTTCAAAATAGCATATTTGCATCAATATTTAGTTTACAAACCTATAAAAGCATTTTTTATAATTTTCCATAATTATTTAGAGCTTTAAATTAATTTTCTTGCATTTAAATTATATAAATATTTAGTAATTATCCCTTTAAATTATTTTGTGATAACTTAGTTACCTAAAATTATTATTTTTGCACATATAATATATGTTTCAAATATTTTATTTTATTTCATATAATTACATTAGCATTTTTAAGCTATTTATCTAATTTTATAATAATGGCCTATATTCATACATAACGGCTATTTATTCTATATTATTTATGTCAAAATAGTAAATTTATATTTTTATAATAAAAAATTATTATTTTAAGCATTTCAGTGCATAAATAATATTTGCATTCATTTATTAAGCATTTTTCATAAATTATTTTGATAAATTTTGGGGTATTTAATTAATAGCCCAATTTCTTACCTATTTTTCGGACCCAATACTACCCAGACCTTAGCCCAATTAGCCCAATCTACCCAAACCTTAGCCCAATTACCCTAAGCCCAAAACAAAAATACCCCTTTTAAAATACCCAGCAACCCACTACCCATACCCGTTTAAACAACCCGCCCAACCACATTCTCTCATCTTGGTCGTTGATATCACATGATCAACGGCCCCTAATAAACCAACCCCCTTTAATTAACCCCAACCCAAAAACCCTAACCCAATTTTCCCTGAGACGCCGCCCCTATTCTCTCTGCCTCTCTCATTTATCTTCTTCTCTAATTAAAACCTAGTCGTCGTAACCCTTAATCCTCTCCGATTCCGATTCAAACATGGCATCAATCCATGATCTACTTACCTATTTTGTGATACTCTATCATTATATGCGTGTTTATGGTGTTACTTAGTTCTTGTCCTATTTTTTGGCAAGAATTACTTCTTAATAACGGACCGAATTACTTTGATTCTGTGAAGATCAGGACAATCTTTCGTCTATATACATGTTATATTGAGCGATTCTTGCATTATTGGTTCGATTCAAGTCGTCAGTCCCAACTAGGGTTTGAGACTTTTTTTTTCCTTTACTGATTTTCGATTGATACTCTTCCCTTTCTCGTGTTTGACCGATATTTTCCTTATTCTCTGTTCAATCTATTGCATTCCCTTATTTTAAGTGTTATTTGCATGTTATTTTTCCTTATTCTCCGTTTAATTTACTGAACTTCCTATTCTATGTATTATTTTGCCCTAAATTGACTCTAATTAATTCTGGCATGCCATATTTTCTTTATTCTATGTTTAATTTATCGTGTTTCCCTATTTTATGTGTTAAATCTGCTACTATATAAACCCCTCCCCTAAAACCCCTTAGGGAGACCGGGGGGGATTACATAATCACTGCTATTATTCTCATTATTCTCCTCCTTCATTTACTCATTCACTCTGTTACACTCGAATATTTTGTGAAACTGTTGAATTTTGGACCGGCTGAAAGCCAAGTTCATTAAATGTCCTCCTCTGGTGCAAGCACTGCTCGGAGCCCTTTTCGAGGCTCCTGTGAACTCTGAAGCATTGGAGATCTGGGGTTCTTGCTATTAAGCTCTTTACTATTCTTTTGCTCGTATAATTTTGCTACTTCTTAATCGTAATCCACATAATCTTAAGTTCGGCCGGGACCCACAGTTGTGGACCTTGAGGAGTGCCTAACACCTTCTCTTTGAGGTAACTTGATCCCTTACCCGATCTTTGATGATGTTGATTAGTAAAACAGAGTCATTTGCATAATAGGTGCTCTACCGCACCTTAAAAATCGTTAGGTGACGACTCTTCTCCTTTAGCATTCTATTTCCCATCCTAACAAGGAGTTGTCACAACGTTGAAGCCCGTTTTCTTTTCGCAAGAAAAATGGGGTGCGACACTAGAAAGATGTTTAATATCGTAAAGGACGAGATAAGAGTCAAGACTCTTATAGTCCTCTCCTCCATCAATATAACGTGATAAAGTTTGGTATCAAAGTGTTTTTCCATTAGAGGGTAGAATTTTTGAAAAAGCTCTTTGACATCACTTTTATTTTTTAAAGTGTACAACCTTGTATACCGCTGTATCGATCAACGAACAAGCGATAATATAATTTTTTTATCAATGGATAAAACTAGAGAGGGTCCCCATAAATCACTAATAACTACTTGAAGAGGTTTGAAACTTGTCAAAATCAACTGACTAAATGGTTGCCGATGGGCTTTATTAGATGAACAAGAATTACAAAAAAGAAACTTGTCTTGCTCAAAGAATGGAAGCAAGAATTTATTCAAGATATACTTAAGAACTCTAGAGTGCGGATGGCCTAGTCTTTGATGCCATATGGTTATGGAAATCGTGGTAGAGGATATGTGAGCTTGCAGAGGTGGTGGTGGATATGACTTGGGGCACTCATACAATCTATGTTTATTCTAGCCGCGTACCAGTGGTACTCACATTTCATATCCTTCACAAAAAAATCAAAAGGAAAAAATTTGATAGATGTTAGATTATCTTGAAAACATTTGGAGACAAAGATAAGTTTACGTTTGATATCAGGAGCACATAGAGTGTGAATTAGATGAAAAATATTATTTGATGCTTTTAACTGAGTTGAACCAGTATGAGTTATGAGAATTTTGTTACCATCACCCATAGAGACATTATCATTGCCATGGTATTCCTGTAAATTATGTGTCTTTATTGTTATATGATGAGTAGCTCCAGAATCTACAATCCATGGGTTGGCACTAGAGGTGAAACCACAAGCATAATTATCTTTAGCCTCAAAGTGATTGTGAGATTTAGATCTGCAAACACTTGCAATGTGGCCAATTTTGTTGCACAACTTACATCAAATACCATTAGTGAAATTAGTGTTATTCAGGATTTGCTATTGAGCTAGAGGATTGGAGCGGGCATTTGGCGCTATGGTTGAGGATTCTGAGTAGGCATACCACTATAGTTCTGACGACGATTGTTATGGTTGTTGGAATTATTGGTTGGTTTTGTTTCGAGTGGCCACCACAGTAGTGATTGGGCTCAACATTTTCTTAGCATTCCCATGACAGCGAAAGAGATCATGGTCAAGCAGCTTTTCATATAGTCTTCATAGGTGACTATGGTGTTACGTGCACGAATAGCGGCAAGATCTCGCGAACTCAGGGCCAAGTCCACTAAATTTTGACCATGAGTTCGGAGTTAGTAACAGGGGCACTAGCAGTGGCTAGTTCATCTGAAAGGGACTGAATATATTGAAGGTATTCAGTAATAGGGAGAGAGTCTTTGGTAATTTGGGCAAGTTGATCACAAAGGCTAAAGATCCGGGTTTGGGACTTTTTTGCATAAGCAGTGTGCAAAGAGTCCCAAGTCTATTTTGATGTGTTGGTAGCTGAAACTGTGGAGGCAATGGTAGGATCAACAGATGCCATAAGGGCATTTAGAGTTGATCCTGACGGAACTAAAGCGTATAATCATGGGGTTGTATTGGTGCCAAAAGTGGTGCTCGGGGTGGGAGTCGGGGTGGATCCATCAAGGTGACCATAAAGGTCATGTCTATGCATAAGCATGGAGAACTGAGCTTTCCAAGTAGAAACATTGTGACTGCTGGTAAGTTTGATTGGTAGTTGGGAAGCGGGGTTGAATTGAACTATGGTCTTGATACCAGTAGTGTTGTCAGCATGGACAACTCTAGGAGTATTTCCATCTTTCGTCATTGGAGGATTTGGTGCGTGAAAAAAAATAGAATCATGCTCGTTAGAGTTGTATAGGCTCAAACCATGTGAACACTTGAATAGATTATGGAATATTGTATATCTTATTGAATGCAATGAGTTTAAGTACAAGTTACAATAACCGACTTTCTAGAGTTTCATGTAAACCAAATAACTAAAGAATCTATGTAAATCAAAAGGATAACTTTGAAGAACTAACTATTATATCATCTAATCTAGAAGATAAATGCAATTTAGTCTAAAGAGATAAATGCTAGAAACAAACTGATAACTATTAGTGACAAAGACGTTGATCCAATAACGCCTGAAGAAATATCGGAGTTGTCCAAGCTTAGAGGTAACTGTGGTATATATAATATAGGATTAGTTTCAATGTTGATAAAAAAATTTATTACCAAATAAAAAATATGTACAGATCAAGGAAAACTGAAGTTTGAACAAAGGCCGAATACCAGTAACAACTAGGGTGGCAAACAGGCGACTCGGTCGAATATGGACCGATCAAAAATGGATAATGCAAAAAACATATAAAATATTCGACTCGTTCCATATTTAATAAGGATCGAAAATAGGTTAACCGGCAGACGATATCAATATCCATATTATCCTGGCTTCTTGAATATGTTCACTAGTCTCTAGAATTTGAGGAATCCCCAATTTGAATCTTTGCAAATGTAACAGTTAAACCCATTTGTTATCCATTAGTTACCTATTTTTTAATTGGATAATATGGATCTTATCCATATTTGATCCATTTTTAAAAATTTCATTATCCAATCTATTTTTTAATAGTGGATAACTTATTTTTTTAATCCATTTTACCACCACTAGTAACAACCAACAATATCTAAATTAACAACCAATCAAAAATCATTACAAATACAGCTCAGAGACTATCTTACACCAATCTTTTGGTAAATTTGGCCCAAGTCAAAAACCACTACAAATACAACATGGAAAATATTTAAAGGATACAAAATTCATCTTCTCCAATCATTTAGTAGTTGATTTGACCTTCATTACCCCGCTGCAGAAAACTTCTTGTATCATCATTCATTAAATTACTTCATATATTGTGGAATCAGGGGCGGAGCTAGCCCATCAGCTACGGATTCGGTCGAATTCAGTAGCTTTGGTCTAAATCATATATTTATCTTATAAAATTCATTGAATATGTAGTAATTATTAATTTAGAATCTAGTAACTTAAAAAGGTTAAAACTCTGAACCCATAACCTTCAAATTCTGGCTCTGTGTGATGACCCAAAAGGTCATCTTTAAATTTAATAATTATTTTTGTATCCTAAGACCTCAAAAAGCATTGTTCATCATTCCTCGACTTGCGCGCACAGTCCGTATAAATTTTTGGAAAGTTTTTATATGAAATATTTATTAAAATGTGAAATAGAGCCTTAAAACTCAACTGAGTTGACTGTAGTTAACATTTTGAGCAAACGGACCCGAATCAGTATTTTGATAGTTCCGGTAGGTCCATATCGTGATTTGGGACTTGGGCGTATGCCCGAAATCGAATTCGGAGGTCCCTAGCTCGAGTTATCGCATGTTATCGAAATTTTTAAGTTTTAAGGTTTAATGACTTAAGAGATTTGACTAATGTTTGATTTTGTTGATACCGGGTCCGTATATTGGTTCCGGAACCCGGTGTAGCTCCATTACTATATTTATAACTTGTATGCCAAATTTGGTGAGAAACGGAGCTGGTTTGACGTGATTCGGACGTCCGGTTGTTAAAATAAAAATTCTAAAGTTTTCTTAAAATTTTCATTTGATTTGGTGTCTGATTCGTACTTCTAGGCATTATTTTGGTGTTTTGATCGCGCGAGCAAGTTCGTATGATATTTTTGGACTTGTGTGCATATACAGTTTAGAGTCTCGAGGGCTCGGGTGAGTTTCGGATAGCCTACGGACCTTTTGAACTTTGGAAAAATCTGGTTTTTGAGCTTCAGCTGTCATCTGGTGCATGGTGTTTCGCGATCGCAAAGAGAAAATTGTGAGCCGTGATTTTTACCCTTCGCGTTCGCGAAGATAGGCACGCGATTGCGGAAGGTTAGCTCCCAGTTGTCACGACCCAAAATCTATAAAGGTCGTGATGGCGCCGGACTCCACTGTCAGGCAAGCCAACAATAAATACTTAATTGTATTCTCATTTTGTTACTTTTGAAATCATGTTTTTCCTTCAATTTAAATCGTAAAATATGAAGTTTACAAAAATAACTAATAATATCTTTAAAATTTTCAATACAGCACAACCCATAATCCTCCCAAAATTCGGTGTCACAAGTGCATGAGCATTAACTAGGAATGTAAAATAAAATACAACAATTATCCGGAATACAAATTGGATAGGAAAAGAAAATACAATACTCTGAGGGAGACTTTGTTGGTTGCAAATCGTCGTAAAAAATGCAGTTCACCTAAATCCCTACCATAATCGCGCCTCTACACCCGCAAGGCCGCTAAACATATATGTACCCGCATAAAAATGTGCAGCAAGTGTAGCATGAGTACGTGAATCAACGCGTATCCAGTAAGTATCTCGCCTAACCTTGAAGAAGTAGTGATGAGGTATCGAATCAGACACTTACTATGGGCTATAATTAATAAACCAATGATATGATTAAGCATGGATCACGTAAAACGGCTGTAAGCCCGATATCATGAAATAAGTAAACAATTCTTTTATTAACAAGAAATTTTCCAAATTTATTTTCATCATTTTAACAATTTATACCTCAGGCCAATGAGGCAATATCAATTATTATAATCTCTGAAGCAATTAATAAAATCATGTGTAAGTCATGCCGAGGTCGTACGGCACGATCCAACAATAAAAATAAATTGTACACTGCCGAGGGTCGAACGTCGCGAACCATAGACGCATCTATAAATTTCCCCGCTCGCGAATCATACATGCGACGCGGTCCCCGCTCGCGAGTCATACATGCGACGCGGTCAAATATAAATTTAAGAAAATACCCCGCTCGCGAATCATACCTGCAACGCGGCAAAAATATAAGTTTAACATTTAAATCATATTTCTTTCTTGATTCTTTTCAAAATAAGAAAAATTCAACTTGAATCTTTTTAAGGAAATTACCCCGTTCGCGAATCATACATGTGACGTGGTTACACATAGATTTCTTAAGCTATTATAATATTCCTCAATTCTTTTCGAAATTACGAAGTTTGAATGAAACCTTTTAAATCTTAATTTCTCCAAATTTCAATTCTTTCAAGGCAATCATTACTCAACCTCAATCTTGATTCTTCTCAAGGCAAACAATAACATAAATCGACAGTAATGTTCACAAGGCATGATGTAAACCTAGACTACCCGGACATAGGCATAACTATTAGCTACGTACGGACTCTCGTCATCTCGTGTGTACGTAGCCCCCCACAATTAGAAGCATATATTAATTTATTTCACCTATGGGGTTAATTCTCTCTTATAAGGATAGAAAGGAGACTTACCTCGCTCCGAAGTTCCATAACCGGCTTCTGAGCCCTTCAAACAACTTGAATCGATGCCCAACGCTCCAAAACAAGCCAATGATTATGCAAACCCATTAATATATACTCAAATACTCAATATAATCCAATTTATAATAATTTTTAACCCCGATCGAATAGTCGATAAAATCACCCTCGGGCCCACGTGCCCGGATTCTAAAATTTTCCAAGATAAACTTTACCCATAACCTCATGAACTCAAATATATAGTTTATTCTCAATTCCATGCCCAATTTCGTGGTCAAAATCCAAAAATACCAAATTCTTGGTCTTCTACCAAAAACCCCACCATTTTGACTAATTTCCATGTTTAAATCCTTATACAAACCATGTATTTAACTTATAATAAGTGGGAATCACTTACCTTGGCATTTATGACGAAGAATGAGCTCCAAACTCGCTCCAAGACAGGCTCTCATGGAGAAAATGGGGTAAAAATGAGTCAAGCCCTCATTTTTAAAGAACACACTGCCCATCCCCGACGTTCGCACCTGCGGTGCGTTGGCCGCATCTGTGGTCCCGCACCTGCAGAAATCCCATCGCAGGTGTGGCTCCAGCTCGGCCCAACATTCTCGCACCTGCACTCCATGCAGCGCATCTGCGCGTCCGCTCCTGCGTTACTCTCTTCGCACCTGCGCCTTCGCAGGTGCGCAAATCTTTCCGCTCCTGCGGTTCTCAGCAGCCTGCCCCTTCCGCTTCTGCGAGCCCTTTTCCCGCACCCGCGGCCCTCCTCACGCAGGTGCGGTTACACCAGATGCTCAGCTGCTTTACCCCTTCTTCAAATTCCAAATTTGATCCGCTAACCACCCGAAATCCACCCAGGGCCCTTGGGACCTTAACCAATTATACCAACACGTCCCAAAATATATTACAAACTTAGTCGAGCCTTCAAATCACATCAAACAACATCGAATTCATGAATCGCACCCCATTCCAAGCTTAATGAACTTTAGAATTTCAAACTTCCTCATTCGATGCTGAGACCTATCAAACCACGCCCGATTGCCCTCAAATTTTGCACACAAGTCGCGTTTGACATTACGGACCTACTCCAACTTTCGGAATCAGATTCCGACCCCGATATCAAAAGTCCACTTCCTGTCAAACTCTTCAAAAACCTTCAAATTTCTATCTTTTGCCAAATGACTCCAAAATGACCTACGGACCTCCGAATCCACTTCCGGACGCGCTCCCAACACCAGAATCACCATACGAAGCTATTCCCAGGCTCAAAATCCCAAACGGACATTGATAACATTGAAATTCACTTCAACTCAAATTTAAGAAATCCTTCTAAAAATACCAACTTCCATAATAGGTGCTTAAACGTTCCCGGGTCATCCAAAGTTTGACCCGGACATACGCCCAAGTCCGAAATCATCATACGAACCTGTTGGAACCTTTAAATCCCGATTCCGAGATCGTTTACTCAAAAATCCAACCTTAGTCAATTCTTCCAACTTAAAGCTTTCGAAATGAGAATTTTCTTTCCAAATCAACTCTGAACTCCCTGAATCTCAATTCCGACTACGCGTACAAGTCATAATATCTAAAGTGAAGTTGTTCATGGCCTCAAACGGTTGAACAACGCGCTAGAGCTCAAAACAACCAATCGGGTCGTTATATTCTCTCCCACGTAAACATACATTCGTCCTCGAACATGCTAAGAACTACGCCGGAGTTGTCCGAAATCACTGTTTAACACCTCGTGCACCTACCCGTGCTACCACAACTCAGTTGAGAACATTAGCTCGATCATATCTGAAGATATTCTCTTTTATTTAGGCAAATAAGCCTTATATCCCAGTTCCAACATTCGGAATTCTCTGATAGGCCGGCTTCCCACATACGAACACCGTATCAATCACCATACGATGTACCAGAACATGATTGCATACCCTTGCTGAATTCACACCATGCACCGCAACATTCACATGACCATAATAACATTCTCTAATCATAATAGCCGAAATCTCACGAATCTGATGCTCACAATACACCTCATGACATATATAAGTCTTGTTTCAACTCTGGCAATACCGCCACGACAGAAGAGATATGTATAGATTCATAACCAATTGTCAAGTCAACAAACCATTGAACCTCTCCTCTTGACTAGAATCATCACCTCATTATGAACCAAATAATGGTATTTGCTCTTTACTATACTTCATATAATCTGATCGCACTGATGCCGGATCCAATAATCTCGCCTCACCCAGTATAAGTTGTTCATGCAATAAGCCACCTCAGACGCTGTCAAAAGTCTCATGTGATGCCACAATGTGCCAATAGGCTAAAAACTCGACGTGATACAGAAGGAAAATGAACTCTGGAAGGGACTACTCAACGCACACAACTCATTAGACAACCGAAAAGGTGCCATGAACCTTACTCAGAAAATGGAAAACAAAACACACAAAAATAAATATAGGGGACTGTACTCAACATCACACTATTGCGACGTGCAACCCGATCCAAACAACATACCTGTGGCGGCGTGCCACCCGATCCACACAATATACCCGTGGCGGCATGCCACCCGATCCACACATAAAATCTACATAAAGAGATACTTACCGAGCTACAATGCTCATTACTACAAAATACTCGAATATCGGCCACAAGCACGCTAAGTGCATAATACCATCCCTGGGGAGACAGATAGCGCCATACGCTACAAAAATCAAGCACAACTAAGGTGCAATATATGATTTGAATCTCGAGAGCCATCCTGCTCACATAACACCATCGCTATGCGGAACCTCAACACATAAGAAATTTACCAAGTCCTTTCACAACTCACATGGCACAATATAGTATTATATTAAATACCCGACGATGAAACGACATCCAACGTCTGAATACTCCTCCATAAGGAGCGCTATGTTGAAATGAACATATCCTGCCTGATATAGAGACTATATTCATATTTAAATCCATCCACAAACCTCAAGCCAATTCAGACCGCACCGTACTAGGATAATAACCTTTCAAGGATCCATAATAACCCTTTTTCCCATAACACACATGAATAGCCATCATAACCGGAACAAACTTCCACAGTCCACAACCAAGTGAACCGAGCGCCCTCTAGGCATAAATTCTCGAATTAGCGATATTACCACAATCTTCATACTTGGTTTCAATCTTCACTCAATCAAGTGACTACATGCCACTCATACACAATCTTTTCGTGGGACACGCTCCCACGACCTTCCGCACCAGGTAACAAGTCTGCACATCCATACTAATGTTGTAAAGCATATCAAGAATCCGCAATCAGCACGCAAAGCCTCTTACACAGGACACTGATCTCAAGTGACGCTGGAGACAATACCAGCTTATTCTAAACATCTAAATTCCTTTTCCTGCTCATCCGAGCTCGTGACATCCTTGTCAATACCGAATTGCAACCTCAATCCCTAATCTTTCAAATTTCATATCGCTCACCGCACCTATCTTACCAATACGCGAGGGCCCAAGAATTGCATCATAACTCCTAAACCACTAATAGGATACACACTTCACTTTGTAGAAACCTTTCACTTTACTTGTTTCAGGAGAATCATTGCAACACATGGCTGAATTCTCATAACCGTAGAACACACAAATCCTCAAGTAGTGGTCTAAACCACTATAACCCTTCCGGGATCCGCCTACACATAACAGGCCATAATACTCGAATGCATCCAAATAAAATCAATTACGGCAGTCGTCAAACCTCGCACGTACCGCCACAAATCACATGCACAACTCAACACTCTGAAGGAGCTGATCTTTGCCATCACCATGCCAATTCAACCATTGCTAACCAAACCCGACTTCTCCTAATTTATTTTAGATCTTTCTTATAAATAACAACAGCTCCTTTACTAGTATAACGAACTCAATCCACACTCATCCTGAGTGATCCTATTTCACAAGGCCATATTGTCTCAAAGCACGAACCATTTCATACCCTCCTTGTGCGCATAATCGCGTCTTTAACTGATATACCCATTCTGATGAATCTTCTATAAATCCAAAGTTACATGCTCCCCTTCCTCTCATGATACCCCATAGACCAAAGATAACACGGAATACTCCAAGTTCCTCTATCATAATCTACTACAAAAGCTCGATACTTAACCATACAACAAGCTCGAAATCCTTAGGCACCGCACTTTAACTTTTGAATCCACTAGGACCGTTGTGGAGAGTCACCCATTCTGACCTGATCCCGAATATAATCAACTCCAAGGCTCTGCTAGCACATGAACACTCTCTCAATAAGCACCCGACTGAATCGCTTTACTTGTACATCACATCTACACGAAACATAAACTCGGAGTCTTCCCAAAGCCTGAACATGAATCGATAAGGCCAATTATAGCACACATTCCTCAAATTCTTTGCCCAAATCACCACTGATAACCTTCTTCCTTAGTCATAATATCCCACCAATATGCTGACCATACAATCCAACCGTAGGCGGTGGAATTCTCCCACTTAGCTTGAAGCTACCATTGCATAACTCTAGAACCCGCTAAGATTCTTTCTTCATCGTTGAACTGATCTTGCACAACCAACTCGCCAAATTCCTCGAAATCCTTCCATTGGACCTTTCATAAATACTCTGAATCACTAACCACATTCACATATTTGATTTCTTGCCGGATAACCAGTAGAATTCTTTCATGACAGCCCCATCAACACCACACAACCGCTAACCTGCTCACAGGAGATAACCCACATGTGGAAATTCCATGCCGACATCATCTAGTGCCGCTGCACTAGGTACAATAACTACAAAATCAGTAACCCATCCTAAGCCCATGCTCATTCACCAGCTGTACAGGTCCGTTCACTCCTCATGGACATCAACTAAAGGTGCGACAATGCATTCCAATCCAAAGTCATGGTGTATCCTTCTTCATATCGAGCAACTCCCTCCTGTCACACCCAATCTTCCTCAATATAGCAGCCAATATTCCATATTAAGTCCGTAGACCTAGTCACGGTCCACCATGAATCCCAAATCACTCTAAATTTTCTCAAGGCGTGTAGTCGTCATACCAGAAAACCTATATGCTACCCTGCCCCAAAGGCGAATCGAAGAAAATCGTAGTACTAGCGAACTTAACTTATTAAATCAAGGACGACGACACCACACCTCGGGTGAAGATTCCATCACACTAGAAAATACCAAGCCTCGTTACTCCATCAACCCAAAGTTGGACATTCATAGGCCAATTGCTTTTCCTCCGCCGAAATAAGATGCTGAATCTCGGAACCATGCACTAAGTAAACCTTCTTCCAAGTCATTCACTGCCCCGACACATAGGCAAGCATCCTACCATCACATCAATACTGTGCGACAACAACTTCTGAGCATCATAGCAATATGTGCATAGCCTCAAAGCTCTCAGAAGTACAGTTACCGAGCTGAAATGACAGAATATTCTTCCGCAAGGCGACGACAATAGCCCAAACAACTACGCAGGAAGAAACATCCTGCACCACATCTGTAGTACCATTACAATTCCTCAATTCCAGATTTATAACCAGCGCTTCACGTCGCATAAGATTGAATGGGAAAGAAATTAAGGCATAAGCCTCAAAGGAATCAAATCGCATGATGAGGAATCAAGAAGGGAAGTGCTTCTAATAGCCCTGTAGCCTCTCGAAGATAAGTACAGACGTCTCCGTACTGATCCACAAGACTCTACTAGACTTGCTCATGACTCGTGAGACCTAAGTGAATCTAGTGCTCTGATACCATGTTGTCACGACCCAAAATCCATAAAGATCGTGATGGCGCCAGACTCCACTGTCAGGCAAGCCAACAATAAATACTTAATTGGGTTCTCATTTTGTTACTTTTGAAATCATGTTTTTCCTTCAATTTAAATCGTAAAAGATGAATTTTAAAAAATAAATAATAATATCTTTAAAATTTCCAATACAGCACAACCCATAATCCTCCCAAAACCCGGTATCACAAGTGCATGAGCATTAACTAGGAATGTAAAATAAAATACAACAGCTGTCCTAAATACAAATTGGACAGGAAAAGAAAATACAATACTCTGAGGGAGACTCTATTGGCTGCGAATCGTCGTAAAGAATACAGCTCACCTAAGTCCCTGCCATAATCGCGCCTCTACACCCGCAAGGCCGCTAAACATATGTGTACCTACACAAAAATGTGCAGCAAGTATAGCATGAGTATGTGAATCAACGCGTACCCAGTAAGTATCTCGCCTAACCTCGAAGAAGTAGTGACGAGGGGTCGACTCGGATACTTACTATAGGCTATAATTAATAAACCAATGATATGATTAAGCATGGATCACGTAGAACGGCTGTAAGCCCGATATCATAAAATAAGTAAACAATTCTTTGTTAACAAGAAATTTCCCAAATTCATTTTCATTATTTTAACAGTTTATATCTCAAGCCAATGAGGCAATATCAATTATTATAATCTCCGAAGCAATTAATACAATCATACGCAAGTCATGCCGAGGCCGTACGGCCCTAAATTGTGCACTGTTGAGGGTCGAACGGCACGAACCATAGATGCATCTATAAATTTTCCCGCTCGTGAATCATATATGCGACGCGGTCCCCGCTAGCGAGTCATACATGCGACGCGGTCAAATATAAATTTAAGAAAATACCCCGCTCGCGAATCATACCTGCAACGCGGCCAAAATATAAGTTTAATATTTAAATCATATTTCTTTCTTGATTCTTTTTAAAATAAGAAAAATTCAACTTGAAGCTTTTTAAGGAAATTACCCCGCTCGCGAATCATACATGCGATGCGGTTACACATAGATTTCTTTAGCTATTATAATATTCCTCAATTCTTTTCGAAATTACGAAGTTCGAATGAAACCGTTTAAATCTTAATTTCTCCAAATTTTCATTCTTTCAAGACAATCATTACTCAACCTCAATCTTGCTTCTTCTCAAGGCAAACAATAACATAAATCGACAGTAATGTTAACAAGGCATGATGTAAACCTAGACTACCAGGACATATGCATAACTAGTAGCTACGTACGGACTCTCGTCACCTCGTGCGTACGTATCCCCCCCACAATTAGAAGCATATAGTAATTTATTTCACCTATGAGGATAATTCCCTCTTATAAGGTTAGAAAGGAGACTTACCTCACTCCGAAGTTCCATAACCGACTTTCGAGCCCTTCAAATAACTTGAATTGATACCCAACGCTCCAAAACTAGCCAATGATTATGCAAACCCATTAATATATAGTCAAATACTCAATATAATCCAATTTATAACAATTTCTAACCCCGATCGAAAAGTCGATAAATCACCCTCGGGCCCACGTGCCCGGATTCCAAAAATATTTGAAGATAAACTTTACCCATAACCTCACGAACTCAAATATATAGTTTATTCTCAATTCCATGCACAATTTCGTGGTCAGAATTCAAAAATACCAAATTCTAGGTCTTCTACCAAAATCCCCACCATTTATACTAATTTCCATATTTAAATCCTTATACAAACCATGTATTTAACTTATAATAAGTGGGAATCACTTACCTTGGCATTGATGACGAAGAATGAGCTCCAAACTCGCTCCAAGACCGGCTCTCATGGAGAAAATGGGGTAAAAATGAGCCAAGCCCTCATTTTTAAAGAACACACTACCCAACCTCAACGTTCGCACCTCCGGTGCCTTGGCTGCATCTGCGGTCCCGCACCTGCGGAAATCCCATCGCAGGTGCGGCTCCAGCTCGGCCCAACATTCTCGCAGATGCGCATCCGCTCCTGCGTTACTCTCTTCGCACCTGCGCCTTCGCAGGTGCGCAAATCTTTCCTCTCCTGCGGTTCCCAGCAGCCTGCCCCTTCCGCTTCTGCGAGACATTTTCCCGCACCTGTGGGCTCGCACCTGCGGCCCTCCTCACGCAGGTGCGGTTACACCAGATGCTCAGCAGCTTCAGCCCTTCTTCAAAATCCAAATTCGATCCGCTAACCACCCAGAATCCACCTGGGGCCCTCGAGACCTTAACCAATTATACCAACACATCCCAAAACATATTACGAACTTAGTCGAGCCTTCAAATCACATCAAACAACGTCGAATTCATGAATCACACCCCATTCCAAGCTTAATGAACTTTAGAATTTCAAACTTCCTCATTCGATGCCGAAACCTATCAAATCACGCTCGATTGCCCTTAAATTTTGCACACAAGTCGCGTTTGACATTACGGACCTACTCCAACTTTCGGAATCAAATTTTGACCTCGATATCAAAAGTCCACTTTCGGTCAAACTTCTCAAAAACCTTCAAATTTCTATATTTAGCTAAATGACTCTAAAATGACCTCCGGACCTCCGAATCCACTTCCGGACGCGCTCCCAACACCAGAATCACCATACGGAGTTATTCTTAGGCTCAGAATCCCAAACGGACATTGATAACATTGAAATGCACTTCAACTCAAATTTAAGAAATCCTTCTAAAAATACCAACTTCATAATAGGTGCCGAAATGTTCCCGGGTCATCCAACATTCGACCCGGACATACGCCCAAGTCTGAAATCACCATACAAACCTGTTGGAACCTTCAAATCCCGATACCGAGATCGTTTACTCAAAAATCCAACATTAGTCAATTCTTCCAACTTAAAGCATCCGGAATGAGAATTTTCTTTCCAAATCAACTCTAAACTCCATGAATCTCAATTTCGTGTACGCGCACAAGTCATAATACCTGAAGTGAAGTTGCTCATGGCCTCAAACTATTGAACAACGTGCTAGAGCTCAAAACAACCGCTCGGGTCATTACACCAGTGCACCGCGAACGCGTAAAGTTGATCGCGTACACAAAAAGGAAATGAGGCACAACCAGGGGCACACATATTTGTTCTTTGCGTTCTCATGAAGCGGTCTGCGATCAGGAAGTCTGCGAAGTTATGCTTCGCGTTCGCGTATGGGATGTCGCTTTTGCGGAGTGCAAATTGGTAGCCTGTGCAAGTTGTGCTTCGCGATCGCGAAGCCTTTCCCGCAATCGCGAAGAGTAAAATGGACCTGGGCAGAAATTGTTTTATTCTATCACGAATGGATTCCCGCGACCGCGATGAGTAAAAACCTGGACAACAGAACTTAAGTTCTGGAAATGGGATTTCGTCCCATTTTTCATTATTCACGATTTTGAGCTCGGGTAAGGCGATATTTGGGCGATTTTTACGGGAAAACATCGGGGTAAGTGTTCTTTATCCTATATTGATTATATTTTATGATTCCATACTCATTTACATCATGAATCCGTGAATTTATGGAAGAAAAATCAGATTTTTATAAAATCTTCCAAAAATATAAAATGAAGATTTGAAAGCCAATCCGATGTCGGAATTTGATAGTTTTTATGGGATTCGAGACGTGAGTCCCACTGTTGATTTTTTAAATAAATTTCAGATTTTAATCCGAAAAATTAGTAAATTCATATGTAATCAATTTTTACGATTTGTATTGAGTATATTGAATTGTTTATGACTAGATTTGAGGATTTAGGACACGAATTGCGAGGTAAAGGTTTATTGGAATCTTGAGTTGGTTGCAAATCGAGGTAAGTGTTGTGATTAACTTTGACTTGAGGGAATAGAACCCTTGAATTATTTGCTACATGAATTTCATGTGTAACGATGTATAGGCAAGGTAACGAGTGCCTATACTTTGTCAACTTCATTGTTTGCTTAATTATTTAAACATCTTAAATTATTTTAAGACACGAATCAATTGTTATAATAATTATTTATCTCATATTCCTTGTCAAATATTAATTCTTGAATACCTGCAATAATTGTTGCATGTTTATTTGATTTATGTGTCTTAATTGCTACTTGTCATTTAGTATATTAAATATTAAACTGTCTATTTTCTCCTTGATTTCCACAATTAATTGCTACTTATCATTATTTATTCCATAAATAAATTATAATTATTGTATGACTTGATGCTCAATAGTTTCTCATTGAACGTGACATTTATTAAAATATTTTTTTATTACATTTAAGAGTTGTTAAAATATATTGGGGGATCGGGTTGCATGCCGCAACGGAAATAAAAATAAGTATATTGGGGGATCGGGTTGCACGTCGCAACAGAGTTATTTAAAATTTATATTGGGGGATCGGGTTGCACGCCGCAACAGATTTATTTAAAGTTTATATTGTTGGAGCGGGTTGCACGCCGCAATAAAAATTTATTGAGGAATTATATTGTTGGGGCGGGTTGCACGCCGCAACTGAAATTGATTAAAATAATAATTGGTTATGACTGCCGAGTTGACTTCAACTACTAAAATGAGTTACCTGATTTATTTTTATTATTGTTGTTATTATTATTATTGCGTACAGGTTAATGTAAGTGACATGCCTTAGCCCCGTCATTACTTCGTCGAGGTTAGGCTTGGCACTTACCAGTACATGGGGTCGGTTGTACTGATACTACACTCTGTATTTCTTGTGCAGATTTCGGAGTTGGTCACAACAGCGTACTGTAGATTTGCCCGGATACAGCTACCAGTGGAGACTTGAGGTATAACTGCACAGCGTTCGCAGTTCTGAAGTCCCCTTCTATCTTATTTCAGTTGTGTATTATATTTGAAGCAGCTTGAATTTATTTCAGGCCTTTATTTGTATCATTCTAGAAGCTCGTGCACTTGTGACTCCAGTTCTGGGATGGTATTTAGATATCACGATTATTTTGGAATATTCACTTTATTTTAGACTTTATTTCCGCATTTGTTTTCTTGTTATTAATTAATTTAAAATTTTGTTAAAATGGCTAATTATATTCTACCGTTGGCTTGCCTAGCAAGTGAAATGTTAGGTGCCATCACGGTCCCGAAGGTAGGAATTTTGGGTCGTGACAGTTGGTATCAGAGCACTAGTTTACATAGGTCTCACGAGTCACAAAAAAACTTAGTAGAGTCTGAAGGATCGGTACGGAGACGTCTGTACTTATCTTTCAGAGGCTATGAAGTTTAGCAACAATATTACTTCTTTCTTATCATGTCATGCGATTTCATTCTATCATCGATGATCAAACCATTATATTCTTACTCTCTCGTAGATGGCGAGGACACGTACATCTACCGACAGACGGGGACCAGAGCCCCCGGTGGCAACTATGGCCAGGGGTAGAGGTCAAGGCCGAGGTCGTGTTGGAGGCCGAGGCAGAGGTAGAGTTCAGTTTAGAGCTCGAGCAGCAGCACCTGTTGTAGAACCTCAGGTGGATCTTCGGGAGGAAGTTCCAACTCAGAATGTACCAGTTGGATCAATTCAGGTCCCGGGAGGATTCATAGCTACTCAAGTGCTTCAGGATGCTCTAGTCCATTTGGTGAGTCTTATGGAGGGCGTGGCCCATAATGGTATATTTCTAGTGGCACCAGCCATCTCACAGGCTGGGGGAGGAGCACAAACTCCCACTACTCCCGCTCCGGAGCAGATGGCTCCCCATAATCATGCTCCAGCAGTCCCGCCAGTTGGGGTAGTTCAGCCAGTTATTGTGGCACAGGCCGGTGATAGGCTCGCGATGTCTTCTGAGGCCTTATTGAGACTGGATAAGTTTACTAAGCTCTTTCCAGTTCACTTCAATGGTACACCTTTTGAGGACCCACATGATTATCTTGACCGCTGCCATGAGGTGCTGCGCAACATGGGTATAGTTGAGACCAATGAGGTCGATTTTGCTGTATTTCAGATGACGAGTTCCGCCAAGAGGTGGTGGAGAGATTATACATTGGCTAGACCAGTTGGATCACCTGCATTGACCTCGGAGCAGTTTTCACGGCTATTTCTAGAGAAATTCCTCCCTATCACATTGAGAGAGGATTACCGCAGGCAATTTGAGTATCTACAGCAGGGCAGTATGACTGTTCCTCAGTATAAGTCCCGTTTTGTGGATTTATCCCATCATGCTCTCCTTTTACTACCTACTGAGGGAGAGAGAATGGGGAGTTTTATTGAGGGACTCACTCACCCTATCAGGCTTCATATGGCCAAGGAGGCCGGAAGTGAGATTTCCTTTCAGGCGGCTGCTAATGTCGCGAGGAGGATCGAGATGGTTCTTGCACAAGAGAGAGGGTAGAGGTCTGATAAGAGGCCTCATTAGTTTGGTGGTTTCAGTGGTGCCTCGTCTGGAGGAAGGGGTAATTTTGGTAGGGGTCATCCTCCAAGATTATTTCATTCAGCACTTCAGGCATCTCCCGATGCTTCAGGGAGTCACGGTCCTATTATGTCTTACTCTGGGCAGCCAGCATTTAGCGCATATTCAGCTCTTATCAGTGCACCACCACTCCAAAGTCACTATAGTGGTTATCCAGCCTATTCGGGCCAGCTTCAGCTTCAGCAGCTACGGCATCAGGATGGGTGTTATGAGTGTGGGGACATTGGTCAAATCAGGAGGTATTGCCCTAGGTTGTCGAGTAACAGATCTCGGCAGGATTCTCGTGCCATCATACCGACACCGGTTGCTTCACCGCCTACTCAGACAGCTAGAGGTATGGGTCAAGAAGCTAGAGGTGGAGGTCAGACTATTAAAGGTGGAGGCTAGCCAGTTAGAGGCCGTTCTAGAGACGCAGTTTAGAGTGGTGGGGCCCAGCCCCGATTTTATGCTTTTCTAACTAGGCCTGAGGTCGAGTCATCCGATGTCGTGATCACAGGTACTATTCCAGTTTGCCATAGAGATGCTTCAGTTCTATTTGATCCAGGATCTACTTATTCCTATGTGTCCTCCTATTTTGTTTCATATTTGGTTTGTGCCTCGTGATTCTTTGAGTGCTTCTGTGTATATATCTACACCAGTGGGAGACTCTATTGTAGTAAACCATGTTTATTGTTCGTGTGTGGTTATTATTGGTAGTCTTGAGACTAGTGTGGATCTTCTACTTCTTGATATGGTAGATTTTGATGTCATCTTGGGTATGGATTGGTTGTCACCTTATCGTGTTATATTGGATTGTCATGCCAAGACGGTGACCCTAGCCATGCCGGGGTTACCTCGGTTAGAGTGTAAAGGAACTCCTGGTCATTCTACCAGCAGGGTTATTTCTTATATGAAGGCTCGGCGTATGGTCGAGAAAGGGTGTCTAGCCTATTTTGCTTATATTCGTGATCCCAGTGCGTATGTTCCTTCTATGAACTTAGTACCAGTTATTCATGAATTTCCAGAAGTATTTCCTGCAGATTTTTCGGGGATGCCACCCGACAGAGAGGTTGTGAGTATGTGCAGTCTTGCGTATATTCCGGTTGGTGAGAGGCCGTTAGCTGCAGATGTTCAGACCTTGGCTAATCAATTCGTGAGGTTAGATGTTTCTGAACCCAGTCGGGTTCTAGCTTGCACAGTCACTCGTTCTTCTTTATATGAGTGCATAAGAGAGCTACAGTATGATGATCCTCATTTACTTGTCCTTAAGGACATGGTGCGGCACAGTGATGCTAAACAAGTTGATGTGGGGAAAGATGGTGTTCTGCGAATGCAAGGTCGTATTTGTGTGCCTAATGTGGATGGGCTTCGTGAATTAATTCTTAAAGAGGCACACAGTTCCAGGTATTCTATTCATCCAGGTGCCGCCAAAATGTATCAAGATTTACAGTAACATTATTGGTGGAGGAGAATGAAGAAGGATATAGTTGCATATGTAGCTCGGTGTCTAAATTGTCAGCAAGTCAAGTACGAGAATCAGAGACCTGGTGGTTTGCTTCAGAAGTTAGAAATTCCTGAGTAGAAGTGGGAGCGTATCACTATGGATTTTGTTGTTGGGCTCCCACGGACTCAGAGAAAATTCAACGCAGTATGGGTCATTATGGATAGGTTGACCAAGTCAGCACATTTTATTCCAGTAGCAGTTACCTATTCTTCAGAGCGGTTAGCTGAAATTTACATCCGCGAGATTGTCCGCCTTCACGGTGTGCCTGTGTCTATCATTTCTTATCGAGGTATGCAGTTCACCTCGCACTTCTGGATGGATGTACAGTGTGAGTTAGGCACGCGGGTTGAGTTGAGTACCGCATTTCATCCACAGACAGACGGACAGTCAGAGCGCACTATTCAGATATTGGAAGATATGCTTCACGCTTGTGTTATAGACTTTGGAGGTTCTTGGGATCAGCTCTTGCCACTTGTGGAGTTTGCCTATAATAACAACTATCAGTCGAGCATTCAGATGGCTCCATATGAAGTATTATATGGGAGGCGGTGTCGTTCGCCCGTTGGCTGGTTTGAACTGGGAGAGGCTCGATTATTGGGTAATTTAGTACAAGATGCCTTAGAATAGGTCAAGATTATTCAGGATCGACTTCGCACAGCTCAGTCTAGGCAAAAGAGTTATGCCAATCGTAAGGTTCATAATATTGCATTCATGGTTGGAGAAAGAGTATTGCTCCGTGTTTCACCTATGAAAGGTGTAATGAGGTTCGGAAAGAAGGGCAAGTTGAGCCCTAGGTATATAGGACCCTTAGAAATTCTTGAAAGGGTGGGTGAAATAGCTTGCAGACTTGCATTACCACCTAGTTTATCAGCGATTCATCCAGTGTTCCATGTGTCTATGCTTCGGAAATATCATGGTGATCTGTCCCATGTGTTAGATTTCAGCTCAGTCTAATTGGACAAGGATTTGACTTACGAAGAAGAGCCGGTAGGTATTCTAGCCAGGCAGGTCCGATAGTTGAGGTCTAAGAGTTATCCTTCAGTTCGGGTGAAATGGAGAGGTCAACCGGTAGAAGAATCTACCTGGGAGTCCGAGTCGGACATGCGGAGTAAATATCCACACCTTTTCACAAGCTCGAATACTTTTTCTAATTCCGTTCGAGGACGAACGTTTGTTTTAGAGGTGGAGAATGTGATGACCCAAAAGGTCATCTTTAAATTTAATAATTATTTCTGTGTCCTAAGACCTCGAAAAGCATGATTCATCACTCCTCGACTTGTGCTCGCAGTCCGTATCATTTTCCGAAAAGTTTTTATATGAAAAATTTATTAAAATGTGAAATAGAACCTTAAAACTCAACTAAGTTGACTTTGGTCAACATTTTGAGCAAACGGACCCGGATCAGTGTTTTTATAGTTTCGGTAGGTTCGTATCATGATTTGGGACTTGGGCATATGCCCAGAATCGAATTCGGAGGTCCCTAGCTCGAGTTATCGCATGTTGTCGAAATTTTTAAGTTTAAAGGTTTAATGACTTAAGAGATTTGACTAATGTTTGACTTTTTTGAAACCGGATCCGTATTTTGGTTCCAGAACCTGGTGTAGTTCCATTACTATATTTATGACTTGTCTGCCAAATTTGGTGAGAAACGGAATTGGTTAGACATGATTCGGGATGAAATGGGGCTCACCTAGTCCGCTGAGAAGAGGGTGCAGCACTATCTGATATCCGCACTGCCTGCTATGTAACCACCTGTATCCATTTAAAGATGCAGCGCCCCCGGCCAAAGGGACATTAGTACCGTCGAATAGCACTAGTATGTATAGCTAAACACCAACTCAGTAGAATGAATAGTAATACAAGAGGAGCAGGCAAGAATTCAATAAGGGCTTCAAATAAATAATAAAACAACAAGTTAAGATTCATATACATTTTTAAGCCAATTTCCATATTACTAGGTTGGGTGACCTTTAGTGCCGATGTTCCACAATTCACAATACCTCCGTGTTCTTACACGGAGTCCGATCTCGGCCTGATCGGCTAGGCCGCCTCGTTGGAGACGTTACCACAATTTCATTCATAATACCACCGTGTTCTTACACGGAGTCTGATCTCAGCCCGATTGGCTAGGCCGCCTCATTGGAGACGTTACCACAATTCCATTCACAATACCACTATGTTCTTATATGGAGTCCGATCTCGGCCCGATCGACTAGGCCATCTCGTTTGAGACATTACCACAATTTCAATCATCTCACATCGTACTTCTTTCATGTATTTTTGATTCGTTGACACTAGTAATTACGATTACAAAGTCATTCTTGGCACTTGGTCGTATTTCATAGTTCCAGACCCCTTTTCCCACATTCAATATCATTATCAAAATCAATAAGGCTCCTCATTCAAGGCATTAAATTCACGTATGAGCTGTTTGGGAATCTTAGGCACATAAAGGCTTTTCATACAATTTGGCATAACAACCTTTATTTCAATCTTGACATGAAGTCTTAACATCCCTAACATATATTCCACATTTTGAACATATTATCAAATGGCAAGATGACATGATGAAGCATTTAGCATAAACATTGAACTTACATCATTCAACACAAATACGTTAAAAATCGTCAATTCTATAATGATCAAGAACTTACTCCGATTACATGAACACCGTGGGATTCGATTTGAAGAAGAAGGGGGGTTTAGCCAACATACCTTAATTGAGCTTCTTAAAATTCTAAGACGTTCCGGAATATTAGCAACTTCAATCTATTTTAGCAATATAACAAAATTGAACCAAAATTAGGAAGATGAACATGGTTCTAGCTCATGTGAGCATATTATCAAACACTAGGTGTGCATCAATATTTTAAGGCTCTTTTGTGGAAGATTCCATCATTTCCTAACCCACTCTCTACCATTATTAGCTCACAATCTTCCCACATGCTACAAGGATACATGCATGCAAGGTAAGCACTCACATCCCCATGAATTACCTCACTAATGGCCTATTCTAATTACATCTTGAAATTAAGAGCTTGGGTGATAGAATCTTACCTCTTAGGAAGAAGACATAGGTTCCTCTCTTGATAATCTTCAAGATTTAAGTGAGAATTGAAGAACAGTTTTAGGAAGATCACTTCTCCCTCTAGGACCCTCTCTCTCTCTCTCACTCTAGAAATATTAGAAAATATGCTCAAAATGGTCCATGTGGTGTGTTTTAACGAAATAGGGTCGGGTTTAAAACCCCAAAAATGAAGCTCTGTAATAGGTTCTACGATCGCATAACCAATATGCGGACCGCATATCAGTCGCATAATTGCAGACCAAAATGGCCAAAAAACACTGTCCGTGTCTACGGTCACTATGCGGCCCGCATAATTATTCTGCGGTTGCATAATGCACCGCAGAACAGTTATGCGGCCGACCACATAATTGCTCCCAAACTGACCCAGAATTTGCCTCACTCTGCGGCCATTATGCGGTCTATAGAGTGATTCTGCGATCGCATAATGGAAAGCAGAAACGCGTAATTCTGCCAAACATTTTCCTTTACTTTCCGATGCATTGTTCAACCCAAAAAGTCCGAACCATGGTGAGCAAGCTCGTCGCGAAGAATTTCTATAATACACAACACGTAAAACCAATTCGGCACCACGAAATATTATTAACATTATTTTGCAAAATTTTATGGGGCCTTACATTCTCCCCCACTTAGGATCATTCGTCCTCGAATGAGGGCAAAAATCTGTTATTAGCATCTTGTGCAACTCAGTTTTCATACCACACACCAGCAGCCCCAAATCCGACTAACTCCCTAAAATTCTCAAAAAACTTTCGCCAGAGTTTCATTTGTAACTAGGCCTATCCACCTGTCAGAGAGCCCCAGAAACACATCTTACAAACATGTATAGGACCCAACGACATAGCATAACTCATAACCACACCAATCGTGGCCTCATGTAAACAACATATAATCAAAAGGAGCATCTTTACATTAACTGAACAAGTGGTACAAAATTCTTAGGTGACAGGTTCATAAAAGAAAGGATTACATAACTTTTCAAACAAGTGAGGATACTTCTTCTTCATCTCTTCTTCGGCCTCCCACGTGGCCTCTTCAACCTGCTGGTTTCGCCATAACACTTTCAAGGAGGCAATTTCTTTATTCCTCAACTTTCGGATCTGCCTATCAAGAATGGCAACTGGAATCTCTTCATGTGATAATTCTTCATTAACCTCAATGGTCTCAACCGAAACAATGAGTGTCAGATCTCCAACTATTTTCTTCGACATAGACACAATAAACACCGGGTGTACTAATGACATCTCAGGTGGTAGCTCAAACTTGTACGCCACCTCACCGATCCTCTGAATTATTTTGTATGGCCCGACATACCTTGGACTCAATTTCCCTTTTTTCCCAAACCGCATAATACCTTTTATGGAGGAAGCCTTCAAGAATACCCAATCATCTTCTTTGAACTCTAAGCCTCTACGACGAATATCCGAATAGAATTTCTGATGACTCTGAGCAGTTTTCAACCGCTTCTTTATGATCTTAACATTTTCCATAGCCTGATGTACAAGGTCTGGCCCTATCAATTCGGCTTCCCCAATCTCAAACCACCCAATGGGATATCTACATCTCCTACCATATAATGCCTCAAATGGTGCCATCTAGATGCTTGCATGAAATCTGTTGTTATAAGCAAACTCTATGAGTGGCAAATGATCATCCCAGCTACCCTTGAAATCAAGAACATAAGATGTAACATGTCCTCGAGCATCTGAATAGTCCGCTCTGCTTGCCCATCGGTCTGTGGATGGAAAGTTGTACTAAGATTCACCTGAGTACCCAAACCTTACTAAAATTTCATCCACAAATTAGCCGTGAACTGATCCCCTCGATCGAAAATGATAGAAACTGGAGTGCTATGTAGCCTGACTATTTCTTTGATATACAACTGAGCATATTGTTCCGCTGTGTCGGTAGATTTAACTGGCAAGAAGTGTGCTGATTTCATGAGTCGGTCCACGATCACCCAAATTGAGTCAAACTTGCATGGAGTGCGTGGTAATCCTACCACAAAATCCATATTAATCATCTCCACTTCCACATTAGAATTTCTATGTTCTGTGCCAACCCACCAGGCCGTTGATGTTCGGCCTTCACTTGCTGACAGTTTGGGAACCTTGCCACAAAGTCCGCCACATTCCTTTTCATGTCATTCCACCAGTAGATTTCCTTGAGGTCGTGATACATCTTCGTAGAACCTGGATACACGAAATACATAGAAGCATGAGCTTCGGTCATGATTCTTTCCCAGAGACCATCTACACTCGGAACACATAGTCGCCCTTGTTACCTTAGTGTACCATAATCCATGCTAAGAGAAAAAGTCGTAGTCTTATGTTTTTGAATCCCCTCCTTCAATTGCACCAAAAATGGATCGTTGTATTGCTTCTCTTTGACTTCCACCACAATCGATGATTCAGCCCTATTTTGCACAATTACCCCTCCTTCATTAGAATCCATAAGACGAACTCCCAAACTAGCCAATTGATGGACTTCCTTGTCCAATGGCCTTTGGTATACCTCCAAGTGTGCTAAACTACCCATAGATTTTCAGCTAAGAGCATCTGCCACAACATTGGCTTTTCGAGGGTGATATAGAATATCAATATCATAATCCTTGAGTAACTCAAGCCATCTTCTCTGCCTCAGATTCAGTTCCTTTTGTTTGAAAATTTATTGAAGACTCTTGTGGTCCGTGAATACATCAACATGGACCCCATACAAATAGTGACGCTAAATTTTCAATGCAAAAATCACCGCCGCAAGTTCTAAGTCATGTGTTGGATAATTCTTCTCATGATTCTTGAGTTGCCTGGAAGCATATGCTATAACTTTGCCGTGTTGCATTAACACACACCCAAGCCCAATTCTTGAAGCATCACAATATACCACAAATTCATTTGTACCCTCTAGCAAGGTCAACACCGACATTGTAGTCAATCTCGATTTCAACTTCTGAAAGCTCCTTTCGCAAGCATCGAACCATTGGAACTTAAGTTCTTTCTAAGTCAATTTAGTCAACGGAGAGGCAAGAGTAGAGAACCCCTCCACAAACTTCCTGTAATACCCTGTTAAGCCTAAGAAACTGCGAATTTCAGTGGGCGTTGTAGGTCTAGGCCAATTCTTTACTACTGAAATCTTTTGAGGATCAACCTTGATTCCTTCTCTAGAGACAACATGACCCAAGAATGTGACAGATTCGAGCCAAAATTCACACTTTGAAAATTTCGCATACAATTGGTGCTGATGAAGAGTCTGCAACACTGTCCTGATATGATCATCATGGTCCTCCCGACCTCGTGAATACACAAGAATATCGTCAGTGAACACTATCACAAAAGAGTCGAGGAAAGGCTTGAAAACCCGATTCATAAGATCCATGAAAGCCGCTGGGGTGTTTGTTAGCCCAAAAGAAATCACGAGAAATTCAAAATGCCCATACCGGGTCCTAAAAGCTATTTTCGGAATAAATTGCTCCCAGAATGACCCAAAATTTGCCTCACTCTGCGGCCATTATGTGGTCCGCAGAGTGATTCTGCGGTCGCATAATGGACCGCAGAAACGCGTAATTCTGCCAAATATTTTCCTTTACTTTTCGATGCATTATTCAACCCAAAAAGTCTGAACCGCGGCGAGCAAGCTCGTTGCGAAGAATTTCTATAATACACAACACATAAAACCAATTCGGCACCATGAAATATTATTAACATTATTTTGCAAAACTTTACGGGGCCTTACATTTGGATAGCCTACGGACCTTTTGAACTTTGGAAAAATCTGGTTTTTGAGCTTCAGCTGTCATCTGGTGCATGGTGCTTCACAATCGCGAAGCCATTACCGCGATCGTGAAAAGGAAATTATGAGTCGTGATTTTTACCCCTCTCGTTCGCAAAGATAGGCACGCGATCGCGGAAGGTTAGCTCCCAGTGCACCGCGAACGCGTGGAGTAAATCGCGTCCGCGAAGAGGAAATGAGGCACAAGCTGGGCCACTCAAATTTATTCTTCGCATTCGCATGAAGCGGTGCGCGATCGCGAAGTCTGCGGAGTTATTCTTCGCGTTCGCGTAGTGCAAATTGGCAGCCTGTGCAAGTTGTGCTTCGCGATCGCGAATCCTTTCCCGCGATCGCGAATAGTAAAATGGTCCTGGGCAGAAATTGTTCTACGCTATCACGAACGGATTCCCGTGATCGCGATGAGTAAAAACCTGGACAACATAACTTAAGTTCTGGAAATGGGATTTTGTCCCATTTTTCATTATTCATGATTTTGAGCTCGGGTAAGGCGATATTTGGGCGATTTTCACGGAAAAATATCGGGGTAAGTGTTCCTTATCCTATATTGATTATATTTCATGATTCCATACTCATTTACATCATGAATCCGTGAATTTATGGAAGAAAAATTATTTTTTTATAAAATCTTCCAAAATGTAAAATGAAGATTTGAAAGCCAATCCGATGTCGGAATTCGATAATTTTTGTATGGTTGAACTCGTATCGGAACATGTGTTCGAATTTCATGAGTTTTTAGGGATTTGAGACGTGGGTCCTACTGTTGATTTTTGAAATAAATTTCGGATTTTAATAAATTAGTAAATTCACATGTAATCAATTTCTACGATTTGTATTGAGTATATTGAATTGTTTATGACTAGATTTGAGGATTTCAGACACAAATTCGCGAGGCAAAGATTTATTGGATTCTTGAGTTGGTTGCAAATCGAGGTAAGTGTCGTGGTTAACCTTGACTTGAAAGAATAGAGCCCTTGAATTATTTTCTACGTGAATTTCATGTGTAACGATGTATAAGCAAGGTGACGAGTGCCTATACTTTGTCAAATTAATTGTTTGCTTAATTATTTAAACATCTTAAATTATTTTAAGACACGAATCAATTGTTATAATAATTATTTATCTCATATTCCTTGTCAAATATTAATTCTTGAATACCTGCAATAATTGTTGCATGTTTATTTGATTTATGTGTCTTAATTGCTACTTGACATTTAGTATATTAAATATTAAAATATCTATTTTCTCCCCGATTTCCACAATTAATTGCTACGTATCATTATTTATTCCATAAATAAATTATAATTATTGTATGACTTTATGCTCAATAGTTTCTCATTGAATGTGACATTTATTGAAATATTTTGTTTATTACATTTAAGAGTTGTTAAAATATATTGGGGGATAGGGTTGCATGCTGCAACGGAAATAAAAATAAGCATATTGGAGGATCGGGTTGCACGTCACAACAGAGTTATTTAAAATTTATATTGGGGGATCGGATTGCACGCCGCAACAGATTTATTTAAAGTTTATATTGTTGGAGCGAGTTGCACGCCGCAATGAAAATTTATTGAGGAATTATATTATTAGAGCGGGTTGCACGCCGCAACGGAAATTGATTAAAATAATAATTGGTTATGACTGCCGAGTTGACTTCAACTATTAAAATGAGTTACCTGATTTATTTATATTATTGTTGTTGTTATTATTATTGCGTACAGGTTAATGTAAGTGACATGCCTTAGCCTCGTCATTACTTCGTCGAGGTTAGGCTTAGCACTTACCAGTACATGGGGTCGGTTGTACTGATACTACACTCTGCATTTCTTGTGCAGATTTCGGAGTTAGTACCAGCGGCGTACTGTAGATTTGCCCGGATACAGCTACCAGTAGAGACTTGAGGTATAACTGCACATCGTTCGCAGTTTTGAAGTCCCCTTCTATCTTATCTCAGTTGTGTATTATATTTCAAGCAGCTTGAATTTATTTCAGACCTTTATTTGTATTATTCTAGAAGCTCATGCACTTGTGACTCCAGTTCTGGGATGGTATTTAGATATCGTGATTATTTTAGAATATTCACTTTATTTCAGACTTTATTTCCGTATTTATTTTCTTGTTATTAATTAATTTAAAGTATTGTTAAAAATGGCTAATTATATTCTAACGTTGGTTTGCCTAACAAGTGAAATATTAGGCATCATCACGGTCCCGAAGGTAGGAATTTCGGGTCATGACACTTCGCCTCTGTGTGGAATACCCTTTAATTTCTTTCTTGCCATATGTAATAGGTGCATTTATTACGAAAGATGTATTTAAAGTTGAGAGGAACTTTTAAAAGGTATCAAAAGAAGGCTAACCTGTAATAATCATGGACTACCTAAATAGTACTAACTTTTTATTTTGGATCTGGCAATACATGACATGACTTTATACTAGAAATAGATTGATACAATTGGTTTAATAGAAAGTCTGGTTTGTCCTCTGTGTAGTGTTAAGAATCAAATGATTGCATGGCCCATCCCTGATGAGACTGGTCTTCGTTGAATATTTTTGTAATTGGCGGTCTTTAATAAATGGACTTTGTCTTTTTTAAATTTTTTATTGTGTGATTATGTATTTACCCCTTCAGCTTCTTCTTCTCCATCTCTTCTTTTTTTCCTTCTTCTTCTTCAAGAACACCATTTGGAAGCTTAAAAATTCAAAGTTAATTGTTATTTACTGTTAAAATCGGTTGAGTGTTGATTATTTATGCTTAAACTTTTAGTTTAAACACTAATTTAGTGATTTGATTTAAAATTTTCAAAACTCTATTGTTGGTCCGTAGAAAGTGACAAAGAAGACAAAGTGAATCTTTTTGATTTGGTGTTATTTGACTAAATTGGTTATTCGGGATCGTTTGTGTTGGTATTTGGAGGAGTTGTTTCAAATTTGAAATTATTTGAAGCAAATTTGAGGTAATTTGACCGAAATTAACATTACAAATTCCAAGAATATTTTGTTAAATAACATAAAAAATTATACCAATTAGGTAGTCTTTGATGAATAATTTAATAGATAGGTCGAATGCGGATTACATAAAGTCACACTAATAGTAGAGTTCGGTGAACAATTGAAAAGGTATAAAATCATGCCAACCGGATAGACTTTAGTAAATAATTTAACAAATAGATCGATTACAGATAACACAAAGTTATGCCAATCCGGTAGAATTTGGTAAATAATTGAACAATCACCATTCGAACAGAGAGTCAAATGGTTTTTGATAAGTTATACTATTTTGTGTTTTGATGATTTGCCAAACAGTCTCGAGGAACCGGTTGTGATAAGTTCCTTTATTTTGGTTCTCAGGGGGAATATGGCCGATTCGTAGGGGGACCAATATGAAGATCTGGTTCTCGGGGAGAATATCAACTCTAAGTTTGTCATCATCAAAAAGAGGAAAATTGATAAGTTATACGTCTTTTGTTTTGTTGATTAGACAAACTTCATGAGAGAACCAGATAAGGAACCTAATACAATTAGTTCCCTTGCATTCATATTAACTAGTGAGATATCTGGTTCAATTCTCAAATGAAATCAGATAAGGGAACATCAGAGGGAACAAATATGGATCAATTCCCCTGGTCGTCGTACAATCAACTCTACAATTGTAAAAACTGTTGCACTGTACCGTCTGGCAGGCTGTTGCACTGTACCGTCTGGCAGGCTGCTGCACTGTACCGTCTGACAGGTTGTTACACCGTACCATCCGGCAGTAGTACAGCAGCACAGCTGTAGCTTACCAAGTCCAAACTAAAGAACACTTTATTGCATCATCCTTAATGACATCACACACATATTATCAACATGAGGCAAGGGATTTCATCTCCCCACAACATGAGGCAAGGGATTTCAAAAGATAATATTCTCTCAAGTGCTAGTCACCACCTCTCTCAAGAACAAAGTTGCTGCAACCTCAAGGACCAGATCCAAAAATTGAAGATATCTTAAGTCCTTAGGTTTGTTGAGCCTTTGTTATTTTGTTCTTCATTTGTAATCCTACACTACTTTCAAGAAGTGTCTTTGTAGGACAGATTTAAACCACTGTTTGGTTTAGTTTCTTGACTAGAGTTAGTCAAGGTTTGTTGCTTTGTGATAGAGTTATTGCAAAGGGCTTATAGAGTTATTGTAAGAGGTGAGGGATTAAGAGTTTAATTCCTAGATTTCAATAGGTTGTAATCTGAAGTTTACTCGGTTTAGTGGAGTTGAAATCCTACTAGGGTAGGTCGTGGTTTTTAATCCCTTGAGCAAGGAGTTTTCCACGTAAATATCGCGTGTTCTTTATTTACGGTCGATTTACTGTGGGAACAGATAGAGAACCTGGTTCCCAATACTGTTTGGTTTTACAGTCTATTGCTTACTGTGGGAACTGATAGAGAACCTGGTTCTCTATACAGTTTGGTGGACTCTTAGTTTCTATCAATTGATATCAGAGCAGGTTCTTTCTAAAAGGTTAACACCTAGAAAGGATCCTCATCATGGTTGCTCCACCAAACTTTGAGGAAGGACAATCAACCTATAGACCCCCAAGATTCAACGGCCAATACTTTGGTTGGTGGCAAACAAGAATGCATGACTTCATTATAAATGAAGATTCCAAGCTTTGGGATGTGATTTGTGATGGTCCCTTTGTCCCTATGAAGGTTTTTGGAGAGGGAACAAAGACTGTTCCAAAGAAAAGAAAAGAATACAATGGTGCTGACCGAAAAGTTGTTGAGAAGAACTTCAAGGCGAAGAAGATTATTGTGTGTGGTATTGGTCCAGACGAGTATAATCGTATCTCGGCATGTGAATCTGCCAAGGAAATCTAGGAAACTCTTCAAACGGCTCATGAAGGGACAACTCAGGTAAAGCAGTCCAATATAGATATGCTTACAACTGAGTATGAACTCTTTAAAATGAAAGAGGGTGAGTCCATTCAAGAGATGCATACCCGATTCACCTCCATAATCAATGAGCTTCATTCACTTGATGAAATCATTCCAACCAACAAGTTGGTCCAGATGATACTCAGTGTTTTACCAGGTTCCTGGGAGATCAAGATTAATGTTATCACTAAAGCCAAAGACCTGCAGAAGCTGACTATTGACGAGCTTATTGGAAATCTCAAAACTTATGAGATGAAGAGAAAGAAGGATCTCGAAAGAAGAGAGCCCGGGAAGGAGAAGAACCTGGTTCTCAGGGCTGCCAATAAGGAGTCAAATAGTGATGAATCCAACATGGAGTATCTTACTCAAAGATTCCAAAAGATGATTTGAAAAAATGGTGGGATTCCAAAGAAAGGAAGTTCCAGCAGGAATTTCAAAGGAAATAATTGTTGTCATAAGTGTGGAAAGCCTGGTCACTTCATGAAAGACTGTCCTCTTCATAAGCAGGATCATTAATAAACTAACACTGAAAAGGCGGCTAAGAGGAACCAGGTCCTTGACAGAAAGTTCAAAAGAAGAGATGCTGCTGACAATATGGTGAAGCAAGCCATGGCTGACTGGGGAAATTCCTCCGGTGAATTTGAAGGTGAAGATGACCAAGGAGATACATCTATGATGGTTGCTGAAAATGGATCTTCAGAATATGATTCAATCTTTGCACTCATGGACAAATCTGATGATGATGAGGACAAGGAGGAATATGAGGTAAGTTTTCTTGATGTTCAAAGAAATTTGATAACTTACTCCAAGGAAAAATTGATGTCCTTAGCAAATATGTTAATTGATGCCTATCATAGCCTCATTAATGAGAAAAATACTTTAATAGAAGAAATTGGTGACATAGAACAAGAGAGGGATAATATGGTAGTTTCCATTGTAGATTTGAAGGAACAAGTAGAAGAAGTAACTAGAGAAAATAACTTATTGAAAAAACAAACGAAAAAATAGATGGACAATACTAAGGGTAAAGAAGTGGCTAGTGAGGCTCAACTTGAGCTTGAGAGTGAGCTTAAGAAAGTTAAAACAAGTCTTGTTGCTGAGCTTGAAAAAAATAGACAACTTCAGGAGGATTTGAAAAGGGTTAAAAATGATCTTGATAAGTCACTTAATTGTACCTGGTCCTCTGATGTAGTAACATCTATGTACAAGAGTAATGGTGGAAACAAGCAAGGAATCGAGTTCCAAAAGGCTAAAACCTCCTATAATCCCCATAGCAAGTATGTAACTGTGGCTGATAATTGGTTGTGTACTCACTATGGTCAAACGGTCCATTACAAGGACTCTTGTAAAACTAAAATTCAGTCTTTGCAGAAAAAACAAAGTTTTTTTTGAAAAGAGGCCTACTGTTGAGGAACCTGGTTCCCTGTAAAGAAAATATGTGATGCCTGCATGGGCAAAAGGAAGTTTGATCTGCCTTTTCTATCATTATAAGGGACCCAAGCTGGCTTGGGTTCCTAAGTCTAATCATTGATTTCGTGTGCAGGCAAGAGTGAGAGGTAGTAGTAAAAAATAGTATATGGATAGCGGCTGCTCTACGCATAAAACTAGAAGAATAAATGATTTTCTCTCACTCTAGGCCTTCCAAGGTGGGAGTGTGTCCTTTGGAAACGACAAGAAGGTTATATTCTTGGTGTTGGCAAAATTGACAAAACACTCTCACATGCAATTGAAAATGCGTACTATGTGAATGGCTTGAAATATAGCTTGTTGAGTGTGTCTCAAATCTGTGATAAGGAAAAATGAAGTGAAGTTCTTGTCCAAATCTTGCACTTTCACCAATCTTAAAACTGGTGAAATGGAATTGATAGCCAGGAGATTCAAGAACATCTATGTTGCAGATCTTGATTCACTAAATGGTGGTGACATAACATGCCTAAGTGTCATTGACGATGATGCAGAGTTATGGCACAACTGACTGGGGCATGCGAGTTTTTATTTGCTGAACAAGTCAGTTATGAAGGATCTGGTTCATAGGCTAAAGCATTCAACAGTGCTTGCTACTTGATTAACAAATGCATGATCGGGTCCCTTCTCGAGAAGTCTCTCTATGAACTGCTCAATGGGAGAAAACCCAAGCTGACTTACCCGAGAGCCTTTGGATGCAAAATGTTTCGTTCACAACAATGGTGGTAAATGGTAACATAACAAAGAAAATGAAGACGTAGAATTTACAAATGCTCCTAGTGAAGCTATAGATATTGCAAATGTAAAGACTGATTTGATGAGACAAGTCAAGCAAAGCTATTAAAGAGATGCAGTAGAATCTCCAAAAGGCACAGAGGAACCTGGTCCCTCTATCACCTTGACTGAAGCTGAACATAGGGTTGTTAATGCTGCATTAGGTACTCCTGATGCAGAACAAAGGAGTAGAAGTCATAATTCTGTTGATGTCAATGATGTTTCAAATATGGAGGAATCTGGTCCTTCAAATTCTGAAGTTCAAGTATCCAACTAGAAGCAAAAGAGTTCACATCCCTTCAAAATGTAATCATACCCTTAAACTTTGGTATTCAACCTAGTTCTAAGGCAAGGAACATGTTTGCCCTCTCAGCCTTTTTGTCTCAAATCGAGCCTAAGAACATCAAAGAAGTGGATAGCTACTATACAAGAAGAACTCCATCAGTTGAGAGGAATAAAGTGTAGCACCTGGTCCCTAGGCCTTCAAACAGAACAGTGATTGGAACCTGGCCCAAAAGACTCTCACTTGAAGGATGCCAAGGGAATTTTGAGGTATCCTAAGGGAACGCAGAACCTGGTCCTCGTCTATTTTTCAGGAGATACTTTTGACTTGGTTGGATATGCTAATGCTGATTATGTTGAATATCTGGTGGATAGAAAGAGCACATCTGGAATGACACATTTTCTGGGTCATGCTTGATCTCATGGGGTACAAAGAAACAAATTGTGTGGCTCTTTCTACTGCTGAAGCTGAATACGTGGTTGATGCTTCTTGTTGTGCTCAACTACTACATATCAAGAAACATCTTGAAGACTTTGGTGTATTTACAGCTTGAACCTGGTACAACACAAGAGGACAAAGCACATTGATGTGCGATATCACTTTTTGAGGGATAATGTTGAAAAGGGTTTGATTTGTATGAAGGTCTGGAAGATGGAGGACCAGGTAGCATACATCTTCACCAAGGCGTTGAGCAGGGAACACTTTGAAAAACATCGTCTGGAGTTGGGATTGATCAAGCTTAACTAAGGACCTGGTCCCTCGATGATTGGCTATGTTAATAAGGAAGATACAATGCTAAAAAGTATTTTTTGGCAACTCAAATCTATATTGTTACAGGTATACATACATGGCAGTTTTAGCACAAAACAAGTAAGAGTGACATTGCACTTCTAGGAATTTGTTGCTCAAATTTTCAAAAACCGTTAAGGAACCTGGTTCCTGTGACTCAGGTTAGTAGTCTCTTCAATACTTATATGCCTTTTTAAACTGATGAAGTGTAATGTCATTAATTTATTCCCGTCTCTCTCCAAATATTTGAAGTCCAAAATGTTAAATGTTTTCTGAACTGACCCGTTGCCCCAAAAAACCATTTCCTTCTCTCACACCCAACCAAAACCGATTCTTTTCTTCAAAACCAAATCAACCTTATCTCAAAAAGAATCATTCTCTCAAAATCTTCTGAAATGAACCCAACTCTGTCACCTTCCAAAATCCTAGCTCCATCTGAATCGAAACCCAAGAAGTATTTGGTAGATTTTGACGGGACTTTAACTGAAAAGGAATGAGGTAGATCTAATATTCTAGAGAGTGAGGCTGAAATTGTTGTTGGATTTGTAGTAGCCTTGAAGGATGGAGGAATCAGTGAATGTGCTGGAAAAGGGGGAACTGAATGAGGGACGTGGTCCTTCAAATCCTTCTTAGGATGTTAATTCTGATGATGATCTTTTTCTCTTGAGTTATGTGCTTAAACGAACCTCTGATCCAGTAAAAATGATTAATGAAAAGTAAGATGATTGATGATAAAGTGGTGTGACCTGCTAATGTGGTGATTGTGGAAGAAAGTATGAAGTGGAAAAATCTTCACTTGTGAGAAAGCATTAAAAAAATGAAGAAAAGAAAGTTGGATGAGAAAGATGCAGTAGATGATAAGGGTGAACAGATTGAGAAGAAGAAGAAGAAGAAGAAGAAGAAGAGGAGGGAGACATGGCCGCTCAGGGAAAGAAATGGTAGTGTGAGTTAGGAACCTGGTTCCTTACAGAAGCAAAAGGTTGAGTTATCGGGTTTGGAGAAGAAGAAGACTTTGAAGTCTCAAAAAGTGCTGTTAGGCAGAGTGTTGACTCTGATATTGCTGAAAAATGGAGGAACTTCTTGACATTGTTGAGTTCCAAAAATATAATCACCTCTTTGTTCTTCTAAGTCCCAACGTTTATGAAGAAGAAGTAAAAACTTCTATGTTGTATGTTATACTCTGCTGCTATATGTGCATGAGACTGAGTTTGTTCTTGATGAGGAGAAGCTTGGGGAGATTCTTGGTGAATTGATTGATGGTTCAACCTGCTCAGATAGGTAGAGGACCAGGTCCCCGTGGACGCTTGGCAGAATAGAATTCTAAGTTGAAGGGTGAGAATGAAAGATTGAGGAAACAAGTGGAGGACCTGAGAGAGTAGATGATCATTGATCAAAGGATTATGAATGAACGAGTGGACATGCTCATCAAGGCCTTAGCCCCTTACTTTTCTTCCAACCCAGTGATCCATGTCTTTCACTCCTTCCAAATTCCCTCGAATTTCTATCTTCTTTTGATCCCTATGTTTGATGACATTGGTAGTTTAGTTGTTTAAATTGTCATATTCTGTATTGTTGAAACTACTGTGCTTTTGTTATAATTACTCTACTATAGGCAATCACTCTATTTTGTGCAATGGCATTCACTTGTTGTTCTTGTTATTGTTTATGTTGTGTTGCCCAAGTGGCATGAGTTAATGTTGCTGAACTTCTTTTTGGTTGTGCTTCTTCTATTGTTCTTTTCAATGACGCCAAAAGGGGGAAGTTACATTGGTGTCAACAGGGGGGAGGGGGGGACAAAATCGAATTGATATGTTGTGTTGTGCATGAAAGATAGCTCTGCTTCGCAGGGGAAACGTTGATGATAACATGTTGATTATAGGTCTGATTCACAGGGGAACATGTGAGGAATCTGGTTCTCAAGGGGAATATCAATTTTGGATTTGTCATCATCAAAAAGGGAGAAACTACTCTAAGTTACGCTGTTTCATGTTTTGATGATTTGCCAAACATTCTCAAGGAACCATGTATGGACCAGATGTGATCAGTACATGTAAGGAATCTGATTCTCAGGGGGAATATCAATTCTGGGTTTGTCATCATCAAAAAGGGAGAAATTGATAAGTTATACTATTTTGTATTTTGATGATTTGCCAAACAGTCTCGAGGAACCGATTATGATCAGTTCCTTTGTTTTGATTCTCAAGGGGAATATGGCTGATTCGTAGGGGGGCCAATATGAAGATCTGGTTCTCGGGGGGAATATCAATTCTAAGTTTGTCATCATCAAAAAGGGGGAAATTGATAAGTTATGCGTCTTTTGTTTTGTCGATTAGACAAACTTCATGAGAGAACCAGATAAGGAACCTAATACAATTAGTTCCCTTGCATTCAGAGTAACTTGTGAGATATCTGGTTCAATTCTCAAATGAAATTAGATAAGGGAACATCAGAGGGAACAAATATGAATCAGTTCCCCTGGTCGTCGTACAGTCAACTTTACAATTGTAAAAACTATTGCACTGTACCGTCTGGCAGGCTACTACACTGTACCGTCTGGCAGGCTGCTGCACTCTACCGTCTGGCAGGCTGTTACACCGTACCGTCTGGCAGTAGTATAGCAGCACAACTGTAGCTTGCCAAGGCCAAACTAAAGGACACTTTATTGCATCATCCTTGATGACATCACACACACATATTATCAAGATGAGGCAAGGGATTTCATCTCCCCACAACATGAGGCAAGGGATTTCAAAAGATAATATTCTCTCAAGTGCTAGCCATCACCTCTCTCAAGAACAAAGTTGCTGCAACCTCAAGGACCAGATCCAAAGATTGAAGATATCTTAAGTCCTTAGGTTTGTTGAGTCTTTGTTATTTTGTTCTTCATTTGTAATCCTACACTACTTTCAAGAAGTGTCTTTGTAGGACAGATTTAAACCACTGTTTGATTTAGTTTCTTGACTAAAGTTAGTCAATGTTTGTTGCTTTGTGATAGAGTTATTGCAAAGGGATTACAATAGAGTTATTGTAAGAGGTGAGAGATTAAGAATTTAATTCCTAGATTGCAATATGTTGTAATCTGAAGTTTGCTCGGTTTAGTGGAGTTGAAATCCTACTAGGGTAGGTCGTGGTTTTTAATCCCTTGAGCAAGGAGTTTTCCACGTAAATATTGCGTGTTCTTTATTTACTGCCGATTTACTGTGGGAACAGATAGAGAACCTGATTCCCAATACTGTTTGGTTTTACAGTCTATTGCTTACTGTTAGAACTGATAGAAAACCTGATTCTCTATACAGTTTGGTGGACTCTTAGTTTCTATCAATTTTAAATTATCAATTATTAAGACTTATAATACTTGTTACTAATTTTAAAATATAAATTTATGTTCGAACTTCTCAAAACATCCAAACTGTTAGAATTTCAACGATGACACGTAAATTGGGACTAATGGAGTATAATGGAAATCAAAAGAGGGAGAGCTCAAAGAGCCCGTTTGGACATAAGAAAAATTTTTCTTTTTTCATTTTTTTTTCTTTTTTTCGAAATCAGCGTTTGTTCATAAAATTTATAATTTTCACTTGAATGTACATTTTGAAATTTTTTAAAATTTTGAAAAACTCCAAAAAACTATTTTTTAAAATTTTCACACAGATTACTCACAAAACTTAAAAAACAACCCAAAATTATATTCATGTCTAAAAACAACTCTAATTTTCAAATACCATTTTCACTTGAAAAACTTTTTCAATTTTTTTTTTGAATTTTACAATTCTTATGTCCAAACGCCCACAAAAAGTAACGTAAATTAATCAGGAAAAAACAGTACATGCTTCTTGCCCTCGTTTGCATTTCCAGTAGGGGAAGCTGGTGGCACCGAACGGTAAAAAACCAACTGCTACATCGCTGCCATCCCAAAAATCTCCCTTTCCATTCTTACACTCTTCCTTTTACCCAAAAACTCAAACCCCATTTCATATTACCATCCCTTACTGCATTTTCACAAACCCCAAATTAATTCTTTAACATCCTACAATTCAATGTCCACCTCTTCTCAGGTTCAGGTACTTTCCCTATTAAACAATTCATTCCCAAGATTTATTGTTCCATTTCATTCTAATAAAAATAATTTATTGACTTTAACAAACAAATTTGAATTTGTCTAAAGCTAGTGATTCTCTAAAATTAAAATTATGCTCCAATACAGAATAAACATGCGTCAACTAAGTTGGTGTCATATATATATTAGGCGTTTAAGTTTGGTATACTGAAAATGTAAAGATCTTTTGCACTCAGTGGATTTTGACCTTTGAATTTTGATAGTAGGTTAGTTATTGTATTTACCAGGTAAAATTTATTTGTAATTACCTTAAAGAGACCGACTTGAACTTACCTTTAGAGCTTCCCGAGCTCTAGGCTCAACATCTCTCACTCTTCCATCTTCAGCTGTTCTATTCTGCACTCCCCTAGTAGCATTCGCCCGCCCGAACATTGGAATAGTAACGAGAAAAATGCCCAACTATCGATTCTTCCCGGAATTGCGCCATTGGAGCCGACCCAGGAGTGGCCGTTAATGGACACCTACCACTTTTCACCGGTTAGAGAGGCCCTTAAAGTGACACTGATAGTGTATAAAATCTTTACACTAACACAATGGTGGAGCTACATAGCTCCAAGGGGTGTCAACTCCTTTTCCGGAAAAATACACGGTTTAAATAGTTAAAAATTAATTTTTTATGTATATATACTATGTATTGAATACCCTTGACTTCTTTGTGTATTTACTTCTTTAAATTTTGATACCTCTTAGTGAAAATTCTGGCTCTGCTACTGCACTGACAGTATATAAAACTTAACCTCTATATATTAGTAGCATGACTTTATTTTATTTTAGGTTATGTTTGGTATGATGAGAATGAGAGTGGAAAATATTTTTTGGAAAAAAATATTTATTTAAGATTGAGAATACTAATAGCAAACTAGATGGAGTTCAATGAGAGTTTTTAAGTATTAAAGATTGTAATAATGTCTAATTGTTGGTTAAAACAGTGATATATAGTTAAGAGTTGAGATAGTTGTGAAGGAAAAATTACTTCTGCCCAAAAGTGAGGAAAGACATTTCCATCTTTTGGTGGAAAATTTTATCTCTGGAAAATATTTTATGGCATCCAAACACCAGGAAATAACTTATTTTCCTTGAGAACATTTTCCGTCATACCAAACACAACCTTAGTTTTTTATGTTTTTCTAGTTCTCACATTGATTTTGTTTTATGTTTGGTTCCAAAGGTTGGATTTTTGGTGCCTGTAAGTGGTAATTTGGAAGAGGATGAGAAAAGTTCCATACCTAAGATTCCACTTTCAGAAGGGCTTAATTTGGTGGGCCGCGATTGCATTCCAGTTACTGATAAACGACTGAGTCGCAAGCATCTTACTGTCACTGCCACCTCCACTGGCTCCGCTGATGTCCTCGTGGTACTTTTCTAACTAATTTTCCTTCACGTCCATATTCATATGCTACTATTCATGTATTTTCTTTATGCATCAATCAATCCATCAACAATGCCTCAATATCAAGTTAGTTGGGTCGGATATTTCCATTAACTTTATTCAGGTTGAATCTTTGGATGATTCTTCATAGATACATGTGTGCATACACAAACACACACGAGTGCGTGTGTGTTTGTGTTTTTTTGTGAATTATCCTTTGGTAACTTGTGGACACTACGATGCTTGATAATATGCTTGTATGAGTCTACATAGGATTGTATACTGAGTGATTCAATGGGTTGGTGGCAGTTTTTTAGTGTCGTGACGCCGTCATGTATACATTGCTTATTAAATGCATGAGTTCTGTCCACACCCTGTGATAGCATTTCAAATTATTTTCCGATATAAAAGTACATAGGTTTTCTTACTTCTTAATTTCCTGTTGAAGTTTTTTCTTTGGACTAAACATGGAAAATGGATTGTAGGAAGGAACAAACCCTGTTGTCATAAGATTAAAGGGTGAGAGAAAGAAGCTTTTGTCTGGAGAGAGGTGGAAAATTGAAAGTGGTGATGTCATAGAGTTGATACCTGGCCGTTACCTATTTAAGTATGTTAGCACAGCTCCTAAGGATGAAACTTCAACAATCAACAAACAAAAAAGACCTTTCAGTGAAGAAAGTATTACTGACAAAGGTCAGATGCATGGTAAGAAGAAAGCTCGAGAAATTTTTCAAGAGGAAGCTTCAGAAAAGGTATGGATTTCTTTGTTTCCTCATTGTGGCTCTGAATAGGTAGAGTCCGCTAGTACGTTATTGGTAAAAATATTTATAAAGAAAGTTTAAATTAGTTTTACTTGTTAAAGCATATTTCTTTGGCATACAGAATATGCTGCACAACAATGGCCAAGAAACAGAAAACTCTGTGGAGGCGATACGCCAGTTTAGGGTTCCGAAGCATAAGTTACCGCTCACATTCAGATTAATGAGAGTGCGTGAGCTTCCAGCATGGGCAAATACCGAGGCTGTTTCTATTAATGATGTTATTCAGGTAGAGTTATCCATTATGGTTGTTCTGTGATTGGTTCTGTTTGCATGAGATGTTGGTCCGTGGGTGCATTAGTGTTCACGAATTAGTAAAGGGGTGAAAACAGATGCGATATCAAGTTCGCCTCTGAATTGCCTGAACTGATGATTCTAGCTTCTTTCCTTTTTGAGTCTTAGAGTCGTTTATGTATTTATTAATTCTTTTCTACAGACAAAGTTTATAGGAATTATATGGCAGTGGAGACTTTGGAGCGATGTTGTTTAACAAATTCAAGTGCTCACTGTGTACAAGTGTCCTACATTTGCGACCTGTTAGAATGTCCCATGTTGGTCGAGGGAATAGACTGTTGTCTCCTTATATGGTTTTTGACAATCCTCACCTCATGAGCTAGCTTTAAGGTTGAGTTAGGCCCAAAGTCCATTTTCTTTACATGGTATCATAGATAGACCCGTCCCTATTCTTGGTTTACCCAATTTTGGGCCTCCATGTTATATTTTCCACGCTCCAGCTGTCAAGTCCAAAACGTGCAGAGGTGTTAGAATGTCCCACGTTGGTTGAGGGAATGGGCGTTGATGTCTTCGTTTATGGTATTAGACAATACTCATCTCATGATCTAGCTTTTCGGGTTGATTTAGGCCCAAGGTCTATTTTCTTTACACTATCAATATGATAACTGATGAACCCTTTATGTGAGCCTGTAACTATTGGATAATGTCTATGTTTTGTATTGGTGGCTTGACTTTCGTTCTGTATTTCATCACAGGGGAATGTGCTTGTAGCTATCCTTTCGAATTACATGGTGGATATGGATTGGCTACTTTCTGGTATGTTCTGTCATTTTTTTGCCTTTTCGTTTGTTTTCTTGTTTCTTGTTTTGTCCCATCGTCTGTTTCTCCTTATATTTATGTGTTTCGACGTTGGGTTGTTAGATGAAGTGGTTTCCTAGCTTACCAATTCTGTCCAAGTTTACAGCTATTGCTGATGGAACTATCCAGTCTTTTTCCCTTTCAAACTTTTCTGTTGTGAATTTCACTTGTTTACATTACCGCAAAGTTCACTTGCATGCAGTCTTATAAATGTCTCTTTACATGTATCTTATCTGTGCTCATTTGTGGTTTCCATTGTTTGTTGGTTTACATTACTCCAGTCTTATTTGCTTTTATGGACTGAGTTAATATATTTGTCTGAAGACTGGTTTCCTGGTCCTTTCTAATGCAGCATGTCCAGCTCTTAAACGGATTCCCAACGTTCTCGTCATTCATGGAGAAGGTGATGGTGTCATGGAGCATATGAAGGTTAAAAGTTTTAAGTTATGAGAATCTGATGTCGTTGGAGCTTCTCTTAGATGAAATTGTGACTTCAATATCTTTTTCCTTTACAGAGAAGCAAACCGGTAAATTGGATTCTGCACAAACCTTCTTTACCAATTGCGTATGGAACACACCATTCAAAAGCCATGATTCTTGTCTATCCAACAGGAGTGAGAGTTATTGTACATACTGCAAACTTGATCTATGTTGATTGGAATAACAAAAGCCAGGGATTGTGGATGCAAGATTTCCCATGGAAGGATCAAAACAATTTGGGCAAGGATGTCGGATTTGAAAATGATTTGGTTGATTATCTAAGTGTGTTAAAGGTACAGATGAATTCCAACCCGGATGAATTAATTTCCATTGCATCGAACAACTTTCAACCTTTATTTGTAGTCTCCCATGCTTATAGTCCTTTTGGTTTCTTAAACTTGATGGCCTATTTATATATGAACTTATGAAGTAGTACACTTTTTTTTTGACAACAAAGAAAATAAGCGTTTCATTCTATGTGGAAAGCTATGGCTATGTGTATCTGTTACTGCTGCATAACATGCTATTTTAGAAGGAACTCTGCCTTGTTATGCAATAAATCAGGACCAATCACACTTTCCTGGTGTCTGCATTCTGACGACATTTAGTTTTTTCCCATTTTTTGAATTCACCCTCTTCTGTCAGAGTATTTCCTTTTTCCTAGACCTTGTTTAATTCTGTTAAAATTTGCAGTGGCCGGAATTTACTGCTAATATACCAGCCTTTGGAAGCTGCAAGATCAATTCCTTGTTCTTCAAAAGATTTGATTACAGTAGTGCAGCGGTATTTGCTCATTTCTTTTACTGAAGCTCTACTTGTGCTCATATTTCATGTGCTAATTCTGTATTAGAACGCTGTGATGCCTGAGGTTTTACCGACCCCCAGGACATAATATTCATTTCCTTACTGTCAGCTCTCTTCTCATTTACAGCTCATAGGCAGCCTCGCCACTAAAAAGGAGAAAAAGAAAGAAAGAAAAAAGCAAAATAGAGCTGACAAACATGAAAGGAAGCCTTGTCTCTGTGTGATCTATAAGTCACGGGTTCGAGCCCCGGAAGTAGCCACTAATGCTTGCATTAGGGTATGCTGTCCAGATCACACCCCTTGGGGTGCAGCCCATCCTTGGACCCTGCACGAATGCGGGATGCTTTGCGCACCGGGCTGCCCTTTAGAGCTGACAAACATGGCACTTCACATTCACATTTTGAAGCTAGCGTGTCATTGTTTGGCGAAAAAGTTTGCTTTCACAGGACATGTTACCTTCTCAAAAAAAAAAACGTTTGCTTTCACGTGTGAAAATAGGAAAGGGGGCCTGTATAAGTGGGTACTATGTCCTCTTTCACTAGTTATCATGGTGGCTGATTATCTGTTTAAGATTCTTGTTTCCATGTCGGGGCGGAGGTGACAAGAAGTGTAATTCGTTGCTTGGCATTCTTAAGAAGCTGGCTGGGAAACTGTTTGTTGTATCATTTAAGGTGCAATGTGATAACATGACATTGAAGTCGTCGTTTCTTCAATTCCAGGTTAGGCTAATTGCATCTGTGCCTGGATATCATTCAGGTCCGAGTTTGAAGAAGTGGGGTCATATGAAGTTACGTACTATTCTTCAGGAATGTACTTTTAGCAAAGAATTTCAGAAATCTCCTCTTATTTACCAGGTATTTGTATTTGCATTTGCATTCCATTCAGCTCCAATGATTCTTTTATCAGATGTTTCTATATTGCACCTGCATTATCAAATACAAAATCTGTTCCTGCATTCTACTCTTTCATACGGTTTATGTGATTCATCAATTGCCTCCTGCAGTTCTCCTCCCTAGGTTCTTTGGATGAGAAATGGATGGCAGAGCTCGCCTCTTCAATGTCGGCTGGAGTTTCAGAAGATAAAAAACCTCTGGGCATTGGGGAGCCATTGATAGTATGGCCCAGTGTCGAAGATGTTAGATGTTCTTTGGAGGTAATGTTGAACAAGTCTTCTTGTTAGACTATTACTGGCATCACTAACTTGACTATGGATGTCAAACATAAGTTATAGGCAAAATACATAAATTGCCCCTTTAAGTTGTCCACAACAATCAGATGAACACCTTAACTTGGCATATGACCACACAAACACTTCTATTTGACACATGTGTCTCTCATGAATACCCGAGTTCAACAAGCCTCATGTGTGAGTTACACTCGCGGATGACATGTCAAACTGACAAATTATCAAATGACACGTGTATTTCTTGAATATATTATAGTTTATATTAAAAAATACTTGTAATTCTTTAATTAAAAAAAGAAGAAAAAGACTCCTTTTTCCCTCCCAGTGAAAAAAAAAAAGTTGTATTTCTTCTCCCTTTTAACACCATAGACGCTGCAACCCCTTTCCACCACTGTAACACAACCGAAACTACCACAAAAGCTCTAACATTTAACAATCAGCTCTCTCAAAAGTTCAATTTCTCCTTCCCAATCATTCCCCCTCTCTCGCAGGCGTAACCAATGCTTTGTTACATTAAAAATCCCTCTTTGCTTTGCTTTGATTTCATTACTGCTCTTCCTTAATCTCATTGCTGCTCTTCCATGGGTTTGGTTCTTTTTTTTTTCCTTTCTGCAGTGGCCTCATGGTTTGTTGCTCTTTGAAGCCCCACCCCCATTATTTGGTTGTATATCAACCCTTCCACCGTCGGCTGCCAAAGCCCGCTTCAACCAAATCAAAAATCGTCCCAACCCACTTGATTGATATATTATCACCAGCGAAGAACCAGTGTTATAAATAGCGCTCGCCTCAGCGCTAATAGCGTGAGGCGAGGCGAGGCGAGGCGAGACAGTATCGCCACAGAGCCTCTGTTGCGTTGCGTTTCGAAATAGCGCTCGCCTCTGCCTGCGTGGCGAGAGGCGACAGTGTCGCGAGAAGCGACCATAGCGTCGCCTTTTGTATTTTTTAAAAAAAAAAAGAAAAAAAGCAAAGACTCAACAAAAAGGGTCGTGATTAGGGCTTGACAACATATCTTCTTCAACTTGAACAAAACAACAGAGCTTCTTTGAGACTTTGACGTTCTGAACTCGCGAGCCATCGTCTTCTTCTTTCAGAAGCTTGAGGTTCCAGCCATTGAAAGTCCAGGTATGCTTCTTCTCCTTTCTTCTTTCTTCTTTTTTCTTTCTTCTTTCTTCTTCTTCTTCTTCTTCTTTCTATTTTTTTTCCTCTGTTTTTTGTCGAAAAGAACAGAAACAGAGGTCTGTTTTCTGCTCTATTTTTCGAGCACAATACAGAGGTTTCTTCTTCTCCTTTCTTCTTTCTTCTTTTTTCTTTCTTCTTTCTTCTTTCTCCTTTCTCCTTCTTCTTCTTCTTCTTCTTTCTATTTTTTTCCCTCTGTTTTTTGTCGAAAAGAACAGAAACAGAGGTCTGTTTTCTGCTCTATTTTTCGAGCAAAATACAGAGGTTTCTTCTTCTCTTAACAGAAAGAGAGGTCTGTTTTTGTGCTCTATTTTTTTTGGTTCTGTTTTGGCAAAATAACAGAGGTTTTGAAGCTCTGTTCTTGCAAAATTACAGAGGTTGTTTCGAAGCCCTGTTTTTGCAAAATAACAGAGGTTGCTTCTTCTCTTAACAAACTTTCTGTTTCTTTCAGGCCCCGTTTTTTTTTTTTTCAATTATTGACTTATAGTCTCTTATAGAGTAGAATTAATTGCATATTGACTTGATAATTTTTTTTTCAATAAAACAGCGTTGAAATGTCATCCGATAGTAATAAACGAAATGATATAGCTTGGAATTATGCTATACAAGGCTCGTCAAGATCCGCAATATAATGGTGGGATAACTCGTCACAAGCAACATTTGATAGGTGGATTTAAAAATGTAGTACAATGTCCCCTTTGTCCGCCCGAGGTTAGGGAGGAAGTAAAAGCGTTTGTTGATAAGAAAAATGTGACAAGAACTCAAATGAATTTTGAAGCATCGGTGAATCTAATTGATGAAGATGATAAAATGGATGAAGATGGTGAAATGAGACCTCCCCCCCCCCCCCCCCCCCCCCAAAAAAAACTCATAAGATATCTTCAAATAGTTCTAGTGGGTCATCCACGACGGCACGTACAGTGACAAAAGGTCCTCTCAATCTTTATTTCTCGGCAAAACAACAAGAAAAGGGAAAAGGTGAAGAAGGTCTAGGTTTAGAAGCCAAGAAGATTTTGAGAGACCGCGCCGTAAGTGCCTTTGCAGCATGGATGTATGATGCAGGGCTTCCTTTCAACTGTGTTAACTACAAAACTTTTGATAAATTCATTGAAGCTGTAGGACAATATGGCCCAGGAATGAAGCCTCCTAGCTATCATGAAGTTAGAGTAACTCATCTTAAAAAAGAGGTGAAGAAGATAGACCAAATTATTGAGGAGCATAAAGTGGAATGGAACAAGTTTGGATGTTCCATTATGATGGATAAATGGACAGCACGGAATGGAAAAATGATCATAAATGTGTTGGTGAACTCTCCAAGAGGGAGTGTTTTTCTTGAATCTCACGATGCTAGCAACTCTTCTACGGATGGAAGCAAAATGTACAGCTTGTTTAGAAAGACTATTGATAAAATTGGAAAGGAAAATGTTGTACAAATTGTTACAGATAATGCTAGTGAGAATGTTAGTGCGGGTAGGATGATGGAAGCTATGTATCCACACATTTATTGGACTCCATGTGCTGCCCATTGTATCAACTTGATGTTTGGTGACATATTCAAGGAAAACCCATATGCTTCAGGTAACTTTAATATAGTTATTTATACTTATGTCCTATCCTATTAAGTATTAACTATAAAATTGTTATTGTTACTTTTACAGTTTTCACTAAGTCCGTCAGGGTATATTCTTACATCAGTCAGAGGCCGTTGTTGTTGAATTTGATGAGGAAATTCACAAATGAAAGAAATTTGGTGAGACCGGCCAAGACTAGATTTGCAACGACTTTCTTAACTTTGCATAGTTTTTACTTGCAAAAGAAAAAATTGAGAAAGCTAGTTCTTTCAAATGAATGGAAAGATAATAGATATGCAAAGGAAGTTGCGGGAAAAGAAACTGCCAAAGTTCTTATTTCTCCATCATTCTGGAATGACGTCGTTCGGGCTCTTAAAGTTGGTGGTCCTTTGATTAAGGTACTTCGTATGGTGGATGGGGAGAGAAAACCACCAATGGGCTATCTTTATGAGGCTATGGATAGAGCCAAAGAGACTATTGCAGCGTCATTTGAGGGAGATGTTAGAAAATATAAGAAAGTTTTTGAGATAATTGATATCAGGTGGGAGAATCAACTCCATCGACCTTTGCATGCAGCAGACCATCTTCTGAACCCGGGATTATTTTACAAGAACACTAGAGATGAAACTTTGGCTTCAGAGGTGTGGATTGGATACCATATATGTCTTGAGAAGTTGGTCCCTAATTCAGCGACGATAGATCAAATAGGGGAGGAGTTTGGTAGGTACTCACAAGCAGAGGGCCTATTTGGTTTACAAGCGGCCATTAGAGCCAGAGACATAAGGTCGCCAGGTAACTAACTTTAATATAGATATCCTTATAACTTTAAATTAATTTAGGGAGGCAAATGAATGGTTAACTGGAGCCCCCCAAAATCATGAAGATGAACAAGTGTATGAAGGAGATGATCTTGATTGGGGTACTGTTTCTATGGCGGTTGGAGTTGAGGAGAATATCTATGGTCTTAGAGGGAGTTCTTCAAGTTACAAGGGAAAGGGAGTAGCAAGTTCAAGCCGGTCCCTAATTGATGAAAACTCCGAGGATGAAGAAGATGATAGCCAATATAATGCTAACATTCATGAAGTTGTAGAATTTGAAAATCTTGAAGAAGAATAGACGTTGCTTGTTTTAGACTATTAGACTTTAGTTTATGAATCTACTATGAGTCTATGACTATCTATTGAGTCTTTAATTTTTGAATGATATATTTATTAATATATTATTGTTATTGAGTTTTTAGTTATATGTATATAATATTTTATATTTTTGTATAAATTGTCGCTTCACATCAAAAAGGCGAGCGCTTAGCTGCGCGCCTCTCGCCTCAGTGAAGCGGGCCCTCGTCGCTATTTGTCACCGCACGCTATCTAAAACACTGCGAAGAACCAACTGTCATATCTAATTGTGGTGAAATTGGAAGGTTTTAGATGAGTTCTTTTTGGTTTTTCAGATTTGGGATCAATAAGAGAGAATGAAGGAAGTGACAGTGGTTATGTGGTGGTGTAACGGTGGAGATATATTGTTTTTGGGTTTGTTTAGTGGTTGACAGTGATTGGGGTGGTGAAGAAAGTTGTCCCCTTGATGTGCTTTTTTTCTAGCATGGAGGTGGAAGGTGGAGAAGATGGTGGAGGAAACATTGGAGAAGAAAGAGGTGGGGTCCATATTGATTTTAGGGAGAAAAAAAAAACATAAAGCTAATTTTAAAGAAATTCACGCGCTAAGATCTGAGTGTAACACACAAATTTTACCATATCAGCGTAAGGGGTTTAAGAGATACAGTTCTTCCAAGTAGAGGACTAGAGGTGTCTATCTGCTCATATGCCAAGTTAAGGTTTTCATCTGATTGTTGTGGACAACATAAAGAGGCTATTTATGTATTTCGCCTAAGTTATATAGTCTCTTTAATTCTTTTGGTGTCCTCATATCTTGAGATTCCTGACCTTGTTGTATAGAGGAAATTGCACAGCCTATTAGTGGGACTTAAAACCATACTTATAAATTTGTCCTTATTATTCAGTTGAAATTTGCAATAGATGTGACTGAAATACCTGACAAGTTAAAGCGAAGTTTATAGTGCATGCCTCCATTTGCTTGCTATTTTAGATACTTACTGAGCTTCATAGGTGAGACCTAACTCCTCCTTTCATTTGTGATCATGAATTTTAGTGCATCTTGCTTCATCGTGTAGGGATACGCAGCTGGAAATGCCGTTCCAAGCCCATTAAAAAATGTGGAGAAAGAATTTCTGAAGAAGTACTGGGCTAGATGGAAGGCTAGCCACACTGGTCGTTGGTATAGTGTCCTTACAAATCTTCTAAATACAAGTTTCAATGCAATATTCTCGCTCCTTTGAAGCCCGTGCATTTCTCTCATAAATTCCTAAACCTATGGATGCATCCTTCAAAGCTTCGAACTCTACAATTTTACTGAGTAATCACTTGGGGGTCACAGTGATAGAAAATCAGGCATAGCCATGTTAAGTAATTGCCTACCTAAATTATCACATGAGTTCTCTTCTTTTTTCTTTTTAATGACCTGGCCTAAGGTTTCGGGCTTGCCAAACATCTTATACTAGTCATTTTAAGAGCATGTAATTGACTGAAGCTGTCACTACTACACCGGAGAGCTCCTTGAGACCGTTTAATGGAGCCAAAACTGGAAATATTTTCAACCTAAAACATTATCAAAACTGGTTTTGCTCATTTCCGTTTGTGGGCCTGTATTAATGTAAATTTCATGTCAAAGTTAACTAGTCAGAATATATTTTGGAATCTTGATCTGGTACTACCAATTGAACCTGTTCTTGTTCAACGTTATAGATTAGATGAACGTCTTTTCTTGGTTGTATTAATGAAAAAAAAAAAAAACTAAAATCATGATGATGAGAGATGACTGGGATAGGTTGGAGCAAAGTGGTGGCAGTGGTGAAAGAGCGCTTATAGTTGTGGATGTACTATTGTGGTGGCAATGAAGGCAGTCGCTCTAGCATAACCTTTTATAAACTTGTCTCTACTTTATCCTACTTCGGCTGTATGCTTTGCGGAATACATTGCTAATGGACTATTATAAACTCATACAATATATCTTACTTGTAATATAATGTGGTAGTTGTCCAATGTTTCGAGTAACATAACAACGCACGGACGAGGATCATTGCGAAGCTGCTATAGGATCATGGTTCTAGTGGAAATGCAGATGCATAATCACATGCATAAAAGAAAATTCCAAAAACCTGTTTACATCTATTCCTCATATATCAAGAACTTTAGCTATTGTTTTCATTGATTTTCTGGAGAAAGGATACTTACCTTTTGTTCTTCTAATGCTTCAGTCGTGCAATGCCTCATATCAAGACGTTTCTGCGTTACAACGGTCAATCATTAGCGTAAGACTCCTGAGACTCTGCTTGGAGATTTGATTTCCCCAGTAGACTTCAATGTTACATGATTGCTTTTATTAATGTTCGTTTTCTTTCTCTGATAAAAAAGGTGGTTATTGCTTACTTCGTCAAATCTCAGCAAAGCTGCCTGGGGAAGTCTTCAGAAAAATAATTCTCAGTTGATGATTCGTTCCTACGAGGTATTTTTGCTTCTAGTCTCTCAGAGACTAGAAGCATTTAAGAGACGAACTGACATAGATACCGATGATACGTAATTAGTAAAAAGTTCCAAATTTGCACCTGAACTATCAAAAAAAAAGAGGGCAGCCCGGTGCACTAAACTCCCGCTATGCGTGGGGTCCGGGGAAAGGCCGGACCATAAAGGTCTATTCTACGCATCCTTACCCTGCATTTTTACAAGATGATGTTTCCACGCCTTGAACCCGTGACCTCCTGGTCACATGGCAGCACCTGAACTATCAACTATTGCTTATTTTTGCCTTCCATTACACTTTGCCAACAAGAATGAACTTGCTGTTCTTTTGCCCCATTTTGTCAATTGCCGTCCTCATGTGCATTTTAATCAGTCCTGACGCTATAAACCATTGTCACGTATGCGGACATGCAGAGGTGGATCTAGGATTTTTATAACATGGGTGCACCACTAAAAAGGGGAAAAAAATAAAAAGTATTAAGTGGGAATTGATCCCTACTACTCTAGGTAAATAACTTAGGATTCAACCAAGTGCACTATTTAGCCTTTTTAGAGCATGGGTGCCATTAGGTAATATTAAATCAATTCTAAAAAATATGTACCTAAAATACCTAGTTTGTCGGAGAGACCATTGGTCCACGTGCCCCATACATTGGGCTATAGATCCGCCCCTGCAGACACGTGTAGAACCCCTTTACCCATTTTCCCCAAAGTTGAATCATATCTTTTTTTGGTAATAGTTCTCATGGATTAATATTGATATCTTGTTTATCCTTTAATTTCATCTTGAGTTGAGCTTGCAAAAATGACTGATTATAGCTCATTTCTGTCCTTGACAGCTAGGGGTGCTCTTTTTGCCATCTTCTGTTAAACGTGGCTGTGGATTTTCTTGTACAGATAATGGTTATTCATCAGAGGTACGACTATAATCTAAGTTTTTCGTGTTATATTTATGCTTTATTAGCTTGATATGTATCGTCCGGCTTTTGATTCTTTGAATTTACAGGACGAAACTAGTATGCACGAAGGGAACAGAATAAAGCTGGTAACTCTAGCTTGGCAAGGAAAGGGAAATGATGATTATTCTGAAGTACTAAAGTTGCCCGTGCCTTATGAGCTTCCTCCAAAACCATATTCCGCTGAAGGTCTTAGCTCTGCTTTTCTATTAGACTCCCATTATATGCTCCTCTGCGACAACATCAAGCTCACTACATTTTTTGTTAAATGCAGATATTCCTTGGTCATGGGATCGGCGATATACCAAGAAAGACGTTTATGGCCAAGTTTGGCCGAGACAAGTAAAGCTATATACCAACCAAGACTCATGATGTTCTCAATGATAGGATTATTGTGTTAGATGAAAAGTTAATGATCAACTGACACTAGAATAGAGTCCTTGCTTCTTTTTCTGTATCTATTCTGCGATACGAATCTTTAGAATGCTAGTAGCAGCATTATGATCTGGTTTTCCATAGACGGTTGATAAACTCTTCATCAGTTGGCACTAAATTAGAGTCCTTGCTTCTGTATATTTTCTTCAGCATGAATCTTTAGAATGTGAGTACCATTTATCAGCTGGTTTTCCATATACAGCTGATGTGTTTTTTCCTATGTTGTGCGGACACTCAAAAAAATGCTGCCGCACCCATGTCAGATCCTCCCAAAATGCACTACGTTTGGAGGATACAACACACACCCAACAACATTTTTGCAGAGTCAGAGTAACATAAGTTTTCCCCACCCTGCCTTGTTCTTTTAGTTCTAGCTATTACTCGCATGTTTTCTAATCCTTGAAATTTCCTAGCAATGTAACTATCTTCCAATGCCATCCTCTTTTGGGACCAGCTCTTGTGACTTTCATCCTTTTAAGAGAGTCCTTGTGTATTTCATCAGCTTATTTAAGCTGGACTCAAATATAAAAAAGTTTCAAGTTCTATGCTTTGAAGGTGTAAAATGTATTTACACAATTTGATCACTTATATGTCTGTCTTTATGATGAGCATTAATTGGTAATCTAGTGGAAGTGGTGACTAATCTACTATTATAGATGAAAAGTCATATAATTCAAGCTCATGGCATGTATTGTCCATATCGGCCTAACAGACCTCACGAATTTGTCTCTCGGGTTAATCCATCATTGAGGTGCAAAAGGATACGTACCATGTGAACTTGTGCTTGCTAATTTAGAAGCCTTCCAGTTGTCTTTTTCTCGACTGAAGTTGCAAAAGTAAATTACAGTGTAGGATCAAAGAAGTTGAAGAAGACAGGTATCTACTTAAACACTGTTGAAAGAAGTCGAAGAGAAAAATTAAACAGGAGAGAGAGCAACCGAAAGGGAAGTCGGAAGAAGATGAAAACGGGAGGATTTATTACTTTGTTATTTGTAAAAAAGTTTTTTACACCGTTAACTAGCCGCATACAACATAAAATTAAAATCAAAAAAAGGAAAATAAAAAATGCATTAAAAAAAACAAAAAAAGAAAAAGAAACAGAGAGAATATGACATTGAGGTTGGCCACCATGCACGGGTCCTAATAAACGTCAACTTATTGTAGTAACTGAAAGATAATTTTGGAAGCTGAGATTCCATAAAAAAGAAGAACAATCCAAGTGTCTGATCAATCTAAAAAGTGTTACATTGTCCGTTTTATGTATCTCTCTCTATATAAACCTTCTATATCTCCTCTCATTTCATCTTTTAAACATTTCATTCTATACAATTTTTCTTTTTCAAGATTTCCACTCCTATCCCTGTTTCTTCTTCTTCTTCTTCTTCTTCTTTGTCAGGTAAATTCCCTTCCATTTACAACTTTTTGTAATTAAGAATTTTTTTATTTTCTCCTTTTGTTAATTCTTTAATTAGTGTAACTCTTGTTGTTCAGAATCTGTCATAATGTCAAAATGCTATGAGATTCTTTTAATAGTATTCTTTGTTTGTTCATGCAGATTTCTTGATTGATTGTTTGATACCCTTAATTGCATTTTTGGTATTGGATATTTCTTTTGTTTCATCTGTTGCGTCAATATTCAGGAAACATAATATATTTGATATAAGTTCCAACGGAAGCATTTCTTTTTAATTTGCACCTAAATATATGTGTTTGTGGTAGAACAGATTTGTGTTATAAAATCTCTATTTGGTGTTAGTTCCATAGGAATTTGTCCTTCATCTGATTTGTATACATTTGTTATTTAAGGATCAATAGTGTGCAATTCTACTACCTTTAATTTAGGCGGAATGTTCTTGACCAGAAGCTGGAAACATCGTTTTTTTCTTTCTTTTCTTATGAAGTCATATCTATCAATAAATGACGAACCAAACGTGCATTTATCTCTCTTTAATCAAATAACCGAACCTTTTTCTGTTTTTTTTTTCACGTTAGTATTGCTCTGTTAGTATATCCATATGCTTGCGAGTGAATTACTTTTTTTTTTTATGTTTTTCCATTTCAGCTGGAACGTTGCGTTCAAGGTTGTTCTCTGTACTTCTGAAAGCTAGGTTCATGTCTGAGCACGACGTCCAAATCCCTACCACCTTTGGTATGTCGTATCTCTTTCTTCGTTCAGCTACTTTTTACTTCTTGGTATTGCTCATTAAGTGGAGCTTAAATGAGGCACTCAGGATTCATATAGCCGACCCTAAGTTGTTTGATGCTTAGGCATAGTAGTTGTTGTTGTTGTTGTGGTTGGTATTGCTCGCGCTAGCAATTTCCCTTCTTTGCTTCCTAGAAAGCACTTATCGCTCCTTGCTCCTGCAGCAAAGTTGTATTATGTTGCTAGTGCAATTTTTGTGTGCCTGTGCATTAGTATTAAAAATAAAAAGACAGCCCGGTGCACTAAGCTCCCGCTATGCGCGGGATCCGGGGAAGGGTCGGACCACAAGGGTCTATTGTACGCAGCCTTACCAAATATTTTCTGCAAGAGGCTGTTTCTACGGCTTGAACCCGTGACCTCCTCGTCACATGGCAACAACTTTACGAGTTACGCCAAGGCTCCCCTTCCGTTAGTATAAGGCTAAAAATAGAAAATTTGTCTTTTGTCCAATCCAACTTATTTCAAATTTAATGCAGCCACTGAAAAGGATCTATCTCCTCTTTTTTCCACTTATATTATTGTTGACAACCAACTGATTGGAGTGACACTCATGTTTCGTGCTTTTGTATGGTGTGGACAGATCCGTTCGCTGATGCAAATGCTCAGAACTCAGGTGCAGGTGCGAAAGAATATGTGCATATACGAGTTCAACAGCGAAATGGCAGAAAAAGTCTGACTACCGTTCAAGGCCTGAAGAAAGAATTCAGCTACAATAAAATTCTCAAGGACCTCAAGAAGGAATTTTGCTGCAATGGTACCGTTGTGCAGGATCCAGAACTTGGCCAGGTGAAAATAACTGATGCTATTACCATAGTAGGATGGTTAGGATCACTCTGTTCTTAACCAGTGATCTGGTTTTCAAGTCTTAAGAATGGAAAACTTCTTGGTAGAAAGCGTTTTTATACCCCTCTCCTTTTGTCGCTTACACTGCTAATCTGGATTAGTCGGGCTAGTAGGTTTCTGATATCGGATGCCTAAAGCAAAAAGAAAAGAAAAACTGATGCTATTACCATAGTAGAATGGTTGGAATCACTCTGTTCTTAATCAGAGGTTTTGGGTTCAAGTCTTACGAATGAAAAACTTCTTGGTAGAGAGCGCTTTTATAACCCCTCCCCTTTTGTCGCTTATGCTGCCAATCTGGATTAGTCGGGCTAGTTGGTTTTTGATACCGAATGCCTAAAGCAAAAAGAAAAGATAAACTGACGATGTTCGTTCTCTCTCCTTTTTGTCCTTCTTTCGTCTCTACTGATTGTTTCATTCACATAGGTTATCCAACTTCAAGGCGATCAGCGGAAGAATGTTTCAGCCTTCCTCATACAGGTGTGATCTTATGCCCTATTGCTTGAGATATGATTTAGGAGTATATATAACTATGAACGGTTTTAGTAAAGAATTTAAGTCCTATATATGCACCGACATGTAAACAATACTTACTCGTACAATCAAGTTACAAGTAAATCTCTATGACAAGTATTAATCTATAACTTAGTAAAAATGTCGACTGGCCTAATACCATGGGCGGGCATACGATTGGACGAAGCGGTGTCACGCGACACCGATTCGTCGCAAAATTTTACTAAGTATATGTAATTATTCTGTGCCGATACGAGTAATAAATCGAAAATGACATCACTTGACATGTATTTTCGGCTGGTATGCCGGTTAGGTTCTTGGTTTTGCTTTAAGAGGTAGGAGGTTCGAACCTGAACTAAAATATATTTTTGGCAAAAATTTGAAGAACTTGTTAAAAATTATAGTTAAGCAGAATTGAACTCGAGACCTCTTCTAACTTAAGACTCCACAAAACTAATGCACTAAGGCTACTAGTGGTTTAGAAATGTGGTAATTCACATTATTTATTTTATATTATTATGTAAATATTGATACCGCTTACAAAAAATCCATCTATCACAGGTTAAACGACACTGATAGCATAAAAAGTATTTGTGTTGTCAGGGTAATATTACTTAAATCCTTTAGTAAATACGATTTCTTTGTGTTTAGGCTGGCATTGTGAAGAAGGAAAACATCAAGATTCATGGTTTCTAAACACAAGCAAAGGAAGGGGATTGAAGCATTTGTGTGCAACTTCCAGTTTTTTTGCCTTATCAAGAGCGCGCGACGTACGACAGTTTCTGAGTATAATTGTTTTTTGTGGCATTTCTCATATAGCAGAAGCTGGTATTAGTAGCTTGTTGATGTGCAGATCAGTATATGAAAAATCTGGTAGTTGTTTTGTGTGCTGCTTTTCTTGAGTCCCCAATGGAGGTGGAGAAAAATCTCCAAAAATTTACCAGATTATATTATATTAATTCAGATGAACATCTGTGTCATTCTGTATATAATTTACTATCAATATTCATTTATTTTGTGCTTATTAGTGTTCTGCAAATTGGCTGGTTTAAGTTCTGCACAGCAATTTTTGAACTCGCTCTCCTACACTAAATCTTCCCTTATCCCAACAAAGATTTTTATATATGACCAAAAATATTTTTTCGCCCTTTTTTGCGCAATGTAGCCCGTTAGAGACGCATTATTTAGCTTGAATGATATCATCATTAATGTTTGAGATTAAGTTGATAAAAAAATTATTTACACAATTAGATCAACCGCAATGTAATCATATGTAAATCTCTCATATACACCATAAGTCTTATGAATACAACTTAAATCCTTAATATTTTCTTTAACTACATACGGTAATTGTGGTTGCAAATAAACTTACATGCATGCATATTTGAACTAAACAAATAAATGCATGATACACGTCTTATGTTAATATATTTTCACTTTAATTTATAATTTTTATGATTAAAATTGATTGGTTAAATTTAAATGCGGAATGTGAGTAAATATTTTTCATTAAACACCGGAAAGTATAAGAAATCGAAAAACATTTCAAGTACAAGAGAGTTATACTAAGGGGTCGTTTGGTACGGGATAAGGTGGGATAAATTGTGGTACTAAATTTATACTATGCTTGGTTGGCGGGCTGTCAATCAAACATAGTATAAATTTAGTCCCAGGGTTAATCCTAGATATCCCATCAAACTTGGTATATTTTATCCCACCTCCAAAATAGAACTAGCTAGTTTAGAGATTATAATTCCAGAACTATAATTTCGGGATAATTTAATCCGCGTATCAAATCCCTAATAGCTATCAGTTAACCATCAGTAGACAAATATGAAAGACGACACAATTATTCATGTGAGGGGAAATAAATATCAAATAAACAATTAAGCTACATTCCCATCAGATAGAGACGAAGATTTTTAATTTGGTGTTGCGCATTAGTCCTTAAAGCTCTAGTTCATATCAATTATAGTTAATTGTCAATGAATCAACTTCTTAAAACTTAATGTTTTCTTTTTCTTAAAAGAAATATTCTTTCTAAAAAAAGAACATTAAAGTGCAGAGAAAGGAAAAACGGACATGAAAAAGCATTTTTGTGAGTGTGTAGAGAAAGAAATTAAAAGAGTCAGTTATTTTATTTCCATACATTACTGCAAGTCTGCAACTCGAAATCAAATACTATGATTTTTATCCCAATCTTTGGATTTATATCAAATTCTCTTTGCAAACAATTCTCCTCTGTAGGACTCGTCAGTGCCATAATGAAGAAGGGAATTTTTTTTATTTATGGAAGAGGTGATTGATATTTAATTTTAATCCAAAACTCAAGCCGAAAATGATTTACCCATTATAACAAGAATAAACAAATTTATCATAGAAGTGATCATAATTTCTTGAGATTAATAATTCTAAAATGCTAACACGTTCAACACAAAAAAAATTAAAAAAATTATGATCTACCATAATAGCTCGTTAAAAGTACAATTTGTTACTCTCCGTAAGAAATAATCTTGTTAAGAACTGTCCGTCACTTTTTTTTTTGTTATTCAAAAATTAAGTTAACCAATTTTTATAACTAAACATGACAAGTTGATATTGTGTACGGGTAAAATCGGGGGCAAAATTTTTCCGATTTTCCAATAAGGAAACAAGAGGGAAGCACAGTTCGATGCGACTATAAGCAAGGCCGAAGGACCCCTCGTATCGGAATCCGGGAGGAGTTAACGATGTACCTGGGATCAGCCACGGTAAAATAACTGACCCAAACCATGTAAAGTTTCTAGACCACGGGAAATCCAGGGAACGATTATGCATGGCAAGCATGAGCCGTAATACTCTCCCTCAACTGGATATTATGGTGCGAATCCCGTCTGATATCAACAGCGGATCGACATTTACCGGAAAAAGAAGATTTTTTACCTTATTTAGACTTGTACTAGAACTGAAATTTCTCTACTATATAAATGAAAAAGTTTTTTTTATTTTAACGGGTAGTTAACACGCAAATCAAAGCAATAAAAATTTATTTTTGCCTTCTAGCTATTATTCAAAGTGTTCTTCAGTCATTCTTTTCTTTACGTGCTACCGAACTTATATCGAGGGTCTGATTGAGGACCAGACTTGATCATCACAGTATAATTGATTTGATCTTTCATTTTATCTTTAATTTAATTACATGTTGTTCTTAGATCATTCGTATTGAATTAAATCACATATCCTTTGAACCGCTTACAAATTTAATTGTTACTCATTTTTAGGATAAACAGTTTGGCACCCACCGTGGGGCTAAGGATAATAGTGGTGATTTAATACGAATCTCCATAACACACCATATTTTACGCTTGTTCTTTGAAGTTTTGATTCCAGGTTAGCCTAATGATGTCAAATTCTTCAGTCTGCTCACTTGAATATTGACGCTGGGTCAGACCATCATGGTGAGAATAATAACTGTTGCACCCTATTTTGCACTAGTCAAAACAAGGTTCATTTTATGGTTTCTCTATTGTTGATGAAAGAGAGTCGCCACCTAATATTTAAAGGTATATTAGGATACCTATTTAATTACTAAAGGTCATATTCTTCATTAGTCTGTTAACCAGTGAGATTATGAGTAAGGGTTCTTTTTCTTCTAAGGGGAAGATATTAGGCACCCCTTAAAATCTACCCAAGGTAGCTCCATAAGACTTAGACTAGATTTAGGACTAATTATTTATACAATGCTTAACTAGTGCTTAAAGAGTGTGGCCTACCATATATTAAGGCATAATACCTACAAAGAAAAAGTGTAGTTTAAAGAGGAATTGTTATGGAATAATAGAAAATAAAGTAAATAAAGAGGAATTTAAAGGGAGATAATTAATAAACTTTTCTTCATAATATTCTTCAAGTGTTTGGGCCTATTTATAGGCACTTTTGCATGAAAGGATTTGGCCACTTATCCAAAGTCCTGACACTTGTTGAAAATCTTGACATTTGTTGAAAAGGCTTTGCCACTTGTTGAAAGTCTTGGCACTTGTTGAAAGTCTTGACATTTGTTGAAAGATCTTGCCACTTGTTGAATGCCATGCCACTTTATAATTTCATAATACATGAACATTCACTCTTAATATTATTTATAATACTCCCCCTTGAATGTCCATTAGTAGATAATGCGCCTCGTTAAAATCTTACTAGGAAAAACCTAGTGGAAATAAATTCTATTAAAGGAAAAAGAGTACACATATTTAATAATACGCTTTTTGGTTGCCTCATTAAAAATATTGCAAGGAAAATTCAGTGGGACAAAACCTTATAAGAGAAAAAGAGTACAACACGTATTGACTCCCCCTGATGAGAACATCAATTCACATATTTGAGCCTTCGCATCCCAATCTTATACAGTAGTTTCTTGAAGGTTGACGTTGGTAGAGATTTGGTGAACAAATCAGCCATATTATCACTTGGACGAATCTATTGCACATTGATATCACTATACTTTTGAAGAACATGTGTGAAAAATAACTTTGGTGAAATGTGATCTGTCCTATTTCCCTTTATGAATCCTTCCTTCAATTGGGCTATGTATGCTGCATTGTCTTCATACAAAATTATGGGTATTTTACCACACTTTAAACCATATTTTTCTCGAATAAGATGTATTATAGACCTCAACCCCACATATTATTGACTTACTTCATGAATAGTAATTATCTCAGCATGATTAGATGAAGTAGCCACGATTGATTGCTTAGTCGATCTCCAAGATATGGCAGTGCCTCCACATGTAAATATATAGCCTAATTTAGATCGAACCTTGTGTGGGTCAGATAAATACCCAGCATTGGCATAACCAACAAAATCAGAGCTGCAATCATTGTCATAAAATAAACCCATATCAGTAATCCTTTTTAGATACCGCAATATATATATATATATATATATATATATATATATATATATATATATATATATTTAATTCCATTCAAATATCTCCTTGTAGAAGCAGAGCTATTTCTTGCTAAGGCATTAACTGAAAAAGTTATGTCAGGCATTATAGTATTAGCAAGATACATTAGTGCACCAATTGTACTAAGATATGGTACTTCAGAACCAAGAAATATTTATTATTCCATGAGGTCATAATAGATCTTTATTTATAATAAGTGTTTTCACAACCATTGGAGTACTCAATGGAATCACTTTAGAATCTTTTGTGATTTTAGATCTTTCAAAATCATTCATTTCAAATTAATTTAGTAGATAATCTACTGCCTTCGAAACTCCCCAAGAATTCAAGTAATTATGATATACAAGAATTTTGCCGAATCATATTCAAATTATCTTATAAAGACGTAAGAATAAACTGAGTCATCTTTTGTACCCTTCCTTTAATAGGTACTTGTTAAGGCGATTATATCACATGCGCCCTGATTATTTCGATCCGTGAGGATTTTGAAAGCTTTCTTGAATAAATTTTTCGGGAACCTTTATATGCTTCATAACAGACTAAATCTTTTAAGGATTTTCATATAAACTTTGTTGTCTAGCTAGCCATATTAATAATGACAACAATTCACTATACGCATATTAAAATTTTCATGTATTTCCAGACTTTACCTGAAAGCAATTGCATCCACCACAAGAGAACTTCTCTTCATATAATTAATGCCAGGGCATTTGCGATATATCTTGTGCCACAAGTTGTCTTTATATCTACCGACTTGATTTTATTTAACTTTCACACAAAAACATATTTATACCTCCACTACTTTGTGCTTTCAGATGTTGGGACTATTCGTCCAACTTCACATTTTTCAGATAAGTCAATTTTCATTACATATTTTTTGTTTGGCAAATCATTTATTTGTCCAAATTCCATGATACATTTGAGCTTAAGATCCTCGTCAATATTAATAATAGTGAGCGCTACATTATATCAACAATATCGTCGACGGTTATTTTGGATCGGTTTCATCATAACTCAATAAAGGCATAACTTATCGAAATATCATTATTTTCAGGTACCCAAACCTCTCCCATGAGATCTTAAAGTGTTACATTATGGTGCTCTTATAGAGCACTTGCCTCCTTATATGATCATCTTAACCATTTTCTCCTCTTCTTCTTCAAGGAGTTTTATCTTTAAAACCGATTGGTCTATTACGCTCCATGCGTGTTATAGACTCTGTCCAACATAGACTTTATTCTATTTGGAGCATTAGCAGCTGAAATATGATATTTAGCTTTGGGTCAGCAAATGCGTCTGGCAATATTTTACAAATGAATTATCACTTGAACTTCAAGTTCACATTTTTTTGTACAAGGATTTAGGTGTACTCATAATAATTCATTCCATATATTACTTTATCAGCTGTCTATTTTCTCCCCCTACTAATATTGTAATCACCAACACATATCCCCAACCTTCTTTGGGGATCCATCTTTGTGCATTGTGGTAGAACAATTAAAGTATATAGCACATCCATATTTTTAGGTAAAAATTATTTAGTTCCTGACCCTGACCCGATTGTGATGGGGAGAATTAATCATAACTAATTGGCTAGATGCGTACAAGTGTTGCTATATATTAAATAATACATCTCATACCAAATTTCTTTTTTGGGAGTTTTGTTCTCATAACCTATTGTTTAGCTATAATTGGAGACATACAATTTCTGCTAAACCAGCATTATCAAGATAAATCATCATAATTTACATTTCAAAACTGTTCTTTAATAATTTGAGCAAGTAACCTTGCAAAAGCCAAGTTGCAAGTTGATAACAAAGGCGCATGCGACCATACAGTAGATGCATCTATTAAAATCACATAATAGTAAACAGTCCACATGGCAGGTGACTGACCCATATATATCACCTTTTATTCGTTCCAAAAATTAAGGGATTTAGTCCCAACCTTAGATGGTATATCATGAGAATAAGCAGCACAAGAGAATTCTTTGAAGAATCTTCTATTTCTTCAATATATGCCAATGTGAATTCTCAATTATTTGCACATCATAATTAAACCGGGATGTCCCACCGGTCATGCCAACTAATATTTATTTCAGTATACCTCTAGTTTACTTGTGGCATGCGATTCTATTATCATGCTTATACTTATGTAGTACAAATAGAAAAAAAGTCGGGTAACCTTTCATATTTATCCGGTATGATTATAGTAATATGAAGATATTTAATCTTTTATTTATAGTCTCGATATGCCAACTACTTTGGCTAATATAATTGAAACTCAAAAAGTTCTTTTGAGATTTACTACAATACCAATGCCATGAATAATTTTATTCATCAAGATAGTAATAAATTCGCTCTTTCGGAGCTCTCAATTATTTTGTACTACACGATCTTTTATCACACCATCCATATGTGAATGTCTCATTCACGGAGAAAATTATATCATAATAATTATCATAGTCAAATCATCATAAGCAAAATTATTTCTTGCTTTAATTTTGCCTTTAGTAACTTTTTATAAGGCATGGCAAAATATTTTTGGCGTACCACATATACGCGACCAATGATATATTCATGCAACCACACAGTAATATTCTGTAGCGACCCGACCAGTCGTTTCGAGCTCTAGCATGCCGTTCAGCGGTTTGAGACCTTGAGTAGTTTCACTTCATACATTATGACTTGTATGCATAGTCAGTATTTTCATCATATATTGCAATGTAAGTAATTCCCACGTAATGTTAGTAAAACATATGGATTATATGTGGATTTAAATATGGAAATTAATAGAAATTATGGGATTTTGAAAGAAATCTAGAAATAGGTATTTTTGGATTTTGACCACGAAATTGGACATGGAATTGGGAATAAATCATTATATTTACGTTCGTAATGTTATGGGTAAATTTTATCTTCGAAATTTTTCGAAATCAGGGCACGTAAGCCCAATAGTTGACTTTGTTGACTTTTCGAGTGGAGTTGAGAATTATTATAAATTATTAAATTATACGCATTGGGTTATATTTTTGATTGATTTGCACCTAGTTTGAGTAGTTTCATATCGATGAGCATTGGTTTGAAGTGTTAGAGAGGCGTGGGAGCAGGTTATGAAATTACGGAGCGAGATAAGTCTCTTGTCTAACCTTGTCAGAGGAAAGCTACTCCCTAGGTGATGTAATTGTTATGTGCTACTAGTTGTGGGGTGCTACGTATGCACGAGGTGATGAGAATCCGTACATAGCTAAAGCATGTTCATGTCCGGGTAGACTTAGGACTTTATCATGTAATATTTGAATTATTTAAACTTATTTTGCTGGCTTAATTAATTGAATTTATAAATAAAATTGATTTAGAAATACATACGTGTATATATATATATATATATATATATATATATATATATATATATATTAGGCCGAGACATATCACCTTAAATTGTTGGCAAGTTATTTGAGAAATGGTAAAGGTTATATTCATTTTATGCTCACGTACTATCTTGTAAGCACGTGTCTCATAATTCGACAAGTTCCTTACTTTCTTGTGGAGCGGGCCGAATGCCTAGGCAGTATAATAGATGTACCTATGATTTGTGCCACTCGACCCTCGACGGTGTACATATTATTCAGGATCGGTCCGTACGACCTCGGGATAATCGTGTGTTATATTGCTTGCAATCCGAATATTCACGAGATTATACTTCCACTGATGTCTGGAATTTTATATGGTACTCCTTATTCCTTTGATATTGGCACTTGACATTTTCCAAGCTGTTGAGATAGGATACGAGATTGAGAAGTTTATATCGTTAAAAGAATTTTGAAAGAATATGTTGGTTACCGTTTTATCCCATTCTTAGGTGGTGCTTCATATTTGCTTACAATTTATCATATTGCTTTATTGGACCTCTAGTAAGTGTCGATATCGACCCCTCGTTACTACTTCTCTGAGTTTTGGCTAGATACTTACTGGGTATGTATTGATTTACGTACTCATGCTGCACTTCTGCACTAAATGTGTGGGATCTGACAGGTTCATTTAATGGTCATCTAGCTGCATAGGCACAACTACTGTAGACAGATGTTGTATTATTATTGTACTCCTTAGTAAATACTCATGTACTTGTGGCACCGGGTTTTGGGGATAATCTAGTTGATGCTTACAGATTCGCATATTATTATCACCTTTTATTTTTATGCAATACTAGTTATGTATGTACCCGTGATTTTAAGGGCGTAAATTTTCTTAATAAAATTTATGATTTTGAAAGTAATAAAATGAACAATTAATGTGATAGTTCACTGTTGGCTTGCCTAACGTCGGCGTTAGCCGCCATCATGACCTATAGTGAGTTTTGGGTCGTGACAGCTTGGTATCAGAGCTCTTGGTTCACTTGGGCCTCATGGGTCATGAATAAGTCTAGTAGAATCTTGCGGATCGGTACAGAGATGTCTGTACTTATTTTCGAGAGGCTATAGGGCTGTTAGGAGCACTTCCCTTCTTGATTCCTCTTTGTGCGATTTGATTCTATTGAAGCTTATGCCTTCATTTCCTTCGTACTCAATCTTATGCACATGGAGCGCTTGTTATCAATTGGGCATCGAGGAGTTGTAGTGGTACTGCAGACGTGGTGGAGGATGTTTCTCCCTGCGTATTCGGGCAGGATATTATCATCGCTTTGCGGAAGGGTGTTCTGTTATTTCAGCCTAGCATCTGTATTTCCTATGGTTTTGAGGCTATGCGCAGATTATTATGATGTTCATACGTTGTTATCCCACAGTGTTGGTATAATAGTAGAGTGCTTGTTTATGTGTCGAGGCAGTGAATAACTCGACAGGAGGATTTCTCAGTGCATGGTTTAGAGGTTCGACATTTAATTCCAGCAGAGGAAAGGCAATCGGACTATGGATGTTTAGGCTTTGGTTAATGGAGTAATGAGACTCGATATTTTCGAGCGTGTTGGAATTCTCATTTGTGATGTGGTGTCATCGTCCTTGTTTGAACGCATTAAGATTCACCGATGTTATGGTCTTCTTTGATTCGTCTTCGGGCAGGGTATTGTGAAATAGTGCCTGAGAAGCAGTTGTCAAAGATGGCGGTGTGTAGCGGTTTCAGAATTGAATCGGTGTTTCTAATGCTGATGGCCTGAGAAAGATGATCTTCGAAGAGGCTTAGAGTTGGTAGCAATTTATTAGTTCAGGTGCTACGGATATGGATTTTGATTTGAGGCAACATTTGGGTAGCGAAGGATGAGGATAGACATGGTGGGAGGTGTCTCGCAGTGGTTAAATTGCTAGCAGGTCAAGTATGAAAAGCAGAGGTCGAGAAGTTGCTTAAAGGAGATAGTTTAATCGAAGTGGGAGTGACAGAGTAGCATATGGATTATGTGGTAGGATGGCCACATGCCTTGAGAAATGTTTAGAGTGATTTGGGAACCATGGTGGAAAGTGACTAGGTCTACGGATTTTATTCGGGATGGTGGCTATTGTACTGAGGAGGATTGAATATGGCAGAGAGGAATTTGCTTGAAATGAAGAGGGGTGTGAAAACATGATTATCGTTTTTGGTATGCAACGTGACTTCAAGTTTGGAATGTATTGTCGGACTTTCAGTTGATGTCTATGGGGAATGAACAGACTTTTACAACCGGTGGACGAGCATAGGTTCAGGAGGGTTTACTGATTTCGTAGTAGTAGTACCCAGTGCACTATCATTGGAAGATGTCGGTATGGAATTCCACAGGTGGGCTATCTCCTATGGGCAGGTTAGCGGTTGCGTGATTTTGATGAAGTTTCTACGAAGAGTTCTACTTACTACCCGGCAGAAGGTCGAATATGCGATTGTGGATTATAATTTGGAATGTTCATGAAAAGTTTAATAAGAGACTATGAGAATTTTGGCGGGTTGACGGTGCGAGATCCTGGTAATTGAGAAGGAGGAACCTTAGTGGGTTCTACATTATGTGATGGTAGCTTAAAGCTAAGTGGGGGAGCCCACCGTCTATGATTGGATCGCGTGGTTGTCTGCTTGTGCGATTTCTGGTTATCGGTGCATTGGTGGATCATTTATGACTAAGAAAAGAGAACATCAGGGGTAATTCAAGAAAAGAACTTGATGAATGTGTGCTATATTTCGTCTTATCGATTCATATGCAGGTTTTGGGAAGACTCAGAGTTTATGCTTCTTGTGGATGTGATGTACAAGGGAAAGAATTCATCTGGTTACTTCTTCGGGAGTGTTCATGTGCTAACAGAGCATTGGAGTTTGATTATATTCGGAACTAGGTCAGAGTGGGTAACTCTCAATAGTGGTTCTAATGGGTTCAAGGATGTAAGCGTTGTGTCTAAGGATTTTGGGTTCGTTATGTGGCTGAAGACGGGGATTTTGCAACGGAGTGTGAAGAATACTTGGGGAATTTTATATGTTATCATCGGGTCTGCGGGGCAGTGTTGGAGAAATGAGAGAAACAATTTCGGATTCGTGGAAGGTCTTGCAGAATGGGTGTACCAGTTGAAGATGCTATTGTGCGCTTGAGGAGGGTATGAGATGGTTCATGGGTATTGAGACGATGAGGTCTCGTGATTCGGGTCACTCAAGATGAGTGCTGATTGAGTTCGTTATGTTTTTGAATTGAGCTATTATTATTTCTAAGGCAAGTCAAGAGTAAATTGGAAGAAGTTGGATCGGTTAGTAATGGTTTGAATCAGCATGATTGTGGTAATGATTAGTTCCTTTGGTGTGTTAGCTATATAGGTAGTTTATGGTTGTATGTGCGGGCTTGACAACCACCATAATTCGATTGATTTGGAAGGTATTTGATTCAAATGGCCTTGTTATGTGTAAATGGATCCCGGAAGAATTATTGCAGTTTAGACCACAACTTGAGGTTTGTATTTTCTGCTGTTATAGGAATTCAACTGCGTGTTGCAATAGTTCTTCTGAAATGAGTTAATTGAAAGGGTTCTAGCCAATGAAGTATTTATTCTACTAGTAGTACAGGGGTTATGATGAATTCTTGTACTCTCGCATTGCGGCATGATAGGTGTAGTAAGCAACATGGGAATTGAAAGTGGGGGGAATTGAAAGTGGGGGATCGAGGTTGCAGTTCGGTGTTGACAAGAATGTCACGAGCTCGGATGGGCAGGGAAGAATTCAGATGTTCAGAGTAAGCTGGTATTTTCTTTAGTGTCACATGAGAAAGGTGTCCTGTGTAAGAGGCTTTGTGTATTGATTTGCGGATTCTTGATTTGCTTTACAAAATTAGTACGATGGGTGGTATGGAGGTGCAGACTTTGCTACCTGGTGTGGAAGGTCGTGGGAGCGTATCCCACAGGGAAATTTGTGTAAGTGTGTCATGTTAATCCCTTGATTGTTAGGGATTGAAACCAAGTATCAGAGTTTATGCCTGAAAGGCACTCTAGTCAGTTGGTTGTGGACTGTAAAAGTTTGGTCCGAGTGGACGGCTGCTCGTGTGTGTCAGGAATATGGACAATGTGGATCCTTGAAAGGTTGTTGGCTTAGTATGGTATGATCATAATCGACTTGAGGTCCGTTAGTGGGTCTAATGTGAATGTGTGCTCTACGTTAAGTCAGATGTGTTCATTTGGAATAGCATTGCTTACGGAGGAGTCTTCGGGCATTGGATGTTATTCCCATCGTAAGCTATTCTATGTAATACTCTATTGTGCCAGGTGGGTTGTGAGACGGCTTGATTATTCACACATGTGTTATGATCTTGTGTAGTTTGTGGTGTTATATGAGCAGGATGGTTCTCGAGATACAGGTCATTTATTGCACCTTAGTCGTGCTTGGGTTTTCGTAGCGTATGGCGCTATCCGTCTCCCCAGGTCTTGTATTATTCACTTGGCGTGCTTGTGGTCGATATTCAAGCATTCGTAAGTATAAGCATTATGACTTGATGGATGTTTCCTTATTGATTGTTGTGTGGATCGGGTGGCACGCCGCCACGGGTGTATTGTTGGATCAGGTGGCCCACTGCCATGGGTATGTTGTGTGGATCGAGTTGCGCGCCGTAATAATGTCATATTTGGATCGGGTTGCACGCCGCACCAGTGTCATGTTTGGATCGGGTTACACGCCGCAATAGTGTCATAGTTGAATTAGGTTGCACGGCGCAATAGTGAGATTTTATGTACGGTTCCATATACTTATTTGTGTGCCTTGTTTCTTATCTTTGAGATGGAACCATAACATCGGCTTGGCTGCTTCATTCGTTATGCGGGCTGGGTAGTTCCTTGCCAGCATTCCTTTTTTTCATTATGAGTCATATTCGGGTTGTAACTTGTTGGCACATTAATGGCATCATATAAGATACTAGATTGTGTTTGAGGTGGCTTATTGCTCGAGCAGCCTGTACTGGGTGAGACGAGATTATTGGACCTAAGATCAGAGCGATCGAAGTTAATTAGGGTATATTAAAGAGAAAATATCGTTATTCAGTTCATAATGAGGTAATGGTGCTTGTCAGGTGAAGAGACCCTAGGATTTATTATTTTGGCAGGTGGTTATGAGTTTCTACACATCTCTTTCGTCGTGTCGGGATTGCGAGAGTTGGAACATGGCTTATATGTCTTATAAGGCGTGTTGTTGGTATCAGATTCGTGAAATTACAGCTATTATGGTCGGAGGATGTTATTATGGGCAAGTGAATCATGCAGTACCATGGTGCTAATTCAGCAAAGGTATATGATCATGTTTTGGTACAGAGTGTAGTGATTGATACGGTGTTCGTATGTTAGAATCTACCATGGTGCTAATTCAGCAAAGGTGTATGATCATGTTTTGGTACAGAGTGTAGTGATTGATACGATGTTCGTATGTTAGAATCAGGTCTTGTAGAAGAATTCAAAGGTTGGAATTTGGTTCTAAGGCTTATTGACTAAATAAAAGGGGGGGATCTTCAGTCTGGCTCGAGCTAATGTGCTCAACTGGGTTGTGGTGGCACGGGTAGGTGCACAAGGTGTTGAACATTGATTTTGGGGTATCGAGGACGAACGTATGTTTAAGTGGGGGAGAATGTAATAACCCGACAGGTCGTTTTGAGCTCTAAAACGTCGTTTGGTAGTTTGAGGCCTTGAGTAGCTTCACTTCATGTATTATGATTTGTACGCTTAGTCGGAATTGAATTTCGGGAAGTTAGAGTCGTTTCGGAAGGAAACTTCTAAATTCGGAAGCTTTAAGTTGGAAGAGTTGACTAAGGTTTGAATTTTGAGTAAACGACATTGGAGTCGGTATTTGAAGGTTCTAATAGGTTTGTATGATAATTTCGGACTTGGACGTATGTTCGGGTTGAGTATCGGGTGGCCCGGGGGTATTTTAGTGCTTATTATGGAAGGTTGGCATTTTTAAAGTTCAAGGATTTTTTAAGTTTGATTTGAAGTGAGTTTTGATGTTGTCGATGTCCATTTGGGATTCCGATCCTTGGAATAGAATCGTATCATAATGTATGACTTGTACGCAAAGTTTGGCGTCATTCAAAAATGTTTTGATATGGTTCGGACGCGTTTGTCGATGTTTGGAAGTTTGAAAGTTTAAAGAATGTTTCGATCATCGATTCATAGTTTTGATGTTGTTGTTTGGTGTGATTTGAGGCCTCGAGTAAGTTTGTAAAAGGTATTTGTACTTGTTGGTGTGATTGGAATGGGTCCCGGGGGCCTCGGTTGTGTTTCGGGAAGGTTTCAGACCAAATTTGGATGATTTGTTGCTGCTAGTGTGTTTCGCGATTGTAAAGTTTGTCCCACGATCGCGAAGAAGGAAATTGGAGAGGGCAGCAGATTGCCCTACGCGAACATGAAGATAGGTCTGCAAAGGCATAGGTTGGCCTGGCAATGATTAGCGTATGCGGAGGGCCAACCATGATCGCGATGAGGAAATGGAGGAAACATGGCAGGAGGCCTTTGGCCTACGCGAACGTGACATGGCAATCGTGAACGCGGAGGGTCGGGGCAGTGATGCATCACGAACGTGATGTCCAGGCCGCGAATGCGAAGAAGGTTTTTGGGCAGTGGCATTTTTTGGCCTTCGCGATCGCGAGGCATTTTTCGCGATCGCAAAGAAGGAAGTTGCTGGGCAGACTTGTTTTATTGCGGGTTTTGCTTCATTTCTTCTACTTCTCGCATGGGTTGGGCGATATTTGGAGCTCTTCAAGGAGATATTTTCATCATCTATTGTAACGTAAGTAATTCTCATGTAATGTTAGTGAAATACATAGATTATATGTGGATTTAAACATAAAAATTAGTAGAAATTGTGAGATTTTGAAAGAAACCTAGAAATTGGAATTTTTGAATTTTGACCACATAATTGGATATGGAATTAGGAATAAACTATATATTTGAGTTCGTAATATTATGGGTAAATTTTATCTTCAAATATTTTTGGAATTCGGGCAGGTGGGCCCGAGGGTTGACTTTTCAAGAGGAGTTGAAAATTATTATAAATTGTTAAATTATACGCATTGGAGTATATTTTGATTGATTTGCATCTTGTTTGAGTAGTTTCGTATCGATGGCCATTTGTTTGAAGTGTTAGAGAGGCGTGAGAGCCGGTTATGAAATTTCGGAGCGAGGTAAGTCCCTTATCTAACCTTGTGAGGGGAAAGCTACCCCCTAGGTGATGTAATTGTTATGTGCTACTAGTTGTGGGTGCTACGTATGCACGAGGTGACGAGAGTCCGTACGTAGCTAAAGCATATTCATGTCCGGGTAGACTTAGGACTTTATTATGTAATATTTGAATTATTTGAACTCATTCTGCTAGCTTAATTAATTGAATTTATAAATGAAAATGATTTAGAAATATATACATACATATACATATATATATATATATATATATATATATATATATATATATATATATATATATAGGCCGAGCCCTATCACCTTATGTTGTTGGCAAGTTATTTGAGAAATGATAAAGGTTATATTCACTTTATGCTCACGTACTATATTGTAAGCACGTGTCTCGTAGTTCGACAAGTTCCTTCCTTTCTTGTGGAGCAGGCCGAACGCCTCGGCAGTATAATAGATGCATCTATGGTTTGTGCTACTCGACCCTCGATAATGTACACATTATTCGGGATCAGGCCGTACGGCCTCGGCATAATCGTGTGCTATATTGCTTGCAGTCCGAATATTCACGAGATTATACTTCCACTGATGCTTGACATTTTATATGGTACTCCTCATTTCTTTGATATTGACACTTGATATTTTCCGAGCTATTGAGATAGGATACGAGATTGAGAAGTTTATAGCGTTAAAAGAATTTTGAAAGAATATGTTAGTTACCATTTTATCCCATTATTATGTGGTGCTTCATATCTGCTTACGATTTTTCATATTGATTTATTAGACCTCTAGTAAGTGTTGATGTCGACCCCTCGTCACTACTTCTCCGGGGTTAGGCTAGATACTTACTGGGTATATGTTGATTCACGTACTCATGCTGCACTTCTGTACTAAATGTGCAGAATCTGACAGGTTCATTTGATGGTCATCTAGGCGCATAGGCACAACTGCTGAGGAGACTTTATGGTGAGCTGCATTCCAGGCTACGTATCGCAGCCTAAAGAGTCTTCGTCGTACTATTTACTTTGTCCTGTCGTATTTACATTTTAGACAGATGTTGCATTATTATTGTTCTCCTTAGTAAATGCTCATGCACTTGTGACACCGGGTTTTGGAGATATTCTAGTTGATGCTTACAGATTACATATTATTATCACCTTTTATTTTTATACAATGCTAGTTATGTATGTACCCGTGATTTTAAGGGCGTAAATTTTCTTACTTAATAAAATTTATGATTTTGAAAGTAATAAAATGAACAATTAATGTGATAGCTCACTGTTGGCTTGCCTAACAGCGATGTTGGGCGCCATCACGGCCTATAGTGAGTTTTGGGTCGTGACATATTCATTATCTTTCTTTCTCTCAAACCTTCCTTAGAGGTGAGTTGTAGTATTTATTCAATCATGCATAAGCACATTCTTCTGTATAATTTGTATCACATAAATATTTCCATATTCACTTTCAGGAATAAGTCTGTATTTACAATGCGTATCACAAGTCACATTTTTAAGGGATGGATTATAATCATGTGGACGTGTCTCGTATTAACATACCACATTGATATGTATTTCCTTCACCTTTGAAGGATTATTTTGAGAACCCTTATTATTCTCGTTTTTACAATTACCATAATAATGACTATTATTATTTTGGTCTTTGGCACGCCCATGTTCATTGGTCAATTACTTATCTTCATTTAGACTTATTTATGCACCACTATCACATTCATTTCAAGAATGGAGCATATCATGTGGGACAAGCTTCAAGCTTTTTCATGAAAAATATATTATTTTTCTTTAACCATCATTATATCATTAATATGGTGCATTGTGATTCAAACTCAATGTCTTACCCATATAAAGATATGTTAGGCCATAATGAGTTGGCAATCGAACCCAATATCCAAAGTAATTTTTTTTTTACTACACATATATAGAACTTTTACTAAATTCAAGGGACAACTAAATAAGTGAATATATCAAAATATCGAGAGAGCCTCCGAGCCATCTGAATACTAAGACACTAGAGGCAGTCAAACAAGTTTTGCAGTAGACATACTTGGACTTGTTAGGACATATCATGAGACCACACTTATCTCTCTTGTCTTACTAGAATTGATTTTATCATGTGACATCAAGTCCAACTAGACGGCAGACAAATAAATTGAAAAGTTTTACGGGAGATAGAACCTAAACAGGCTTGTTCCATGCCTTTACCGTAGCTTGTTCATCATTTTAATACCATGATCATCCTTATATATAAATGTCAGTATAACTCCACAAATGTAGTGATTATACTTATTTCTCAAAATAATCTCATATTAATATGCTAAAATTTGTGAGGTAGAAATATTATATATCCTATCAAACAAAAACAATTCATATAATGAAAATTGTCATTAAGTGATATGGAATGAGAATCGACATCATTTTTAATAACGTATAGCTTACTCATCATAATTGTCATCCTATTATGTATGTGCTATATGGTAAGCATAATCACGAGAGTAAAGCATAAAACAAATTCCATATATAAATTGCATAACAGCATTATAAATAGCTTTATAGGATACGCACCATGTTCTCAACCGGAAAAACTTTTACTAAATCTTTTAGGAAGAAGATAATAAGCAGATATTTCAATTGGTTAGAGACTCGTGCTGATAACGTGTTATTGAATAATAGAAAATAAAATAAAACATGAGTAATTTAGAGGAAGATAATTAATAAACTTTTCTTCATAATATTCTTCAAGGGTTTGGGCCTATTTATAGGAACTTTTGCATGAAAGGATTTGGCCACTTGTCTAAAGTCTTGACATTTATTGAAAGTCTTTGACATTTTTTGAAAAGACTTTGCCACTTGTTGAAAATTTTGACATTTGTTGAAAGACCATGCCACTTGTTGAAAGGCCATGCCACTTGTTGAAGGCCATGCCACTTGGTAATTTCATAATACATGGACATTCACTCTTAATATTATTTATAACAGGAATGAGTTTATAAATGAATCTTAGGAAAATAATGTTAGTATATATATACTTGAAAAGAGCTTTAAAAGATGTATGATGTTTGTATGAAAATGTATAAAAGAGAAGTTAAGTTAAAACACTTTGTTTCCTAAAGCATGGAAGTTCATATTACTCTAATAAGGTGAAGGTGTTATGAAAATAAGCCTAAGATATACCTTGATTTTTAAATATTAGGCTTGAAGAAACCATTTGAAAATCCTTGTTTTGGAACAGAAACATCTTGGTTTTCGAAAGGAGTTGATTTCCTTTTAGAAAATTAAGCTCGTGACTCAGTTCTGTTTTTTTTTTTTTTTTTTGAAAGAAGGACTACCGCCTTTTGTTAGGCCTTTGGGCTTCAAAATCTTTAAGAAGGGTTAGCAAAGTATGATAAATTAATAACAACTCATGATTAGCGGGTGAAAGATTAATTGCTAACTAATGCTTCTTTTAATCCTAGGTTCTTTAAAACTTGCCTAAGTTATTTTATATGAATTAAAAGATAAAATAAAGCATTCAATCCAATATACAATTGTTTTATACATGTGAGAAAAAATAACAGGAACACAATAAAGGACAACATCATAGTAGAACTATAAAATAGCGAAGGCAGTAAATGAAGAAGTGAAGGGAAAGAAAGGACTCTGGTTTTAAGGCCTTAAAGAGGCAGGCCCACCAATAATAGAGATGACAACCGACTCTGGACTCCCAGGAGATAGCAATGATGGATTTGGGCCTGAGTTCTTTACGAACTCAGCAGGACCAAGCCATGCACATGTTTTAAAAAAAAAAGAGAAAGTCATTAGAAAGACAATACTATATACATGCTCATACGCGAAATTTGTAAGCAAAGAATAAAGGAAAGTTGTCTAATAGTATTCAAATACTAAGAAAGTTATACTAATATGGTGGTTATGTATAGCAAATGATCCACATAGAACACCTTTCATTTCCATTAACCATTAAACCCAGCGAGAATAACAAGTGTCAATGAATTAAGAGCTAAAAAGAGAATTTCACTCAAGGTTGATGCCCCCTTTGAATCTCCCGACACTTCAATATTTCCAAGGGTCTCAAGGCCCAGGGCAATGCTTGTGTCGGGGAGAGCAGCCCAACCTAGAGTTAAACTCTACTCCCAAATACCCCTAACCACTAATGACTCATTCTTCCCTATAGGTTTGAGTGCCAATGAGGCTTTTTCAATGTAAACTAACTAATGTAACATTCCCTACCACAGAAGCATACCCTTTCTTGACAGAATAATATAAGAAACACTGAAACAATTTTATTTTTTATAACTATACCTCCAGTTTTAAGTGAATGATTAACATATTAAACAGACTTGAAATTTGTCACGACCCAAAATCTGACTAGTCGTAATGGCACATAACCCAACCCGCTAGGTAAGCCAATTAACAACTAACCAATTTTAATAAACATTAATAAAGTAACTAAGTAAATACATATATGAATCTAATACATTCCCCAAGACTGGTAGCACAAATCATGACCTTCTAAGAATAGAGTTTACAAATCAGAAATGAAATAAATACATCGTCTGTTTTAAAAGTACATAAACAGAGTTTTATAGATCTAAGGCTACCACGAACAAGAGGCAGCTACAACCAGGACGCAGGTACATCTTCAAATCCAGTTCCCATTGAACAGAACAACATCAGCAGTCAGCATCTGTACGCAAGGTGCAGAAGTGTACTATGAGACAACTGACCCCATGTACTCAATAAGTAACAAACCTAACCTTAGGTTGAAAGTAGTGACGAGCTTGTACCAAGGTCGGGTCCACCACCAATTACCAACAACAGTTCATAACAACGTAAAGTAAATAATACAAGAAGTAACTCAAAGATAAGATGCTCAGCAAAATCATGAGTTCCGAAATGGTTCTGCCTTTTAAGTACATCAGTGAAAACTCAAATCATTTACCGAAGTTGCCAAAAATATGAATAAGTTTGAAAACAATAATTTTCCTAAAATTCCTCTCAATAATAATAACTAAGATATTTTATTTTCTTTCCAGATAACCAGTGTAAAACAAATGCATCATTATACCTATCTTTTAACATGTGTGAGAAATCATGAATGATGTAATACCGTACAACATGAGAAAAATACATCTCGATGCATGTATGTCATGTGTGTATGTCGATGCAATGTATCTCAGAGATGAACTCATGTACTCACACTCTCAGAATACTCAATCTCACTTTCTCACACATTCCACTCATCATGCTCAATCACTCGGTACTGTATATGGCCAATCCGGCCCAGGGAAGATCCATCCCGGAATATACACATCAACTGATCACCAGTCACTCAGTACCGAGTAGGTCCAATCCAGCCCGTGGATAAGATCCATCTCCAGATATATAATTCTTCAGACAAGATTTATGTCCAGGGAATATCCATCCCTCAATAATAACAACCGCGCTCACTAGGGGGGGGAGGTGCAGACTCCGGAGGGGCTCCTTCAGCCCAAGCGCTATATCGTTGCGGCGTGCAGCCCGATCCCATAATATATAAATAGCCATAAGGCTCGTTGCGGCGTGCAACCCAATCCATATAAAATATAATCAGTATAATATGCTGCGGCGTGAACCCCGATCCCAAAATGTTACTCTCACTCAGGCCCTCGGCCCTCGACTTCACTCAGTCATCAATCTCTCCAGTCTCACTCACGGGCTCACAATGTCATGAAACTAGCCCGACAACAATGATATAATGTATCAATAAATAATATCTGAGACTGAGGTATGGTATGAATACACGGATATGACTGAATATGAAATATCAATGAAATCTGTGAGATGACTGTAAGAAACGACCACTATGGGTCCAAATAGCATCGACATGATTCCTAAACATGATATCTAGCATGATTGACAGCTCAATTACTTTATCACATGGTGAAAACACGGATATCAATAAAATAGGACCACTATACAGTGCCATAGAAATAACAGAGTCCCAATTCACATGGTGCACGCTCACACGCCCGTCATCTAGCATGTGCGTCACCTCAATACCAATCACATAACACGTATTACGGGGTTTCATACTCTCAGCACTAAGATTAGAAGAGTTACTTACCCCGAACAAGCCAATTCTAACACTGAGCAAGCCAAACGATGCTCCAAAATGCCATCCAGCGCATTTCGACCTCCGAACGGCTCGAAACTAACCAAAAATAACTCAAATACATCAAACAATGCTAAAGGAACCAATCCCAATCGAAAAAGATCAAATCTTGAATCAAAAGCTCAAAACCGGCCAAAACCCCACCACGGGCCCGCACCTCGGAACCCGACAAAATTTATAAAATTTAATAATCCATTCAATTACGAGTCCAACCATACTAGTTTCACTCAAATCCGACTCCAATTCGATATTCAAAACTCAAAAATTCATATAATGAAACTTTAGGCAAAACCCCCCAATTATTTCTTTAAAATTCACAATCCAATTACCAAAAACGAAGGTGGATTCATGAAATATAACTAAAACCGAGTAGAGAACACTTACCCCAATCCTCGTAATGAAAATTACAGCAACAATAGCCTCAATCCGAGTCCCACATCTCAAAATATGAAGAAAGAACCAAAACCTTGATTTATATCTTCTGCCAGCATTTTCGCACCTGCGGCACATTAGCCGCTTCTGTGACATAACCTCCGCTTCTGCGGAATCAGCTGAGGACTCGACCCTCGTACCTGCGGACAACATATTCGCTTCTGTGACATCGCAGGTGCGAGCCACCACCCGCTCCTGCGAAATATCTCGCTCCTGCACTCCATCAACTCGCTCTTGCGCATCCGCATATGCGCTCAAATCTCCGCTTCTGCGGTCTTCCTCACCCAGCACTATTTCCGCTCATGCGACCCTTTTGTCGCTTCTTTGACCTTCGCACCTGCGCAAACCAGCAGCAGGTGTGGTCGCACCAGAACCAGCAATGGCAACATGAAGTAAAATGATTCGTACCTCGTCCAAAACTCATCCGAGCCACTCGAGACCCCGTTTGAATATACCAATAAGTTCAATAACATAACACGGACCTACTCAAGGCCTCAAATTATGCATAACAACATCGAAACGACGAATCGCCCCTCAAATCGAAATCTATGAACTTTAAACTTTCAAATTCAACAACTCGTGCCGAAACATAGCAAATCAATCCGGAATGAGTTAAAATTTTGTGCACGGGTCCCAAATAACATTATGAAGCTATTCCAATTCTCAGAATCAAAATCCGAATCCGATATCAAAAAGTCCACTCCCGGTCAAACTTTTAAAAATTTTAACTTTCGCCATTTCGAGCCAAATTCAACCACGGACCTCCAAATCACAATCCGGACGCGCTCCTAAGTCCAAAATCACCCAACGGAGATAATGGAACAATCAAAACTCTGTTCCGGGTTCAAAATTTACAAAAAGTCAAACTTGGTCGACTCTTTCAAATTTAAAGCTTCTAGCTGAGAATCATTCTTTCAAATCAATTTCGAATAACCTAAAAACCAAAACCGACAATTCACATAAGTCATATTATATCATACGGAGCTACTCATGCCCTCAAACAACCGAGCGAAGTGTAAATGCTCAAAACGACCAATTGGGTCATTACAAAGCTCAAGTTTCCAAACACATACACAGAGGTAGGAACATTATATTGTTATTGCTAAAGAACCAAACAACTAGGATCTAATATCTGAGTAATAATACTATTTGGAACCCTTTGAAAACTATCAACAAACATTTCAAAAAAAAAAAACAGTAATAATCAGGAACCTCTATAGGTATTATTAGGAATACTAGAGTATACTCAGAACTTATAACATGACTAGAGGTTTGCAAATTAAAAATGGAATTCCCTAAGAGTACTTAACAGGATCACAAACTATCAGTCTCACTTTATTTTGGAACTAAAAATAGAACTACTTTTTTAGAAGTATAATAAAATAGGCAAGCTATTACGTTTAAGCAGTAACAACAATGGGTTTCTCTAAGACTAGATTCAATTTAGATTAACAGGGAAAGAGAGAACTATATGCAGTTTCAAGATAGTGCAAAGAAGCATGAAATCATGAGAGATGCAGAGATACATACATAACCTTCATTCAACTATACATATAGATATTTCAGCTAGTGTTATAGTCTTACAAAATAGGATGAGTTTTAGTCATTGTGAAATCAGTTTAACAATGTCATTAAGGGTCAAAGACAAGGGAGACATTATATCAAACATGTTTAATTCAACTGTAGAGACTAAGATTAACATCTAAGCATGATGGAGCTTGTAAAACAGTTAACATTCAACATGACTATAACCTAATTCATGAAAGATAACTTGATCATAACAAAACATATGCAGAATGATCATTGATGTTCACAGAAGTTCATCCTAATAAGACTATTTCATACTTAGAAATAAAACTAACAGTTAGACATGGATATAAAGCTTCCATAGTGATGATTCAAGGAATACTTAAAGGTTAACAAACACTCATACAAAGAAGAAAAGCATTTAAACACATTAAACTTCACATTTTTCAATTAAGTGATGAAGAATTAAACTATGAGCTTTTCTGTATGTTCTAGCTAGAATCATTTAACAACAACCTCAACTACAAAATGCAAAAACAGTATGGCAGAGATAGTAGGAAGTAAACCTAAAGCCTATGCAAACATGAAAAGTTATTAAGGCATATTAAGTAGCTTAATCACATTGGCTGTTTAATATAGAACAAAAGTCATAAGTTCACATAGAAACTTAATCAATACTAATAAAAACATAATAGCTAACCATAAATCAACAACAGGCTATTATGAACCAGAATAAACAATCATATATTAATGAAAAATATCATAAATGAAGCAATTAACAGAAAGCCAGTAGTATGTTCATGATTTTCGATTGAAGCAGTTAGAGAGAGGGTGGAAGTACACTGAAGAAACTCAGAAACAATCATACAGAGGGTGAAGAAACTCGAAAACAAAAGGAATAGAGATCAAATCAGAAAAGAAACTTAGCATCTTAACTCGTATGAAATTTTAGACTACTACTTGGTGTGAATGTAGGTTGTTCGATGATATTAGGTGATTCTTAAATATTGTTAGGTGAGAGAAATAAAGGCTTTATTTATAGTGCCTATAATGGCTTAGGGTTTCAGCAAAATTCAAACTTGGTAATGGAAGATGACGTTGAGGTAGTGATGTGCGCATAAGAGGGTAAAATCAGAAAAAACAGCGGGAAAACAATGAGGATTTTTACCTGAGAAGGGAGAGGCTCGACAGTTGATGGCAAAATACATCGGGTAAAGCCTCAATGTCCAGAGGCCATTGCATTTGACCTCTAGACCTCGAATAATTATAATGAGGTTCTGAGGAGGCTTCCCATGCGCTTTGATTTGAAAGAACACAAGAAAATCTCAGACGATTTAAGATTTCACCTTTTGGTCTGTGACTTCAATATTAGGGCTTTCAAAATTAAACGGTGGAAACAGAAAGAGAATGATGAGATTCGTAGTACAGAGACAAGACGGATGACCATGCATGTCATGGAGATTTGAAGTTTCATCCCTAGGTTATGGTTTTCGGATTTAAGGGATTTGAATTTCAAAGGAGAAATGGGTAAGGATTTAGCGAGAATCGTGGGTAATGAAGGCAGAAGGAATAATTTCTGGTCATGATTCATTACCTTGCACTAATTAGTGCAAGGTTTTGTGATTGACGGGTCTGGTGAGTTTGAGAGAGATGAGAGAAGAAGAGAAAAGGTGACAGCCGGGTCTTTGGAGTAAATGGTTAGGGTTTTGGGGAATAGGGGTTGGTCTTGTGGGTTTATACGGGGAGAAGGGATTCGGGCCGTTGGATCATTTGATCAACGACCCTGATAATTCGGGTATTAAAGGGTTTAAATGAGTAAAAATGGTGACCGTTGGATTACGTTGGATCCTTGTAATCCAGCGGTTAAGATAAAATCTGGTAGTGGTTTTAAAATAATAAGAAAAAAAAGATTAAACCTGGTCCATTGATGGTGAGGATCGACGGTCAGGATTGTTTGTGTTTGTTTTGTGAATGATAGAGACGTGTGACATGGCACAATTTGATTTGTTCAAATGGGTTGGGGCGGATTGCCAACTTGGAGAGAAGGGGTTGCTTGGACTGGACCATATTCGGATTTGGGCATGGTATTTGGGATGGTTTTAATTTAAGAAATGACCCTTGTGTAATTAATTAAGGAATTGCAATTGCAGCCATTTGGTCCTTAACCTCTTTAAAATTAATTTAATTAAACTTAATTAATTTCCAATATAATATAGTAAAATTATAATTATTAAATACACTAATTATTATAATTAATTATTTATAAAATACTTTATTTTATAAATTATGACACTAATTAACATAGTAGCCTATTTAACTAAAATTGAGAAATAATTTATTAAATTAATTATAAAATCTATATGGTGTGTACAAAAGATTGTTTTAATAATACTAAAATAGTAACTTCATTTGTAACTACATAATACTAATAAACTACATAATACTAATACTATATAATTAATTTCAAAATAAATACTTAATTAATTTTTAAAAATAGGTATTTATCGATAGAAAATACTTCCAAAACAATTATTTTAAATTATTAACTATGAGTAAATTAATTTTAAAAGGAGGGTCAAATTTGGCCGTCAACAGCTGTCCCTTTTTGACTGGAGACAATGAAAGAGTTTTCGGGCAAAGAATTAAACCAAAGCCAATTTTGTCCCGACCTTAGGCATACATTGCAGGAATGGCACGAAGATTATGAGCTGCATGATTAGGGGTTAAAAAGGATTGTGGGAAGATTTTGGGAAGATTTTGGGAAGCTGGGGCTGAATTCTGACTTTGAATTGCTTACATACCTCGGGCTTACGCAGATCAAGTCTCATGTAGTTCTGGAGTGAGGATTTTGAGGAAGCGATACTCGCATGAATAACGATACAACAAGACGGAGGATTAGGCACTCACGATAGCTTGCATTTTGCGGCTTGACTTGAAGGATTTGAAAATTTGGAGTTCCACTGGTCGTTTTGTGCTTGAACTTGGATCCTTGGACCGCTAATGAGTTTGATGTCCCTCATAGCATTGTAGTTTGGTCTGCTACTTAGAAAGAGTTCCACGTTGCGATATTTGTTCCTACAAAAAATAAAATATATGCATACCCATATATTGCAATGCATAATACATTAAGATGTGATAAATGATGCAGGAATGATGATGCCTGGCTGCCGACGAGCCATTATTTGGGATCACGATGATGGGGTACTTGAACTTGACTCGATTTGTTAGCCGGGCTGTGTACCGTTCCGCAATCATAAATGCATTGAAAAGTGTCTCCGCTTGTTGGGAGAGCTTGACTCATAGAGTGTGTCTCCGCTTATTGGGAGAGCTTGACTCATAGAGTGCGTCTCTGCTTGTCGGGAGAGCTTTGCAATGAAAAATATCTTTGCTTGTTAAGAGAGCTTGATTTGTAGAGTGCGTTTCGGCTTGTTGAGAGAGCTTTGGACTAAAAAATGAATCGGCCTGTTGAGAGAGCTTTGCACTAAAATATAGAGTGATCTTCGCTTGGGAACGATTGACTTAAAACGTAATCGTGTCTGAAGCTGCATGAGCAAAACATCAAACCATTCAAGATAATAAAAAAGGAAATAAAAAGCATGCCCAAGATATACTCTTGATTGCGAAGGTATGTTGCGGCCATCGATTGGCAGAATGTCAGTGATGAGGTTTGTGGCTGTCTATTCTATCCCCATTGTGATGGAGCGGCAGTGCAGACTGCTCCTTTGATGGAGTGAACAGTTTGCTATATACAAGGCTTCGATTGGCGAAGTCGATGTTTGATTTTATGTAGCGTGCTCCGATCGATTGAGCTGACAATTTGCTATATACAAGGATCCAATTAGTGAAGATGGCAGCTCATTTTGTACAAGGTGCTCCGATTGGTTGAGCAGGCGGTTTGCTATATACAAGGCTTCAATTGGTAAAGCCAGCGGTTCGATTTGTACAAGGTGCTCTGGTTATTTGAGCAGGTGGTTTGCTATATACAGTGTGCCTTTTCCGCATCAGCGGTCTGACTCCGAGGTACGTGCAAAGAATTCAGGGATTAGCTTTAGTTGTACCAAAAAGTTTAAGTAAAGGAGAAAGGGTGATAATCCTGGGAAAGTGGCGGATCCGTCATTTGGCCCAGTATGGTCCCAACATTTCCTTGCTTCCTATTAACCCTGCACTCAAAGAAAAATTTTTAGTGGGGGCGAGGGGTTGGTTTGTGTTGACCACATCATCGGTTTTGCCCCGACCCTTGATATGGCTACGCAACGAAGTTTGGAAGGTGGAACAAATTATTGTATTTTTTAGAAAAAACAATTTTTGAAAAGCTTTATTTTAAGACAAATGCTGTCGTTTCGGATTATGATATCCTACGAAAGATTCTCCAAATGCGAATGTCACTTCTTGAAAATTCTATCCCGTTGATGTTGGTCCTTCGTGATTCTTTGACAACATGGTGGTTTGTCATTGAAACTGTGTCCTAATTCGAACTAATGCATTACATAGGTTTTTCCTTAGGTTATGACCAAACCCTTTCAGGTTGCCTATGTATCCAAAGCAGAATCAGGTCTGAACATAATTCTTGCATGATGATAAAAATATGATGAAGATGACCGAGCCTGACTCAGGCAACCTATGTATCCAAATGGAATCAGGTCAAGACATAGTTCAATTACAATAGATGCAAAAATTATGAGATTAAGAATGAAATGGCCGAGTCTGACTCAGACTGTCTACGTATCCAAATGGAATCTGGCCGGAACATAGTTCAATTACAAAAGACGATTGAATCTGATGAGTATTGCCTACGTATTCCTTCTTGAGGAAATCAAGTCGCCGCAGTTTCAGAGCAACATACAAAAATGATATTTGGATTTTCTATTACAAAAGAAAAGAGGGAGATAAACTGAACCCTACGTGGGTTGCCTACGTATCCCACCGTATGAAGTCAGGTTGAATGTAGTTCTGTTACAGCAAAACCTAACTCTATTTATCTTCAAACATAGTATATCTTGATTGCATCTGAGTTGTTGGGCTTCGTGTTGATTCTTCCATCCATTTCTTCCAAGATTAGAGCTCAACCTGACAACACTTGGTGAACTACGTAACGACCTTTCCAATTTGATGCAAATTTTCCTTTGGCTTCCTTCTGGTGGGGAAAGATTTTCTTCAGGACCAACTGCCCCCGTGTGAACTGGAGAGTCTTAACCCTCTTGTTAAATGCATTGGCCATCCATTTCTGATATAGCTGACCATGGCATACTACATTCATTCTCTTCTCGCCGATGAGCATAAGTTGCTCCTATCTGACCTGTATCCACTCTGCATCGTCTAACATGGCCTCTTGAATGACTCTTAAAAATGGTATCTCAACCTCTGGGGGTATCACAGATTCGGTGCCGTATAATAACATGTATGGAGTTTCCCTAGTATATATTCTCATGGTGGTCCAATAACCTAGTAAGGTGAAGGGTAGTTTCTCGTGCCATTGCCTATGATTGTCCACTATCTTTCACAAAATTCTTTTGATATTCTTGTTGGCTGCCTCGACTGCCGCATTCATTTGTGGTATGTAGGTTGTGGAGTTGCGGTGGACGATTCTGAACTTCTCACAGATTTCTCTCATGAGGTCGCTATTGAGGTTAGCAGCATTGTCAGTAATGATCGACTCTGGTATTCTAAATCGACAGGCGATGTTGTTTCGGACGAAATCTGCCACTACCTTCTCTGTGACGGCCTTGGTAGATGCTTTGACCCATTTAGTGAAGTAGTCAATGTCTACCAAGATGAAGCGGTGCCCATTTGACGCAGCGGGCTCTATAGGTCCAATCACGTCCATGCCCCAAGCAGCGAACGGCCAGGGTGAACCCATCATTTAACTCATTCGGCGGAACCCAGATGAAATCCCCGTGAATCTGGCACTGGTGACTAGGGGTGTTCGTCAGCCGGTAGGTACGGTATTTAGACATTTTGGTTTGGTATTTTTGGTATTCGGTTTCTTAAAATACAATACCAATATCGTACCTAATTAAATACGGTATGGTTCAGTTTTTCTCCTTTCGGTTTCGGTTTATTCGGTATGGTAACTTTGATTTATTTAGTTTAAATACTAACTAGTGCATAGAGTCATAGACTGTAATATTCTAAATTAAAGTACTCAAAAGTACAAAACTAAAAACATTTGTTGACAAAAGTTTTGTCCAAAACTAGCAAATATCAACCTAGAGAGAGAAAACTGTGCATAAAAGAATACATTTGATCATTAGAAATATCTTGTTACTTGCTTAGAGTTAATTGATGAACTTAGAGAATAAAGAAAAGTTAAAATTTTAAATTTTCATATTTATGTTATTATTAATAATATGTGTATTGTGTAATATACTATATATTTTGGTACGGTATCAGTATTTCAGTATTTCATTTTAAAATACCAAATACCATACAGAATACCAATATTTTTTATAACTTTAACCAAATACCATACCGAATACCAAAATATCAAATACCAAATACCAAAATTTTAGGTTTTGGTACGGTAATTCGGTATTTACCAAATTATGCACAACCCTACCGGTGACACTTTTGTATGTAGCGGATACTATCATTTTCCATAGTCATCCAAAAGTATCCGGCTCTCAAGATCTTCTTGGATAATGTGAACCTATTCATATGGGGTCCACATGTTCCTGCATGTATTTCTTCCAATAACCTGGTCACCTCAGTGGTATCTACTCATCTCAACAAACCCAAGTCTGGGGTCCTCCTATACAGGACTTCCCCGTTAAGGAAAAAGTGATTCGCCAACCTCTTGAGGGCTCGCTTCTGATGATTAGTAGCATTCTCCGGGTACTCTCTGGTTGCAAGGAATCTCCTGATGTCGTGGTACCACGGTTTACCATCTGGATCTTCATCTACATAGAAGCAATAGGCATGTTTATCCCCGATCTCTACCTCGATAGGGTCGATGTAGTTCTTGTCTGGATGATGAATCATGGACTATAGAGTTGCAAGGGCATCTATAAACTTGTTTTGAATCTTGGGAACGTGCTTGAACTTAATCTTCATGAACTTCTTGAAAAGATCTTTTATGCAGTGCAGGTACAGAAGGATCTTGACATTTTTGGTGGACCACTCCCCTTGGACTTGGTGTATCAATAGATCAGAATCCCCTATGACCAGAAGTTCTTTGACATTCATGTCAACTGCCATTATGATTCCAAGGATGCACACTTCGTATTCAGCCATATTATTGGTCAAGGGAATCTTATCTTTGCCGATGCTGGATAATGCTGTCCAGATTTCGAAATTAGGACTGCCCCAATTCCGACTCCTTTGAAGTTTGCTGCTCCATCAAAAAAAATTCTCCATCCAGGGTATGACTTTGTAATATATTCTCCGGATAATAATACTTCTTCATCGGGAAAATACGTAGTGAGCGGCTCATAATCCTCATCCACTGGATTCTCTACGAGCTGGTCGGCTAAAGCTTGCCCCTTGATAGCCTTCTGAGTTATGTACACAATTTCAAATTTGCTGAGGAGAATTTGCCATTTAGCTAGCTTTCCGGTAGGCATCAGCTTCAAGAAGATGTACTTAAGAGGGTCGAGCTGAGATATCAGATGCGTAGCGTATGGTGACATGTAATACCTTAGTTTCTAGGCGATCCAAGTCAGAGCACAACAAGTGCGTTCTATCAAAGTATATTTGGCTTCGCATGGCGTGAACTTCTTACTTAAGTAGTAAATGGCCTGCTCCTTTCTCCCAATTTCGTTATGCTATCCCAACACATATCCAAAGGCGTTATCCAAGACTGATAGATATAATAACAATGGCTTCCCGGGCTAGGAGGGAACCAACACTGGTGGATTTGACAAATACTCCTTAATTTTGTCTAAGGCTTTCTAGCACTCCCCTATCCATTTTGTGGCAGCATCCATTTTCAGCAACTTGAAAATGGGTTCAAAAATTACCGTGGACTAGGCTATGAAACGACTGATGTAATTTAGTCTACCTAGGAAACTCATCACATCTTTCTTACTCTTGGGTGGTGGCAATTCCTAAATGGCCTTGATTTTTTATGGGTCCAATTCTATCCCTTTTCTGCTTATGATGAAGCCTAACAGTTTTCCAGTAGGGACTCCGAATGTGCATTTTGCCGGGTTCAATTTCAAGTTGTACCTACGCAGACGCTCGAAATATTTCTTCAAATTGCCCAAGTGCTCTGAACTCTTTCGAGACTTGATGATGACATCATCCACATATACTTCGATCTCCTTGTGAATCATGTTGTGAAAAAGGGTCGTCATGGACCTCATGTAAGTGCCACCGGCGTTCTTGAGACCAAACAACAAGACTCTATAGCAGTAAACTCCCTAAGGTGTGGTGAAGGCTATCTTTTCTTCATCTTCCTCGTGCATCAAGATCTGATGGTATCTATCAAAACAATCCACGAACGATTGTAGTTCATTCTTCGCACAGTTGTCGACGAGGATATGGATATTTGGTAAAGGGAAGTCATCTTTTGGACTAGCTTTGTAGAGATCTCGGTAATCCCCGCATATCCTGATCTTCCCGTCTTTCTTGGGTACTAGGACGATATTTTCCAACCAACTAGGATAATTGGTGACCCTTACTACATCGCCTCTATATGCTTGGTTACTTTCTCCTTTATCCTCTAACTCAAATCGGGCTTGAATATTCTGGGCTTTTACTTGACCGACAATCTGGCGAGATCGAGAGGGAGTCTATGCGAGGCAATGTTAGTACTTAATCCCGGCATGTCATCATATGACCATGCGAACACATCGATGTATTATCGGAGGAGCTAAACCAGGTTTTCCCTCGGCTCAACTTCTAGGTGAATGCTGATTCTGGTTTCTTTCACGTCTTCTTCACTTCCGAGATTGACCACTTCTGTTTCTTCCATATTGGGCTTTTTCTGACTCTCCAGCTGTTCGATATCTTGTGGGAGATTGTCTAGCATCTTACTCTCATCGTATTCCTCGTAATCTGGGTTGTTTCACTCGACTGTTTTGTTATATGTCACAATCGCGGAACGCGGGTTTTTATCATTTTGATTACTGAAAAGAAAAACTAAGTATAAATGAAGCGGTAAATAAAGTTGCAATATTTTAAGAAAGCTTTTCTTTTTATTTCATCAAAAGAAGAATGTCTAAGCGTTTAAAAGAGGCAAATGACAAAAAGTTGCAGACACGGTGCATGCCTCAATTGACCTGCGCTTTTAAAAAGAAAACTTTTACAGTTCCACACTATCAAGACTCCCGACGAACCAAAGATGGACTGGCGGTCCAATTCCGCAACTTTTCTCCTGGTTCGGCATTCTTGATGGTCGGTGTCTTGATATTAGTTCCTTCACAACATTCTTCAATCATATTCACGAACAAACTTCTCATTCCATCAATGATATCATCTTTTGGTGTTGAACTCTGGCCCATACCTGAAACATGCTCTGGCACAAAAGTCTTTTTCCCAGAGCTACCGGTATGAGTTTTCCCCATCGGAGGCTGATATCATATGACAGCCCTTCCTTTCTGCCCATTTGGCTCAATTGGCTTTGTATTCCCGTCTAACCTGGATCCTAGCCCGGTTCTTGGTCTGTATCTATATTTCATCATCTCCCTCATGGCCATCTTAGATCTATATGGCGACTGCATTCCCAAGTTTTGTTCGGTCTCTTCTATTTTGGTGGTCTACATGATTTTCACTGCATGGAAAGCAACTCCGTCTAGCACTTCAATGAACGGGACATCATGCTCTAAATAAGTTGATTGGCCCCATTCTCTATGGACCACGATCTCCTGACATCCCCATTCAAATTTAATACATTGGTGTAGGGTGGATGGGACGACCCCTGCCATGTATATACAGGGCCTTCCTAGCTACAAGTTGTATGAAGAGGAAATATCCATTACATGAAACAATATGGGAAATTCAACCGGTCCGATCTGCAAAGCCAAATAAATTTCTCTTATAACATCCTTCTGCGAACCATCAAAAGCCCTTACCCTCACATGGCTTTCCTTGACTTCCCTCAGATGGATTCCCAAATCCCGCAAAGTAGAGAGCGGACAGATGTTGACTCCTGACCCTCCATCAACTAGCACTCGGGACACCACCTTGTCCCCACATTTAATAGTGACATGAAGAGCTTTGTTGTGACTTACATTTTCGATAGGAAGTTTATCTCTTCTGAAAGTGATCATATTTGCTTCAATAATTTTCCCAATTATTACGGCCAGCGCCTCACTGGTGGTATTGCTTGGCACACTTACCCCACTTAGTACTTTTATCAGGGTATCCTTATGACTATCGGAGCTCATCAACAAGTCCATGATTGATATTTGCGCTAGAGTTTTCTTCAACTGCTCCTCCACGGAGTACTCTTTGGTCGATATTCTCTACAAGAATTATGCGGCTTCTAGGCCTATTATGTTCTTTCTTTGAATCTGTTGTCTTCCCAAATTCTCTCGATTTGCATCTTCAGGAGCGTAACATCTCCCTGACCTAGTCATATCGTGGGCTGTTGTAGAGTCTGTCATCTTGGCCATCCCCTTTTGTTGGTATGTCCATGGGAGAGTTTTGTATTCGCGACTCTCTTCATCTTCTGTAGCAGCGGCAGGTTGTCGCTGATAAGTCTGAACAGTCACTATGGGTCTTACTTGCACTGTGATCATCGGTGTCCTTTGAGGTGGGATCCTTGCAGCCTTTACATTTCTTATTGTGACAATAGTTCCTTTTAAATCATTTTTTTCGTCCAAAGTGATCATGTTGACCCCTGATTCCGGTGATTTGGCAACAGATTACGATTCACATTGGGTGGATCCGGAGTGCAATAAATGGCTCTGCTCTTGGTCAGTATTTCAATTTCATTATTCAGCTTAAAACAATCTTTAGTATCATGTCCAGACACATTTGAATGGTACACACACCTTTTGGTTGCATCAAAATACTTTGAGGTATACTCAAGAACCCTTCCTTCCACTGGATATATCAATCATGCTCTTCTCAATCTTTTAAACAATTGGGCCAGAGGCTCAGCAATCGGGGTATAATTTCTAGGACCCCTCTTTTTAAAATTAGGATGAGAGTGTGGTGCATAAGTGGGTCGTTTTAGGTGAGTAGTTGTTGCGACCAAACACACTCACGCAAGTATACGCAGTCGTCAAGTAATAAAGAGACTAAAAGTCGGATGTCGAACCCACGAGGACTTATGATTAACTATTAACTAAATTAGACTATCATAATTATCTAAACAAGAATTAAACCTAAAAATATTTGATTCTAAACTAATTAAATAAAAAAGATAAATAATGAACTTTGAACAGAGAAAGAGCAGATTTTTATGATATCAATGTAATGAAAACGATCTAGGGTTATGGGCTATCTAACAATCCTATTGTATTCTTAAATTGAATTTGCCGACTAATTTATCTAGCTTATTGGTTGACAGGGTTAATATTGCTCATAAAAATCTGTCGAGTTCTTACTCGCCTATTCAAGCTAACCTAACGCCTATATGTCTATGGAGTTAGAATCAACAAGAACGCATTTATAATTCCTGTAAATCAACCAAGCAAGGCAATTAGGTATATGTCTATCCTAACCACGAATCTGTTTCCCGATGCCCGAGTTCAAGAACTTGCCCTACTCAATCCTGTATGCAATATAGAATTCCCACTTTCGAGTTCAATTCTAGATTCGTAGATAATATTCAATTGGTGATCAAGCAATTAAATAATTAAGCGCAAGATTGAATAAATAAACTAATATGATAAATCAAGAAGTCAAAATCAATATCCGAATAACAATAGTCATGAAAGAACCACAACCCTAGAACGTGAAGTTTAGCTCCATATAGACATGGTAGCCAAACAACAAATCATATAAAGAAACATAAAGATTACTAAGTTTGGTAGGAGAAAGATGAAACTTGATGAATTCCGGCCTCCACAGCTTTGTCGTGGCTTTTTCCCTCTTCCCAATATGTTAGATGCCCTAAAAGAGGCGTTTTTAGCTTATATATTGCGTACAAAAGTCGTGGGCCAAAGTTCTCCTATTCCTAATCCGACTTGGCTACAGGGATTGATGCTGGGGTGGATGCGTCGCATCCACCTCGTCCTCCACTTCTCAGCTTCGCATGCTAGGGTGGATGCGTCGCATCCACCCTTTGTTCCTCCTTCTTAGCTTTGCCTAGGTGCGGATGCTATGGCGGATGCTATGGGCCGACTTCACTGCTAAGGGTGCACGAAATCCAACCCCTCTTCCTCTACCTAGAGCACCTTTTCTTTATATTTTTGTACTCCAAACACCCTAATTCATCACACACAACTCAATTAGTCATAAAACTAATAATTAAACCATGTTGGGCATTTTAAAGATCAAATAGCATCAAAAAGCGGTTAAAACATGGGTAAAGTAACATCAACACATATCGAAATATGCCCAATATCAGTAGTGGTTTGGACAAGAGCATAGGGTCGTTGTGGATTTGGGTTGTTATAGGCTCGAGTAAGGTTATATTGAGGTTGGGGGTGGTAATATAGTTGGGTGTTATAGACTGGATGGTAAGCGGGTGGTGATGAATGATTGTTCGCGGAATAAAAAGTGTTTCCATGTTGTGGGTTGGGTTGATAGTGAGGGACGACTCAGAGTATTGCTCAATCTCATAAGGCACCCTTACCATGACAATAACTGTAAAGGTAGGTTCTAAAATGACATATATATCAGGAACATAACGCTCATAGGCGGCGGCATGTGCCACGGGTATGTGCTGATTTGGGTGGGTGGTAAAAGTGACTCCGTCACGAGGAGGGGTGTAGGTTGTGTTGGTGGTAATAAGCGGGTTTTGTGGCATTTGAACGTACTGTAGTACGTATGGAGTGTGGATAGGATTTGGTGGGTTTGTGGGGGTTACTGAAGGTATGATTTGAGTGGTGGGGACTGAATTCAGGGTGTTGTTGGTTTGGCGGGATGTGGAAGGAAAGTGGTCCGGGATTGAATTCAAAGAAGGAACGCGACGTGGTTGAGGGTAGTGTTGTCATGGCCAGATGTGCTAGTTCCCTGATATGTTGTACTTCCTCCCTTAGGGACTTCATATCTTGGGCCATCTTGGCCACACGCTCATCATTCCTTGTATCGTCTTTCTCTCCCGATCACCCGGGACTCTCGGCTATGGCCAAAGCATGTTCAGTTGGATTTTCTATAGCAGACATCTTCCCCTTTGATCTTAAATTGTACGGTGGTTCCGTCAGTTTTGGGTTGACACAAACCTACTTTCTTTTGGGGAGTAATAATAAAGTAAAAAACGAAAAGAAAGAAAAAGAAAAAGAAACAGAAGTCAATTTCAACATTTATAGAAGCAGGAGATAACACAAAGTAGTTAATTCAATTATTCAGGCTAGCGCATTTTCCTAGACTTCAAAGTGGGAAAGAAGGGGAAATCAACCAACTTCTAGTAACCATCACCGGAATCATTCCCCATATATTCTTCCTCTTCTTCTTCTTCTTCTTCTTCTGTCTCTTCCTCCGTATATTCCTTCGGATCTTCTTCAAATTCCTCTTCGTCATCGTTGAACTCAAACTCTTCTCCTAGATCTCCCTTCGACTGTCTCAGATTCCATCTGGATGCACTCCACTATCCGATTATTGTCTTCAGCAGGTGGCAGCATGTGATCGATGGATCCTGGGACCACTTGATGGTGCATCGAGGTAGTCACAAGGTAATGTGGTAGAATCTCATGGTAGATTTGCAAAGCAGCCACTGAGTCCTCCAACCAGGCTATGCCCTCTCTTTTTGTTTGGGCTAGCTCGTCTTCCTCGTTGATCCAAACATAATACTCCAGAGCGCACCACGAATTTTGACCTATCGGTATTGTGACCATATCATTCCACTCTTCTTAGAGCCTTCTTATCCTTGGGATTGGAATCTGTCTGTTGTACTCGTCCTCATATAGCATTGTCCTTCTCCATAATAGCACATCATGGATCATCTCGATCTGTCTGAGAACCCGCAAAGGTGAGTATGGTTAGATGCCCTCAAGTCCTATCAGCTCAATGAATTATTTCTGAGGAGTCCTTAAGATTGACCTCCTTCCTAACCACGACAGCTTCCAATTGACCCATTCTCCACTTAGATTGGTCATTATTTCTCTCCACTCTTCTTGTCCATGTGGGGAGACCCAATGTCTCATCCTCTCATTGTGGCTGCAGATCATGTTGCTGACGCCCACAAAATAGTAAATGGTGGCCTCTCGCTAGAAGAAATGTTATGGGGCCCAGATCTGAAGCAGTAAGTTAAAACCCTTAAACAAATCATACCCTCGTGCATATGCAGACAAAGCCCTTAGAATCTCAACTAGCACCATCGGTACCAGAGTAGCTTGGAGGTTACCACAGTAGGTCACTAGAATCACGGGTAATAAGTTGATATTAATCTAACCCCTTCTCTTCAGGAAGACCAATAATCCCAACAGTGCCAATGAGAAAGTGATGGGCCTCAGACTCTCCCACGTTCCTTGATCACACTGAGATTCCCCCAAATACCACTGATCATATCTTTCACGATGTCCGAACCTATCAAATAGTTGATCTAGGCTCACCCATTCGTCCATGATATTTCTCAGACGTCGACTATTAGCCAGACCCAAAGCATCAAGGAACCTGTAATCGGGCATAGTGACTAGTAGTATTGGTCTCCTTTCTGTAAATGGTAGCTCCGTGAAACTAGTAACTTCTTCCAATATGGGTACTAACTCACAATCAGCAAACTTGAACACCACTTTAGTCGGATCCCATAGCTTTATCAGCAGGCGAGCGAGCACCCTGTTTGCTCGGATGTTTAGCAAAGCGGTCAGTGCCCCCAGGTGTGTCCAAATCTCAACTCCGTGTTCTCGGTAGATGTTCTTCCACTACTGCTTCAACTTGTGTGGCACTCCCATCACCATATTGATCTCGGGGATGTTTTGGTTGATTTCCATTCTGAAATGTGTAAAGAAAGGTTTTGGTAAGTGTTTGCTTTGGATCTTTATATGTCTCGCCAGGTTTGTTCTTCTTTCCACATAAGTCATGTCGTTGGGTGCCTGACCCATTGATATTAGGGTGGTTTTCCTAATTGTGTGTCGATGCCAAAGAATGACTCACCTAAGGTTTATGCAATATGAATTATTTTTGCTAAGATTGTTTCCTACTTTTGATTTGGACTGAAGACTGAAAGAAGTTATGTCAGTTGACCTGACAAAGCCATTCTCTAAAACTAAAGAGTTTTGAAAAGAAGGTTCGGAGGGATGTAAAACACAACCCTTGCGTACCATTGTGTGCGATAGTGTACGACCAAGACTCGATAGGAAGAAGTGTGATGACAGTATATGTAAAGCGATAACAGATAAGGGTGTAACAATAATAAGCATAATAATAAGCGAAGCATAAAAAGTAAATAAAGGGGGAAATCATGTAATGGCAAATTTAAATACAGTTAAAGCAATGTACAAATAATTCTAAGTTCCAAACTCAATCTAAGTCTGCTAAGGTCAAAACCTAAGTGTGAATCCTCAATAGAGTAACCATGTTGTTACATCCTATTTTGTACTAGTTAAAACAAGATTTAACTTGTGGTTTCTCTATTGTTGATGAAGGAGAGTCGCCATCTAATATTTAAAGGTATATTAGGGTACCTATTTAATTACTAAATGTCGTATTCTTCATTAGTCTGCTAACCGGTGAGATTATGGTTAAGGATTCTTGTTCTTCTAAGGGGAAGGTGTTAGGCACCCCTTAAAATCTACCTGAGGTAGCTCCATAGGACTTAGACTATATTTAGGACTAAGTGTTTGTATTATTGCTTAACTAGTGCTTAAAGAGTGTAGCCTACCCTATATTAGGGTATAATACCTATAAAGGAAAAGTATAGTTTAAAGAGGTATGAGTTTATAAAAGAATCTTAGGGATATAATGTTAGTATATATATGCTTGAAAAGAGCTTTAAAAGATGTATGATGTTTGTATGAAAATGTGTAAAAGAGAAGCTAAGTTAAAACACTTTGTTTCCTAAAGCATGGAAGTTCATATTACTCAAATGAGATGAAGGTGTTATGAAAATAAGCCTAAGATATACCTTAGTTTTTAAATATTAGGCTTGAAGAAACCATTTGAAAATCCTTGTTTTAGGGCAGCAACATCTTGGTTTTCAAAAGGAGTTGATTTCCTTTTAGAAAATTAAGCTCGTGACTTAGTTCTATTTTTTTTCTTTTTTTTTTGAAAGAAGGACTGTCGCCTTTTGTTAGGCCTTTGGGCTTAAAAATATTTAAGAAGGGTTAGTGATGGTCGGCTATAATCACATGTTTTAGTCTATTATTACATTCCAATTTACTGCACTTTAGTTGAGTTTGAGCTTTAATCGCTAGTGTTTTGCACTAATTGTGTCTTTTATGCCTTGTAGGAGTGATTCCGGGCTACGTAGATGTTATGGAATGAATTCAAGTGATTTGGAGCTTTGAAGTCTAAGTAAAAGCCCAAGGAATTAAGTCGGAAACGAGTTTGGGGATAAACAGATGATAGTTTAGAATGAACGAAGAATTGAGCATGCATACTGCGCAATGTGAAAAGTGCGCGGGCACACTTTCAGGTGTGCGGCCGCGCACGTCCAACTCCAAAAAAGTGTCCTTTTTCGCGTAGGAGAAGGTATATTTGTTTGGGCACGACCCTACTTGGTATATATACATAGAAAAATGGTATTTTGAGGACTTTTGACATAATTTAGAACTAAGGAGAACATGGAGAAGGAAGAGCACAAGGAATCCATCATTGAATCCCAACTCAAGACAAGGGTTTGGATTATTTTATGTTTTTCTTTACTTTACACTTAATTGTGATGAATTACTCCATGTCTATGGAGTAGTTCTCTTTAGGGTTTGATGGATTTGGTGTTTTGAGAATTGTTTGTGGATATTAACTCTAGTTTTATGTATTGAAGCATTTTGGGTGTTTTTATTGTTGCATATATATTCACATGTTTATGTAATCGAAAGAGGCTAGTTGAATTATTATTTAGACCTAGTTAGGAGAATAATCAAAAGATGTTCTCCCAAAGATTAACCCACTACGAATTCTTGCATATCTTCACTGAGCTTAACTTAGTTTATATTGTGAGGTTGAAACTTAATCGAGAGAGGAGTTTCTACTAATCAATTTCACTAATTCTCAAAATTTGACTAAGAACTTTAACAAATGGCTAGTCGAATATAGTATAGAAAATATCGATTATTTTCTACCCAAAATTATGCAAGATAAGTCTCAACCAAGATATGCAAGATATGTAAGATAACCTAACTTATGCAAGATAAATCATGCAAGAATTCGTGTTTTGGGCTAAAAGCACAACAAAAAATTATGCTCGCTAGTCGAATATAGTATAGGAAATATCGTATCCATAGGGATTGGAGTTGAACAGTATTTTGTAGCTTCTATTTTTAATTGCTATCCAAGATGATCAACAATTGAGATTTATATGATTAAAACTGAAATTAACTAAGATTATAAACTATTGACTAGTGACAAATAACGCAAGTAGTAAGCAAATGAAGATATCAATGGGGAGAAGATAGGGTTGATAGGATAGGTGCAAGATGCATGTTTGGTATTTAACTCTAGATAATTCACTTATAATGTTCAAGTGAGTCTCTCGAATTCACTTGGTTATTAGTTCAATTGATTAGTAGAAACTCCTCTCTCTATTAAGTCTCAACCTCACAATATAAATTAAGTTAAGCTCAGTGAAGATATGCAAGAATTCGTAGTGGGTTAATCTTTGGGAGAACCTCTTTCGATTATTCTCCTAACTAGGTCTAAACAATAATTCAACTAGCCTGTTTTGATTACTAAGAAGAATCAACAAATTCAACTAACAGGATAATGCAAAACATCACAAATTATGCCTCTTTCGATTACATAAATATTTGAATATATATGCAACAATAAAAATACCGAAAACGCTTCAATACATAAAACTAGAGCTAATATCCACAAACAATTCTCAAAACACCAAATCCATCAAACCCTAAAGAGAACTACTCTATAGACATGGAGTAATTCATCACAATTAAGTGTAAAGTAAAGAAAAACATAAAACAATCCAAACCCTTGTCTTGGGTTGGGATTGAATGATGGATTCCTTGTGCTCTTCCTTCTCCAACTTCTCCTTAGCTTCCTTAGGTCTAAATTATGTCAAAAGCCCTCAACATACCATTTTTCCATGTATATATACCAAGTAGGGTCGGGCCCAAACAAATATACCTTTTCCTACGCAAAAAAGGGCAATTTTTCGGAGTTGGACGTGCACGGCCGCGTACATGGAAGTGTGCACATGCAATTGGCCGCGCACTTTTCACATTGTTCTGCCCAATATGCTCGGTCAGTGCACGGCCACGCACTCACCGCGCACTTTTCACCCTGTTTTGTTGGGAATTTGAAAAAACTGTAAAATATGAAAGTTGTAGCCCTTTGAATTATCTTTCCAACAATATATTGTGTAGCCCAAACGGAGTTCCGAGTGAAAATTTATGTACATTTTACTGGACATTGCGCAGTATACCTGCTCGATTCTTCGTTCATTCTAAACTATCATCCGTTGATCCTCGAACACGATCCCGGCTTAATTCCTTGGGCTTTTACTCAGAATTCAAAGCTCCAAATTACTTGAATTCATTCCATAACATCTACGTAGCTCGAAATCACTCCTACAAGGCATAAAAGATACAATTAGTGCAAAACATTAGCGATTAAAGCTCAAACTCAACTAAAGTGCAGTAAATTAGAATGCAATAATCGACTAAAATAAGAGATTATAGTCTACCATCAGTTAGCAAAGCATGATGAGTTAATAATAGTTCATGATAAGCGGGTGAAGGGTTAATTGCTAACTAATGCTTCTTTTAATCCTAGGTTTTTTAAAACTTGCCTAAGTTATTTTATGTGAATTAAAAGATAAAATAAAGCATTCAATCCAATATATAACTGTTGTATACATGTGAGATAAAACAAACACAATAAAGGACAACAATATAGTAGAACTATAAAATAGCGAAGGCAATAAATGAAGGAGTGAAGGGAAAGAAAGGACTCTAGTTTTTGGGCCTCAAAGAAGCAGGCCCAGCAGTAACAGGGATTATAGCTGACTCTGGACTCCCAGGAGATAGCAGTGTTGGATTTGTGCTTGAGTTGTTTACAAATTCAGTAGGCCCAAGCCATTGTGCATGTTTAAAAAAAAAGTGAAAGTCATTAGAAAGATAATACTATATACATGTTCATACGCGAAATTTGTAAGCAAAGAATAAAGGAAAGATGTTTAACAATATTCAAATACTAAGAAGGTTATGTTAATGAGGTGGTTATGTATAGCAAATGATCCACATTGAATACCGTTCGTTGCCATTAAATACTAAACCCAAAGATAATAACAAGTGTCAATGAATTAAGGGCTAAGAAGAGAATTCCACTCAAGGTCTATGCCTCATTTGAATCCCCCGACACTTCAAAATTCCTAAGGGTCTCAAGGTCTAGGGAAATGCTTGTGCCGGGGAGAACAGCCCACCCTAAAGTTAAACTCTACTCCCAAATACCCCTAACCACTAACGACTCATTCTTCCCTATAGGTTTGAGTGCCAATGAGGCTCTTTCAATGTAAACCAACTACTGTAACATTCCCTACCACAGAAGCATACCCTTTCTTGACTGAATAATATAAGAAACATTGAAATAATTTTATTTCTTATAACTATACCTCAAGTTCCAAGTGAATGATTAACATATTAAATAGACTTGAAGCTCAAGTTTCCAAACACATACACAGAGGTAGGTACATTCTACTGTTATTGCTAAAGAACCAAACAATTGGGATAAAACATCTCAGAGATAGACAAATAGCACAGAGTTTAGAACAGCTACAACTTAGGGATACAAATGCTTTTGCTTTAATAGACTAATCACAGGTTGGTCTAACTCAAGTCTTGCACACATAGGTCAATAATGTTTGGAACCCTTTGAAAACCATCAACAAAGATTTCAAACAAACAGTCATAATCAGGAACCTCTACAGGTATTATTAGGAATACGAGAGTATAATTAGAACTTATAACATGACTACATGTTTGCAAATTAAAAATGGAATTCCGTGCTTAACAGGATCACAAACTATCAGTCTCACTTCATTTTGGAACTAAAAATAGAACAACTTTTTTATAGGAGTATAATGAAATAGGCAAGTTATTGTGTTTAATCAATAACAACAAGGGGTTTCTCTAAGACTAGATTCAATTCAGATTAACAGGGAAAGAGAAAACTGTATACAGTTTCAAAATAGTGCATAGAAACATGAAATCATGAGAGATATGCAGAGATACATACATAACTTTCATTAAACTATATATATGGGCATTTCAGCAAATGTTATAGTCTTACAAAACAGGATAAGTTTTAGTCATTGTTAAATCAGTTTAACAATGTCATTAAGGGTCAAAGACAGGGGAGACATTATATCAAAGATGTTTAACTCAGCTGTAGAGACTAAGATTAACATCTAAACATGATGGAGTTGTATTCAACGTGTAAAACAGTTAACATTCAACATGACTATAACCTAATTCATGAAAAATAACTTGATCATAACAAAACATATGCAAAACAATCATTGATGTTCACAGGAGTTCATCCAAATAAGATTGTTTCATACTTAGAGATACAACTAACAGTTGAATATGGATATTAAGTTTTCATAGTGATGATTTAAGGAATACTTAAAGGTTAAAAAGCACCTATGCAAAGAAGAAAAGCATTTAAACATTTTAAACTTCACATATTTCAATTAAGTGATGAAGAATTAAACTATGAGCTTTCATGTATGTTCTAGCTAGAATCATTTAACACCAACCTCAACAACAAAATGCAAAAACAGTATGGCAGAGATAGCAGAATCATTAGAATTAAACCTAAAGACTATGCAAACATGAAAAGTCATTAAGGTATATTAAGTAGCTTAATCACATAGGTTGTTTAATACAGAACAGAAGGTATATTAGGTCGCATAGCAACTTAATCAATACTGATGAAAATATAATAGCTAATCACAGATCAACAACAAGCCATTATGAACCAGAATAAATAATCATAGATTAATGACAAACATCATAAATGAAGCAACTAACGGAAAGATAGTAGTATGTTCATGATTTTTAAATGAAGCAATTAGAGAGAGGGTGGAAGTACACTGACCTTTTCTAAGGCAGCAGACCAAACATGGTTTCTAACTAGCCGTATGAAAACAAAGATTTCAAGCTCTTGAGCAGTGAAGAAACTCGGAAACAAAAGGAATAGATATCAAATCAGAAAAGAAACCTAGCCTCTTAACTCGTATGAAATTTTAGACTACTGCTTGGTGTGATTGTAGGTTGTTCGATGATGTTAGGTGATTCTTAGATCGTGTTAGGTGAGAGCAATAAAGGCTCTATTTAAAGTGCCATTAACAGCTTAGGGTTTCAGTAAAATTTAAACTTGGTAGTGGAAGATGACATTGAGGTACTGATGTGGGCATAAGCGGGTGAAATCAGAAAGAACATAGGGAAAACAATGAGGATTTTTACCTGAGAAGGGAGAGGGTCGACCGTTGATGGCAAAATCCGTCGGGTAAAGCCCCAATGTCCAGAGGTCATTGTATTTGATGTCTGGACCTCGAATAATCATAATGAGGTTTTGAGGAGACTTCCCATGTGCTTTGGTTTGAAATAACACAAGAAAATCTCACACGATTTGAGATTTGACTCTTTGGTATGTGACTTTAACATTAGGGCTTACGAAATTAAACGGTGGAACCGGAAAGAGAATGGTGAGATTCATACTACAGAGACAAGACGGATGGCCATGCATGCCATGGATTTGAAAAATCACAGATGATTTGAAGTTTCATCCCTAGGTTATGGTTTTAGGATTTAAGGGATTTGAATTTCAAAGGAGAAATGGGCAAGGATTCAGCGAGAATCGTTGGTAATGAAGGCACCAGGAATGATTTCTAGTCATGATTCACAAGCTTGCACTAATTAGTGTAAGGTTTTGTGATTGACGGGTCTGGTGAGTTTGAGAGAGATGAGAGAAGAAGGAGAAAGGTGGCGGCCGGGTCTTTGGAGTGAATGATTAGGGTTTTGGGGAATAGGGGTTGGTCTCGTGGGTTTAAACCGGGAGATGGGATCTAATAAAGTAAAATTATAATTATCAAATATACTACTAATTATTATAATTAATTATTTAAAAAATACTTTATTTACTAAATTATGACACTAATTAACATAGTAGCCTATTAAACTAAAATTGAGAAATAATTTGTTAAATTAATTATAAATCCTATGTGGTTTGTACAAAAGATTGTTTTAATAATACTAAAATAGTAAGTACATTTGTAATTACATAATACTAATACCGGATGATTAATTTCAAAACTAATACTTAATTAATTTGTAAAAATAGATATTTATTGATGATTAATTTCAAAACTAATACTTAATTAATTTGTAAAAATAGATATTTATTGATAGAAAATACGTCCAAAACAATTATTGTAAATTATTAAGTATAATAAATTAATTTTAAAAAGGAGGGTCAAAATTGGCCGTCAATAATAACGTGATGCCTAGCAATGATGTGCCCCCTGTCGATCTCAATGGTGTCCCGGTCGATGCTAACTCACAGGCGGCCATCAACATCAATCTACCGACTGATCCCAAAAATAGCGTTCGCGGGGAACCCTGGCAGCGGCTCGAGAGGCGCCCGAAGTGACGATGAAGGGGTGAGTCTGCGGTTGATTTTAGAATTGTTTCAGGCTCAGCAAGCGACGATAACATAGTTACAGAACTAGAGCCACACCCCTGACAGGGTCGAGCCTGAGCCGTCCCGGGAAAATACTCGGGGGGATAGACAAGTTGCCGTGGAACAGGGCGAATTAAGGCCCGGGAAAACGTCCGAGGTGATGAAGATGCTCGAAGCATTGACAAAACAGGTGGAATCTGGTGAGAAAAAGATTGAGGCCAATGGCAAGAAGGTAGAAATATATAACTCCAGGGTAAATCAAAGACCGAGAGCGCCTCTGATATTTAAGGGACCGGACTCCAAAAAGTTCATTCAGAAGCCTTCCCCCCGAGCGCGGCACCGAATCCGTTCCCGAAGAGGTTTTGAATGCCCGATATTCCCACATATAATGGGACCACAGATCCAAATGAGCATGTAACTTCCTATACATGCGCAATCAAAGGGAATGACTTGGAAGGCGACGAAATCGAGTCAGTGTTGCTGAAAACGTTTGGGGAAACTTGTCCAAGGGAGCAATAATATGGTATCATAACTTGCCTTCGAATTCTATCGAATCGTTTACTATGCTTGCAGATGCTTTTGTAAAGGACCACATCGGTGCCATCAAGGTCGAGACAATGAGGTCAGACTTAAGTATCGTATTTAAACTCGGTTGAGGCACCAGTTGCCTGAATTATTGTGATAGACACATGCTTTTGGGTGCGCATATGTGTGGGGATGATCCCATGTGCGGGCACCGTGATTGTGTATTCATGTTTGGGTTGTGCTCGGGCTCCTATAAGCCCAGAAATGACTGTTAAGCTTCGAGCTGCGATATCTAACATGTGGTAACAGTTTATGTGATCTAATTAAGCCATGATGAGTCTACCTAGAGGTTTAAATCCCCGAATAAACTTGATAAATGCTTTTCATTGATGAAATTTTCGAATTTCGCTACGATATCACACTTTGCACATGGATACACTCTAGCATGTTATTTACACCAGTCTAGGGATAAGAGAAATCGTATTTCACTCATTATATACATGTACACTTGCGTTATTGCTTATGTATGATATTTTGGACTGGGCCCTGCGACTATGCCGGGCGGATTATGTTATTGGCACGTGAGTTATCCGTGCAGCACGTGAGTTGTCCATGCGGATCCACATATTGATATTATTGGCACGTGAGTTGTCCGTGCAACACGTGAGTTATCCGTGCAGATTCATATATTGATATTATTGACAGGTGAGTTGTCCGTACAGATTCTATTGTTAGCACGTGAGTTGTCCGTGTAACACACGTGAGTTGTCCGTGCAGTGGGTGAAACTTGTATTTTCTTGATCATTTATCTGATTTACTTGTTTTCTTTCCCCTACATGCCATAATACTGTTGAGCAGGGTAGTTGAGAACCAGTGCACATGCACACACGGCTATTTGTATCACGAAGCCTTATGGGCTAGCTTTAAATCTCACATTATGCGATTGGGCCATTCAGGCATTTACTCAAGGGCTCAACCCCCGAAGATCCGTGGCCTCTCAATAGCTAAAGCAAAACTTGGTGGAGTACCCGACGGTCAACTGGGCTGACGTCCACAATAGGTATCAATCAAAGATCAGAGTCGAGGATGAACAACTCGGGTCCTCTTCAGGATCTGTTTAGCCCATCAAAATCGATGATAGGTCTAAGAGAATCATCAATCAGGAGTCGAGGACGGTATGAGATCGATATCAGCCATACAGCACAGATCGTAGGGGAAACGGATCCGGATGCCACCCGATAAGGAACAACAAGATAAATGATCGAGGACCGAGTAGCTGGGGCCTGATAAGCAAGAACGGGTTTGATAGGTCACTCGGGAGTAGAGAGGCACCAAGATTATCGGAGTATAATTTCAACGTAGACGTTGCAAGTATAGTGTCATCCATAGGGAGAATTAAAGAGACTAAGTGGCCAAGACCATTGCAGTCCAACCCTACCTAGAGAGATCCTAGTTTGGTGTGTAAGTACCACGGTACTCACGGTCAGAGGATCGAAGATTGCCGATAGCTAAAAGAAAAAGTAGCTCTATTGTTCAACAATGGGCACCTTCGAGAATTCCTAAGTGAGCGAGCCAAAAACCACTTCAGAATCAGAAACGCCAACAAATAGGTCGAACAAGAGGAGCCTCAGCACGTAATCAACATGATCATTGGGGGAGTTGATGTCCCCCAAGGGCCAATGATAAAGTGAACCAAAGTTTCTATCACAAGAGGAAAACGCACTAAGGATTACATACCAGAAGGAGCCATCTCATTCAGCGACAAAGACGATGAGGGCATCGTACAACCTCACAATAATGCACTAGTAATATCTGTACTTATCAATAAATCTCGGGTTAAATGTGTATTGATTGATCTAGGTATCTCAGCCAACATCATCAGATCAAGGGTCGTGGAACAACTGGGGGTTTGCAGGATCAAATCGTATCGGCAATTCGTGTATTGAACGGATTCAACATGGCGTGCGAGACCACGAAGGGTGAGATAACTTTACCGATAAACACTACCGAACCACCCAAGAAACAAAGTTCTACGTGATCGAAGAGGATATGAGGTACAACGCCTTGTTCGGAAAGTCACAAGTTCATAACATGAGAGCGGTGAACTAAGCCAAATGTGACTCTCTCCTTGTCGTAAATCAAGTCAACGGAACGTTCGAAGTAAAATAAGAACGAATGCGGAGGTACTTGGATAAGTTGCAGGTGACCTTACACCAATTCAAGGAATGGACTTTACAGCACGTACTTCGGGATCAGAAGAGTAAGGCCGATATACTGGCCAACTTGGGGTCGTCTGTCGACTCCGATGAATTCGACTCGGGGCAGTGGTACAACTGATGAACTCGGTGGTAGAAGAAGGTCACGCCGAGGTAAACTCAACAAGATTGACTTGGGATTGGAGAAACAAATACATAGACTACCTGAAGACATGAAAATTACCATTGGATCCCAAAGAATCGAGAGCCCTGCATACCAAAACTGCCAGGTTCAGCTTAGTCGAGGGGAAACTGTTCAAAAGATCCTTTATCGGCTCACTAGCTAGGTGGTTGGGTCCGCGAGAGACTGATTACGCCATGAGAGAGGTCCATGAGGGCACTTGTAGGAACCACTCGAGAGTAGAATCCCTGGTTCGGAAGCTAATCAGAGTCGGTTACTACCGGAACGAGATGGAGAAAGATGCGAAAGACTTCATACGAAAATGCAACGAGTGTCAAAGACACCCCCCAATGATTTATCTACCGGGAGAGATACTTCACCTGCTCCTATCACCATGGCCGTTTATGAAATGGGGGATAGACATTGTCAGTCCCTTGCCATGGGAGCCCCGTAAAGCCCAATACATACTGCTTATGACCAATTATTTCTCCAAGTAGGTCGAGGCTTAGGCATTCGAAAAGGTTTGGGAGAAAGAGGTCATCGACTTCATTTAGGATCTCATAATATGTCAGTTCAGGGTATCGGTCAAGATCGTTTGCGACAACGCAAAGCAAGCAACAAGGTAAGTAAGTTTTTTGAGGACCACAAAAGAAAAAAGATATTATCAACACCTTACCACCCTAATGGGAACGAACAAGAGGAGTCAATGAACAAAACTATACTCCAAAACTTGAAAAAGAGACTGACCGATTCAAAGGGAAAGTGGAAAAAAAATATTGCCTAAAATCTTGTGAGCATACCGAACGACTTCGAAGTCAAGTACCAGAGCGATCCCGTTTTCTCTAGTCTACGGGGTGGAAGCCTTAAACCCAGTCGAGGTGGGGAAACCCAGCCTCAGGTTCCAGTATGCTACTGAAATGTCAAACGGCCAGTCCATGACCATGAGTTTGGACTTATTGGACGAGAGGCGAGAAGCTGCCCTGGTCCGGTTGGCTACCCAAAAGTAGCGAGTGAGGAGGTACTACAACTGAAGATCTAACCTCTGACATTTCCAAGTCAAGAACTTGGTGTTAATAAATGTAACGCTACACACCAAGAACCCAAATGATGGGAAACTATGAAGGACCTTATAGAGTTACCGGAATAACTGGAAAGGTTCGTATAAACTCGAGTCGGGAAACGGTGTACAACTACCGAACAAATGGAATATGGCACACTTAAAGCGGTACTACTGCTAAGGTACGAGCACAATCCCCCTTTGCAATTTATTATACTAACTTATTCAGGTACTTGGCCGAGGGCAAATGTGACAATTAGGTCTGAAGGCACGTGTCTTACTCTTTTTTCCTTCAATCGATTTTTTTCGAAGTGGGTTTTACGGCAAGGTTTTTAACGAGACAACAGTAAAATGTGCTACCTTAGTTTCGAAGACCGGCCTAAAGCCGGAGTTATTGATCACCTACACCGGACTAACAGTATTCGAGCCCTCATAAGTTCGGCCTCAAATACCGGGGGTCATTACCTCCTAAGCTATAATCCTTAGAAGTTGTTATTACTTAATATTAAAAGCCAAGGCTTGGTAAGTAGGATTCGTTGTAAGGGTCAAACGGTCAAATGAACCGTACCTATGTAGCCCACTTTTGACATGGCACAAGGCTTATGCGCCTCTGATTATGCACTTTACATGCAAAGCAATGAAAGAAATTTGTCCTCTATATTTTATCACTATATATTTTGTACCATCGATACATTCGTTGAAGTTACTTAGAACAAATAATGGATCATGAATCTGACAGCCTACGGGCTACCCCGACTCGGGGACTATCGTCCGATAAAAAGATTGGATAGCTCGGGCTATCGAATCCCGGAGGCACCAAGCCTGTTAGGCAGGGCACGAACATGAAAGGCTACATCCAACATAAAACAGCCCAGAGATGTCCAAGACTATACTCAGAAAGTAAGGCCCTTACATTGGATTAAAACCTATCAAAAGGTTACCCTCGGCAAAACACCGTCGCGTATGACTAAAACACTCAAGTATCTTAAAGACCTTCATTTTTTATGAATATTTTGAAGCCTAAACAGCTCGGAGTTATTATCAAAACCGGGCCTCATTCGAGCTTCCGGAGAATGGGTATTCTAGATTACGTCCAATTCTATACTAAAGCATTAATGACGACTTTCAAATTGTCACGACCCAAAATCCAACTAGTTGGGATGGAACCTAACCCAACCCGCTAGGTAAGCCAATTAATCATTATCCAATGTAATGTGATTTATTAAGAGAAGAAATAATAATACAACTGCTTTTATATAAGAATTTCCCAAGGACTGGTAGTACAAATCATGAGCTTCTAAGATATAGAGTTTACAAAGATGGTTTGAAATAAAATACACCATCTGTTTGAAATATACATGAACAGATCTGAAATACTAAAGTTGCCAGGATCAAGAGGCAGCTATGACCGGAACGCAGGTACATCTTCAGATCCAGCTCCCGCCATACGCAGCTACATCAATATCCAACATTTGCACGCAAGGTGGAGAAGTGTAGTATGAGTACAACCGATCCCATATACTCAATAAGTAACAAATCTAACCGTAGGTTGAAAGTAGTGACGAGCTGGGACAAGGGTCAGAGTCCAACTCCAATAACTAGTAACCGTTCATGACAATATAATAAAGATGGTACAAGAAATAACTCAGCTGGTTCACAGTTACGGAAAATAGGCATGCTTTTCATGTATAACAGTAGATCCCAGATCTTTTACCAAAAAACCTCAAAATATATAAATAAGTTTGAAAAATGTGATTTTTCCCAAAAACCTTTCAACAATAAATAAGATGTTTCATTTTCAGATAGCATGAGGAAAATACATCTCTATGCCTACATGTCAGTATATAGGTGAAATCATAAATGTACCAAAATTGGGTAGCATGAGGAAATGCATCTCTATGTATGTATCTCAAGTACGCATGTCAAATGCAGTGCATCTCAATGACGAACTCATGTACTCACACTCTCAGATTACTTAATCTCACTGTCCCGTATTCTCACTCATCATACTCAATACTCAGCACACTCAGTTACTCAGTACTGTACATGGAAAATCCAACCCAAATGCAAATAAACCAAGGCAGATCCAGCCCAAAGATGCAAACAAAACCAGGGCAGATCCAGCCCAATGCAAATGAAGCAGGGCAGATCCAGCCCAATGCAAATGATTTCTAGCAATTGCGCCAACTATGGGTGTGCAGACTCTGGAGGGGCTCCTACCAGCCCAAGCGCTATAATAAGCCAAATCCTGGCATGAATCAATAAAGCCTGCTGCGGCGTGTAGCCCGATTTTAACAGAGACTGAGATATGATATGAAATGATGAATGTGACTGAGTACATAACTGTAATTAAGCAAATAACTCCACAGCAAAGAACGACCATTGTGGCTCCCAATAGTACCAGCATATAGCCTAAATATGATTTCTAGCATAACTTACAGCTCAAGTGCTCTAACACATAGAGTACAGTAAAAATATTTAGATAAGATAGTTACACAATTCCATGGTATCAACTAAATCACAATTCACACGGTGCACGCCCGCATTCCCATCACCTAGCATGTGCGGCATATCAACATCAATCACATAACATGTAATTCGGGATTTTATACCCTCAGCACCAAGTTTAGAAGTGTTACTTACCTCGAACAAGCCAAATCCAATACCGAGCAAGCCAAACGATGCTCCAAAAATTCCATCCCGTGTGTACTGACCTCCGAACGGTCCAAAACTAGCCAAAAGCAACTCAAATACATCAAATAATGCCAAAGAAAACAAACTCAATCGATAAAGGTTGAGTCTTTAATCAAAAGCCCAAAATCAGCCCAAAAGTCCAACCCGGGCCCGTGCCTCGAAACTCAACGAAACTTATAAAATCTGACAACCCATTAAATTACAAGTCCAACCATACTAGTTTTACTCAAATCCGACTCCGAATCAATATTCAAAACTCACAAATTCGCTTTATGAAACTTTAGACAAAACCTCCAATTTCCTCTCTAAAATTCACCAACCAATTATCAAAAATGAAGATAGATTCATGAAATATAGATAAAAACCGAGTTAAGGATGCTTACCCCAATTAGTGTGGTGAATTTCCTCTTCAAAGTCGCCCAAACCGAGCTCCAAAAATCCAAAAATGGGTAAAAATATCGAACCCTCGAACTTAAAGCATTCTGCCCAGCACTCTTCGCATTTGCGGATAGTAGGTCGCTTCAGCAACATTTGCTTCTGCGGCAAAATCCCTCACTTATGCAAAAACATCTTGGCTCATCACCCCCTCAGACTTGCAGTAACAAAACTCCGCTTCTATGGTGACCTTCGCGCCTGCGCTCTAACTCGTCGCATCCACACCAGCGCCCAAAATCTCCGCTTCGGCGATCTTCCTCACCCAGCTCTCACCTCACTTCTGCGACTCCTTTGTCACTTCTGCGACCATCGCACCTACGCAAAACCAGCTGCATGTACGATCACACCAGATCCTGCCACCAGCAGCCTTAGCCAAACATTGATCCAAACGATCCGAACCTCGTCCGAAACTCTTTTGAGCCACTCGGGACCCCGACCGAATTTACTGACTAGTCCAATAACATAATGCGAACCTACTCGAGGCCTCAAATCACACATAACAATATCAAAATGATGAATCACAACTCAAATCAAACATAATGAACTTTGAATCTTTCAACTTCCAAAACTCGTGCCGAAACATATCAAATCAACCCAGAATGAACCTAAATTTTGCACACAAGTCCCAAATGACATAACGAAGCTATTCCAATTCTCAGAACCACAATCCGAACTCGATATCATCATCAAACTTATGAACTTTCCAAACCTTCAAATTTCTAATTTTCTCCCATTAGTGCCGAATCCTTCTAGAAATATCCAAATGCAAATCCGATCATATGCCCGAGTCCAAAATCACCATCCGGTCTTAATAGAACTATCAATACTCCATTCCGGGGTCAAATTCATAAAAGTCAAACTTGATTAACTCTTCCAATTTAAGGCTTAAAATTTATTCTTCCAAATCAAACTCCGGATCACCTGAAAACCAAAACCGATGATACACACCAGTCATAATACATTATACGGAGCTACGCATGCCCCCAAACTACCGAGCAAAGTTCAAATGCTCGAAACAACCGGTAGAGTTATTACATAAATAAACAATTGCAAATAGATGCTGAAAAATAAAAGACGCAGTGTTGCCGAAGGGAAAATTCTATATATATTCAAAATGTATTTACAAAGGCATGGAGAAATGGCCTCAAAATAAACAAAAAGAGACATACAATAGGAAAAAAAGAAGAAAAGCTAAGGCATCTTCGCCTAATCTTCACCAGAGCTCGACTCAGCACCGGAACCTTCAGGACCTTCGGGCTCATATAGCTCTTTTGGCTCGTCCTCGAGCCTCTTGGCCTTTTCAATCTCGGCCAACAGATCAAATCCCCGAGCATGAATCTCCTAGAGGGTCTCCCTCCGAGACAACCACTTTACATACTCGACCTTTCTTATTAAGTGGGCCTTGGCTATTTCCACATCGGTCTTATATTGGGCCAGCATTTCCTCGACCTCGGAGGAATCAATTGGGGCTGCCTCTTACTTGGACTTCTGTACAATATATTCCAGTCTGAGGTAGTCCCGTTCCGTGATGGCTGAATCTAGTTCTGTCTGAAGCTCAGCGTTTAGCCGAGACCACTTGTCGGCTTATCCTTCGCCACCCGGAGCTAGTCTTTGACTGACGCCAACTCCTCGTTTGTAGACTCATTTTTCCGATGCTAGAAGGTCCATCATGCTCCTCGGCGTCTCGACCGAAGCTTTGAGCTCGTTCATCTTGGCCTGTAGTTGGTCAATTAGGTCTATCTTCTATTGGACCTACGACGTTGCCTCATTAGTCATTAAGAGTAACCTCTCATTTTTAATCTAAAAAATCCTTACCTTCTTGACTAGTTCGGCATGCTCCCGTTTCACGGAAAAAGCCTCCCTTTGAGCTTTTTCCAACTCATCTTGAAGAACAGTGAGATCCTTGATGGCCTCGTCTTTTTGCTCACTGAGAACCCTATACATGTCCTTCTTTGGGACTTGCTCTTTGAGCTTGAGCTCGAGCTGTCCGACTTCCATTTGAGACCGATGGAAGCTTTCATGGTGGAGCACTGAAACCTAAAAAACAAATCAATAAGATCATGAGAATACGTTGAAGTTCAATAAGATGCACGAAGGGCAAAAGGAAAGGGAAACTTACCTGATTCAATACCTGTTGTGCCTCATTGAAGAGGCTCGATGTGCCCATTTTGTTCATCTTTGCCTATTCCTCTTCGGTCACCAGGCATCGAAGATAGCTGGCCACATCCACCAGAGCATACAGCATATGGGTATCAGCTGGGATAGTAAACACGGCCATTCTTTTACGGTCGGGATCCACGCTCGGAACAGGGAATTGCCTTACTAGCTTCGGGCTCGAGCTCGGATCGCCTGCTCCTGATGAAACATCCTTTTTTGAGATCTCCAGGTGACCAAATCCGGAACAATACTTCAATGCGCCTATGTCAACTATGTCAAAGAACATGTTGAGGGTCGCCTGCGGACCGTGCCGTATCATTTGGCTTCTCCTTGACGTCCTGAGCCTCTTCGAATAAGGACTCTACACAGGATGGCGATTCCGCGATGTCATTGACACCGGCAACCTCCCTCGGATCAGGGATAGTTTCTTGGGAGACCATAGCCTCAGATTTTCAATCTGGCTCCCAGGCTAAAGAGGGATTGGCCTTTCGGACACTTTCTCCGGTTGCCGCCCATTTTTCTTCATCAATGGTCGGCCCATGGGTGACGAACTCTAGAACATCATCTTCAGGGTAATCCCTGAGTCGGAATAGGGAGTCAAAGTCTGGTACCCTGGCCCGGGTACTCTTCTTGTTGCTTTTTCGAACCCGGACCGTTACCCTTTTTTTCTTGGCTTTGGCGTCCGGGGAACCCGAAGATTTCCTCTTTTTTTCTCTTTTTCTCTTTTTCTCCTCCTGTGTAGCAGCTCCAGACTGTCCCGAAGCATGGTTTATCGAGTGAGGGTGGAGCCTCATCCTCATCCAATGCCCAAAGTTCAGTGGTCTTGGGCAAACTTACGAAAGAAAGAGAACTTAGTGGAAATGAAGGTTGAGTATGAGAATAGACTTGGTTGGGAGGAGCACTTACCATTGGAACGGGCCTCCCACTTGCCCTTTGAAAGTTTGGGCCATTCACGCTCAAAGTATGACAGTTGTTTGTAGATCCCTTCGACCCACTCTTTAAAGCAAGGAACTACGTTGGGAACTCGGGCAACCGCTGCGCGATGGTAGAAGCAGGCAACAAGAAAAAGGAACAAAAGAAATTCCAAGTACTCAGAAGGGAAAGGAACTTACGGGCTAAGTTCCACTTTTCAGGGAACGGCAAGAATCCGAAGGGAATGAGATCTTAGATTCTTACCAGAACATATCTCCCCTGCCAGCCTCGATACCGATCTTAATCGATGCTCAAAAATGGAGCTATTACTTGCCCGAAGATCGAGCTTGATTAGCCCCCTTGAAAAACTCGGGGACTGTAGAGATGAAGTAGGTGGTCGATGGTGAATCGAGGTGCTTCGGTGTTGTTGACAAAATAGTGGGGGAGGATTACGATCCTCCAAAAGGACAAGTGAATCTACCCGAGGCAGACATGAGGTCACTTTTGCAAAAGCTAAGGATTTTGGGATCCACCGGGGCAAGTGTGAAGGGGTAAGTGTAAATACTTAGATACCCCTCCACATGAGTGGTAATGTCCTTGTCGGGACCAGGGACGACCACTTCTTTGCCTTCCTAATTGCATTCCTCTCGAACTGTAGGGAGTGTATCCTCGGTAACGGAGCATATATACTTCCATACCCCCTCGCCTCGGTCCTGTTGACTGGAGGCTTTTTCAACCTTGAAGTCATTCTCAATGGAACAACCTCCAGGGATGAAGCTCTTCAGGGGAGGTTCTGGGGCCACACCAGGCACGACCACATCAGCATCCGTGGTCGGGATAGAAGTTGAAGGTATGGTCTGTTGAGGCATAGATTTCGAATTCTTCGCCATCAAACTCTAGGAAATATGAAGATTTGAAGGTGATGATGAAGATTTAAAGATAAGGATGATGGTATGAAGGTTAGGTTTGAAGACTTAAAGATGGAGTATGAAGATTTGAAGATGGGAAGATGAAAATATGAAGATCTAGGAAACAATGTATGAAGATTTGAGGGGTTAAGAATAAGTGAAAAGTTTGAAGGTACATTAAGGAGCTCTGGAATCGGAAAAAAGTGAGAAAGGGACCGAAGCTTTTATAGAGAAGGGGTAATCAATACGTGACGTTTCGCATTCGGGGACGGTCAACCGGTGGTTGACACGTGTCTGAAGTCATAACGACGCAACTGATAGGATATTTCATTGACCCATCAACTCGGTTGTAGTGTATGGAAGAAGGAACCGGGGTTAATTTATCTCTTCCCATCGCTTCGATAAATCTGCTCTCCGAAAAGCGAGGGGACTATATGTGTACGGGTAAAATCGGGGACAAAATTTTTCCCGGTTCTCCAATAAGGAAACAAGAGGGAAGCACGGTTCGACGCAAATATAGGCAAGGCCGACGGACCCCTCGTATCGGAACCCGAGAGGAGTGAACGATGTACCTGGGATTGGCCACGGTAGAATAACGAACCCAGACCAAGTAAAGTTTCTAGTCCATGGGAAATGCGGGGAGCGGTTATGCATGACAAGCAGGGAGCCGCAATACTCGCCCTCAACCGGATATTACGGCGCGAATCCCGTCCGATATCAACTTCGGATTGACATTTACCGGAAAAAGAAGATTTTTACCTTATTTAGACTTGTACTAGGACTGAAATTTCCCTACTATATAAAGGGAAAAGTTTCTTTTATTTTGACGAATGGTTAACACACAAATCAAATCACTAAAAGTTCATTTTTGTCTTCTGGGTATTATTCAAAGTGTTTTTCAGTCACTCTTTTCTTTACGCGCAACTGAACTTATATCGAGGGTCTGATCAAGGACCAGACTTGATCATCACAGTACAATTGATTTGATCTTTCATTTTATCTTTAATTTAATTACTTGTTGTTCTTAGATCATTCGTATTGAATTAAATCACAAATCATTTGAATCGCGTACAAATTTAATTATTACTCATTTTTTAAGGTAAACGGTTTGGCTCTTTCACACTAACATTTAGAAATTCCAAAGCTAAATAAAAAAATAATTAAAAGACAGTACAGTGTGGGTACGTGGTAGGCGCACCTCACGAATTTAAGTACTTTGTTGTGATTACAGTCTATTTAAACGCAGAAGAAATCCTAGTAAAAAACTACTGTGAATCTTCCTTGCCCCAAGCATTTTTACGGGATACCGCTCCAGTCAATTTTTTTATTAGATATGTATATATAGATAAATAAAAATATTGGATATGAATAAAAAATATTAATACCGTTTATCAATAATAACATACCCAGTGTATTCTCACAGTGTGAGGTCTAGAAAGAATAGTGTCTAGTCATACTTTATCTGTACTTAATAGAGATATTATATATTATTTTCGATCGATTCTCGACTCAAGAAAAATATTTTTCAGCAGGTTTGAAAAGAAAAAATAATTGTGAAAAAAACATGTTGAGACTAAAAGACAAATACCGCTTACCATTATAATGTGTTATTCATTTAAATATTTTTGAACAACTTACGAATAATTCTACTTACGCCAGTGTGAGAGATTTTACTGTCCAAATAAACGAACCCAACAACCCCTGTAGTAGTAGGCTAGCTCTTTATTACCTACTATTCAACAGTCAGCGCACTCCACCTCCTGAATATCTGTGCTGTTTTACTAACTTAAGCTTGAGTAGTAGTACTATTTTAAGTCATCCAACAAAAGCGGATGCTGTACAGATAGGAATAAGATAAATAAGTTTAAAAAAGAAGACTGAAGCCTGTCATTGTTTAAAGTTGATCTAACGTGTAATATAGTACTTTCATTCTCTACTTAATATGGCAGATTCAGAACAACTTTCTTCCTCTGATTATACTCCTCCTGATTCTCAAGGTATCCACTCACCTCTAATTGATCATGTTTTTCAATGTTTATTCTTTTCTAACTTCATATCAAGCAAGTTAGGAAAAAAGATCGCGGTTATATGGATTTTCACTGTTCATATCGTTGGATATTTGTTTCAGGAAAGATATCGAAAGAAGCTGAAACTGAATTTTCTCAAGATGAAGAAGAATTGATAATCAGGATGTACAATTTGCTCGGCGAGAGGTTTCTTCAACTTTTCTAACTGCTTAAGTTTCAAATTACTTTCTTTATTCTACTTTATATGGCAGTCTTTTATTAGTCTGTTTAAAAAAATAATTCATATATATATATATATATTTAAGAACACAAGTTTTAGGGTACTTTAGGAATAGGGTAACTCTGTGCACGAAGTATCCCGTGTTCGCGCGGGGTTCAAGGGCTGCACCCCAAGGGGTGTAACATAAGCAGTTTATTCTAATGCGAGTATCAGCGGATGATTTTGTGGCTCGAACCCGTGACATATAAGTCACACAAAGATAACTTTACCGTTGTTTCAAGGTTGTGATTGACCGGGTACTTTTGGAATGTACAAAAAATATCCTTTTCCTTTTAAAGTCTATGTAAAGTCAAACATTGTCATTGGGAAAAGTAGTTGCTTTGTTGTGATTGATGGTTGTTTTTTTAAAAATTATCAGGTGGTCTCTTATAGCTGGAAGAATACCCGGACGAACTGCAGAGGAGATTGAGAAGTATTGGAATACTCGATCTTCAACCAGTCAATAAACATTGCCAATAACATTTTATGCCTCCTTAGCAAAGAGCATGATATATTAATTTCTTAGTTCTTTGGACTTAAAAAAGCCTTTCAGGCTCAACCTGCAGAGAGCTAGTATAAACATAGGAATATTGTTCCTTTGTCTTTCTTCTATGAGTCATTGGCCAATTTAAATAAACTTCAGTTTTCTTAATTTGCTATTTATCTACAGTTGCAAATAATTTTTAACTATAGTAGAGCTTACTCAGAAGTCACAACTTTCCAGAGTAAAGTAACCACAGGACTAACACTACACTCCAGCTTTTGAGGAAACATATTCACAACAGTTCTTGTAAGAATTTATATGGACTTATATATGTACGTATGTATGTATGTATTAGTAATAGTAATTGTATGTATGTATGTATTAGTAATAGTAATTGTATGTATGTATGTTACGTGTTTGCTAATGACGGGTTTCATCTTAAAGTTATGAGTAACAGTTCTACGGTCTTCCTCACCTCTATTCACTTGACTAACATGGATTTATGTTTACCCGAAAAATTGGATAGAGTTAAATTTGTGTATGGTTCTAAGGATATGTGATATAATTTGATACAAATCGCATAGAGGAATAGAAATACGTGTATTCTTGACTATGAGAGTGAGAATAGTGAGAAGAAGAACGAATAAGATAAAGGGAAATAAACACAAGGGGATATCTTTCAATATAAGAAGAAATCTTTTGTTCCATTCTCCCCTTGCTTACAATCCATCCCTCTCCTTTATAGTAGAGGGATCCTACTTTATATACAACAATAAAAAATACGTAGTGGAGTGCCCATGATGTATTGTCTTTTCCCTACTTCCCGCCAGGATTCCCTCCCTTAGTGCGGCTGTAACGGCCTTGTCTATGAGCTTCGATACTGATTCGAACTCGATATCGGGTCGATCCATTGGCCTTGACTCGAGCTCGATCCTGACTCGGAGTCTTGATATTCGGGGTGGGTGTTGGTCAGTCTGTGCATCTCCGACAACCTTTTGCCTCGTGGTTTGATTTGGTCATGGGCCCGATAATGATACCGAACTAATCCTTGATCGGACTTGGAGCTCGAATCCTGAAGCCCCTTTCTTCGGACCTCGACCTGATCTTATGTAGATACCTTTCGATCGAAGTATTGCCGTCTCGATCAGTCCATACGACTGACTCAATCGATTCTGACCGTACACAGATAGTCCCCTCGTTTCTCGAAGAAGGATGTAGCGAGAAACGATATGATTTCCCAACAGCTCGATCAGATATATACTGACGTTTACATCGATCTCGACCATGACGTATGTGATAGTTGTCCCATCAGTTCGGTTTTACCAAGGCGTTTAATGTATCAGACGGTGATCGGCCACTTCTGATATTGAACCGTCATTGCTTCAATCTATAAATAGCCTTTTCTTCCATCATTCATACTTTACATCTTCAATCTTCCAATTTTTCTAAGTTCCTTTTCGTCTCTTCTGAGTTTTCTGCCTGTAAATCTGTGAGTTTTACTGCAAACTCTTTCTTAAAATACCAAATACTTCCGTTTTTTGTTCACGAAATTTTAAATGGTAAAAACATCTAAAATTGTTCCGCAAAAAGAGACCACTTCTTCATCTCGACCTGCTGGTGGCGAGGATGTGGAAGAGCCCCGCCCTGAGGAATTCTTTCTGGTAGGGTGTTCGACTGTAGGCGATTTTAAAATTGAAAAACCTTCTCCGATACCGGGTCAGTGTGAGCCGATGTCAAGGTATTCAATTACCGAAAAAGTTCTCGATAAAGTCATACAAGAATGCAACTGGGATAATAAACTCGTAGTAATCCCATCGCCTGATGAATCAATTACTACCCACGTCAAAGGGTTCTTAAGTGTTTACACTTATCTTTTCACGTTGGGACTTTTAGACCCTCTCATCGTTGCCTTTTGTAATAGGTACGATGTGACCCTCGGCCAAATTCACCCTTCTTTTCGGAGGATAGTGATTCTTCTTCGATTTTTCTTGAGCAAGATCGAGGGATGTATCTTCACCCTCGATCATCTTATGCGCCTTTACAGTCCCTGACTTTATCGAGGAGGGTTGATCAAGTTTGCTCGCCGAGCAACCAAAGTGCCATTCTCGAGTATAGACAAAACCCGGGATCGGGGTTGGATGGGTCATTTTGTTCGAATCAAAACCTCGGACCTGATCCCTGCCGATGACTTGCCATTTCTCGAGAAATAGAATATGAGCCGTGAGTGAACGTTTCTCTTTGCACGTTTTGATTTTGTGATTGCCTTTTATTTTGTTGATCCATTTTTCTTTCCTTATCACAGCCGTAGCTCGAATGCTGGAACTGATCCTAGATCTTAGACAATGGGTCGAAAGTCTGGTGTTGCAGAGACCGTACTCCGAGAATGCTTGGGTCGAATTATCAAAGGGTCGATGGGAGGCCCGCAGTTATGGTAAATCTTTTTGTTGATTTGTCTCTTCATCTTATATGATAAATCTCCCTCTTCCCTTTTGTAGGACTAGGGACAGATATAGTCATGAGGCCCCCATCTGGTGGCAAAGAAGTTCCTGTCCTAAAGCAGGTGAAAGAAAGGAAGAAAAAAGACGTATCGGGCTCCCCGAGCTCGGAGAAGAAGAAACCGGCTAATAGATCTCAAAAGTCGAAGGGGGGCTGTGGTGTTATGTCTTCGGAAGTGGCCCGCCATTTAAGGGACGAGCCCGAAGAAGGAGAGGAGAATTTAGCCTTCGTACGGGCTAATGTTGTGACTCAACAGTATTCCAATTTGGTGGAAGCAAAACAGGGAACCTTGGCCATAATCCCAGAACAAGAAGGAGCCGAGATTATCCCTTCGCGAACTTAGATGATTGAAAGGGACACCGAGGGTGGATCTTCTCGGGCAGTAGAAGATATTTCAAGGGATGAGTTTAGGATAGTTGACATTGGCAGATCCCCTCAGATTTTGGATGCCATGATTCGAGAGGCCGGGGATCGGTCCTATGATGGTATTCAGGAGTCGGCCGATATCCATGGTTTTCTGGAGGGGCTCGAGTCAGGTGCCTTAGAGGAGGTTACCGGTTTTGGTGGAATGCTGGTACCCAAAAAAGCATCGTGGTCGGGTTCTACTGAACCTTCATCGATTCATAAACTGGTGGACCGATTTCCGGCCCCGAACATCGATCCCGACCGAAGGCGAAAGATAGTGCTCTCTGTACCTGCGGATACCTGAATTATTTCTTCCCCTGTGGGGATCGCCAGCTACCTACGGTCCTTGGTGACCAAAGAAGATCAATCAGTAATGAATGCAGTGGGGCCCGCCTGTCTCTTCAATGAGGCCCAGCATGCTTTGAATCGGGTAACTCTGATGGCGTTTTCGTTGATTCTTTTACACATAGAATTGTAGGTAATTCTAATGTATCTTCGTTTGTTTGCGGGCTTCGGTGTTGCACCACGAGGCCTTACTTCGAATCCGGGAGGAGCATGATGCCGAGGTTCAGAGCCTCACTGAGAAGAGTGACTCGTACAAGCTCCTTAGTGAAAAACTTCAAGCAGATTTGACAGCGGCTCGGGAAGAGCATGAGGAGATAGCTGAGCAGGTATTTCGAATGTTCCGTGATAGTGAAGATGAAAAAGAGATAACCACTAATGATCCGATTCTGCAGGTTCGGCAGAGGATCGAGCAAATTGGATGACTTAACTCACAGGTAGATGCGCTATTTGCCGAGACAGAAGAATTTAAAAGGTGTATGGATATCCTTGCCTCGAAAAAGGAAGTCGTCGAAGCACAGTTGGAGCTGTCTGATGCCCAACTTCGATCTGTGAAAGAAAATGCTTTGGGGCTGATAAAAAATATGAAAAAACTTCAGCATCGGTTCGATTTGGTGACTTCAGATAAAGCAGATTTGGCCAAAGAACTTGAAGTGGCCAGATCTGAGGTGATCGAGGCCATTAAAAGAGCTGATGCCAAAGTGGCTCAGTTCAGGATCGATGTCGAGGTTAACCAAGCCAAAGCTGAGAGCATGGTCAAACATGCAAAATGGCAAGCTTGGAGAGAGGCTTTCGAGGAGGTCAGAGCTCAGGGCTTCGATATTGGGGCCGAGATTGAAGTCGCGAGGGCAGAGGAGAACAAATCTCGGAGGTTGGCCTTTCCTAAGGAGGACTCCGATGACTCGGGGGAGTCTGAAGATGAGGACGATGCCGAGAATACGGCCTCCGATGAAGATTGAGTCATTTAGGGCCTCAGGTCGTTTGCTGCGTTCCTTTGATACCGCTTTCGATTTTTGTATAAAGAACTTCCTTTTGGCAGAGTAGCCGCCTCTGTACAAAAAATTTGTAAATATAAGTCTTTCTTTCTTTTGAAGTAAAATAGCCTTTCAAACTAAATAGATAGTTTGAATTTTGATCTCTGTTGCCTTCGGGCCTTGTGGATAGTCCCCTTTGCTTTATCGGGCTCGAACATCCTTCAGCTTAAATAGTCAAGTGTTCATTTGAATTGGAAGAAATGAGTAGTTTTGCTCGAAATAATGTAGCCCGTAGGCATAATGGTCTAGTGAGTGCTTGCTCGAACTCGAAATAAAAGTAGCCCGTAGGCATAGTAGTCGAGTGAATGATTCGAACTCGAAATAATGTAGCTCATAGGCATAATGGTCGAGTGAGTGCTTGCTTGAACTCGAAATAAAAGTAGCCCGTAGGCTTAGTAGTCGAGTGAATGATTCGAACTCGATGTAATATAGCCCGTAGGCATAATAGTCGAGTGAGTGCTTGCTCGAACTCGAAATAAAAGTCGCTCGTAGGCTTAGTAGTCGAGTGAATGATTCGAACTCGAAATAATGTAGCCCGTAGGCGTAATGGTCAAAGTAGCCCGTAGGCTTAATGGTCGAGTGAGTGCTTGCTCGAACTCGAAATAAAAGTAGCCTATAGGCTTAGCAGTCGAGTGAATTATTGGAACTCAATGCAGCCTATAGGCTTAGAAGTCGAGTAAATGATTTGAACTCGATGCAATGTAGCCCGTAGGCGTAATAGTCGAGTGAGTGCTTGCTCGAACTCGAAATAAAAGTAGCATGTAGGCTTAGTAGTCGAGTGAATGATTCGAACTCGAAATAATGTAGCCCGTAGGCATAATGGTCGAGTGAGCGCTTGCTCGAACTCGATCATGTTTGCATAATAAATCTTGAACATAGAATATCGGAAAAGAAGAGGGATTTCTTTGCAAGTCATTATACATGTGTTTATGTTTTGCGTCAGGGCTCGGGCCAACTACATAAGCATGGTTCGTTTTGACCATTTGGCTCTTATAACGTTTCCTGTTGAGACACTATTTGTCCTGAAATAACAAAGTAACTTCCTTTGCACCGAACTTGATAATCATCACAGATGCGTTCAATGATAAAGGCCCCCAGTATATGAGGTTGATTTTAAAGAGGCCTCGGATACTCAGCAGTAGTATCGTTTTCTCTATATGGCTGGAATCGATCTGTGGTCGACTTTTGCTTGGTAGTTCTTTTCGTAACGGACCTAGAAATCAACTGGTCATCTTCGACTCTTATTTTGGATTGATATCGATTGTGCACATCGGTCCAAGTAATAGCTGGGTACTCGATCAGATTTTGCTTCAGCCGTCGTGAAGCCATCGAGCTCCACTCGTTTAGACCTTGAGTGAAATCTTGAACATCCCAATATCTGTGACTGGTGGCAGATCCATTCGTTCCATTTGAAAACGAGATACGAACTCCCTTAGCATCTCGTTATCCTTTTGTATTACCTTGAACAGGTCCAACTTTCTGGTTTCAACCTTTATGGCTCCGGCATGTGCTTTTACGAAGCAATCTAAGTTTGGCTCTGCAACTGAGCTATCGCTATTTGCTGGGCCTGTAACATCTCAAAGATCATCCGTAAGCTGACTCCGATCTCCTCCACATTATGGGTGTCTCGAGCTACGGATCGAGTACCGCCCTGAATGCTTTTTTCCGGTTCGGAACGTTGGTTCGCCTCAAGAGCCACTTGTGAATTGACATCTAGCGGTACTTTGACTTGAGCTTCGGTGACATCGTTAATTCGCCTTCCGGCCCTGGGTGTCAAGTTGTTGGTTTCATCTTGAAGGTCGGCTTCGTGGTCGATAGGTAAAGCCATCAATCGAGGGTTTGCCATTGTTGATTTGAAGTTGTAAACTGGTGTGTATTGCAGATTTGTATCAAACAACCACTGTTACGCTTAGCCCCACGGTGGGCGCTAAACTGTTTACCTGAAAAATTGGATAGAGTTAAATTTATATATGGTTCTAAGGATATGTGATATAATTTGATACAAATCATATAGAGGAATAGAAATACGTGTATTCTTGACTATGAGAGTGAGAATAGTGAGAAGAAAAACGAATAAGATAAATGGAAATAAACACAATGGGATATCTTTCAATATGAGAAGAAATCTTTTGTTCCAATCTCCCCCTGCTTACAATCCATCCCCATCCTTTATAGTAGAGGGATCCTACTTTATATACAACAATAAAAAATACGTAGTGGAGTGCCCATGATGTATTGTCTTTTCCCTACTTCCCGCCTGGATTCTCTCCCTTAGTGCGGCTGTAACGGCTTTGTCTGTGAGCTTCGATACTGACTCGAACTCGATATCGAGTCGAGCCATTGACCTTGACTCAAGCTCGATCCTGACTCGGAGTCTTGATATTCTGGGTGGGTGTTGGTTGGTCTGTGCATCTCCGACAACCTTTTGCCTTGTGGTTTGATTTGGTCATGGGCCCGATAATGATACCGAACTGATCCTTGATCGGACTTGAAGCTCGAATCCTGAAGCCCCTTTCTTCGGACCTTGATCTGACCTTACGTAGCTACCTTTCGATCGAAGTATTGCCGTCTCGATCACTCCGTACAACTGACCCAATCGGTTCTGACCGTACATAATTTATCCAACTGAAAATACTTTGTTATACTGAAATAACTTTATGTCCTTCTGGATAGAAAGTTCAGAAGAACTCCTTTGAAACTGATTAATTTAGCATTGTCTAGTTTAAGTGTGTTCAACCAAATGGATGTATTTATATTCAGCCAAATGGATGCATTTAAGTGCCACAGTTTTATCAAGGGTACGAGGAGAGCTAGAAGTAGGTCAAAGAAATATTGAGAGAGATGTTAGGTGTTTGTCGTAATTTTTTTACTATACTTCGTTTTCCTTTTTTTTTTTGAAGGAAGGGCAACGTATTTACCAAAATTGATTTTTTTTCTTTTACGAGAAGGAAAATATAATTCTTTTTATTTGACTAGTCTCTTTTTTTGAAGGAAAATGTTTGGACTTCTATAAATTAAGGATCCTTCATCCTCGTTCAGTAGCATCCACAATGTAACCATATGGGGTTTGAGAGTCTTGTTTAGGGGGAGAATTTAGGGACAAGTGTTAGCATGCCACTTGTGTTTGCCTCTTTGTAAGGTTGCTCTCTCGATATTTTGTATTTTCCTTTTATATAGTGGCCCATCTCCTCTTATGGACATAGGTCAATTGTCTGAACCACGTTAAATGTTTGTATTTCGTTTGGTATATTTCTCTTTTGTTTTATGATGTATCGTCGTTCAAAGTTTGCTTTACTAGCTTCCGCATGACACCTGGTTATTTTGATTCTAACAAGAGGTAATTAAGCATGATATAATGTTGCTTCAGCTTACTGAGGACATGACTCTTGATATAAGGGTATGGTAGTCGAGGATTAGGGTAGAAGAGTAGTAGGTAGTCAAATATTTTTCTTTTTCTTTCCATAACGGTAGTTTTAGTGTTAGTCTGGTATTTTTCTTATTCCTAGATTGCTATCACTACATGATGTTTCCTTATTATCTTTCGCTTTGGTTTTCTTAGTATCTCGATGTAGTTATTGCTTCTTTTCATCATTCATTGAGCCGAGAGTCTATTGGAAATAGCATCTCTACCTTCCCAGGGTAGGAGTAAGGTCTGTGTACACACTACCCTTCCCAAACCCCACGTGTGGAATTTCACTTGGTTTGTTGTTGTAGTTTTATCAAGGGGTACAATAGCACAGCTATGAAAATCCCATACTTTCTGTTGGCCTAAGTAAATATTTTTTGATGATTGACAAAGGAACACATGCATGAACAAGGTCCATATACAGTGTACATAGACACGGGCAGATTCAAGCACAAGGCATGCACGTAAAGGAGATAATATTAAGTGGTTATATCTGATATCTCCTAAACGAAAAGGTTGCATAATTGATAAGGAGCAGGACTCCTTACTCGAAGAGAACTCTATCCTAGATAAGGGAGGAATTAGAAGTTGAAGATAATTATAACTCTTCCACCATGGAAGAGTATAGCATTATAACTCTAGTTAATCCCATTCTACTAACTCTATATATTTCAGGATGTTCTCATTTTACAGGTACACACAAACGCTGAAGTTAAACGAGAGTTGAGAGAAAAATAGCAACAAATTTTGCAAGCAATTCCTGTGTGATTCAAGTGTGCGAACCTGAAGTTACATAAACCAGATAGAAGAACCAATTCCAAGTGTCTGTCATTTATTCTAGTTAAACTGTAGTAGGGTTGTTGATACCCAATTTTTCCCACATATTTTATAAAGTTTCAAAATATCATTTTGCATTATTACACAATT